>NC_064868.1:124153900-124483900 GCF_024139225.1 Suncus etruscus | reverse complement strand
AAAGCGGGGGATTGTGGAAGATTCAGATTTCTGTTTCTGATGGAGAAACTGCTATTACTGCATCTGAAGATTATGTGGAAGATCAGTCTACAGAAAAAAAATAAAGAGCTCTAAACTAGGGTCTGGAAGATTGTACAATCGTTAAGATGTTTGATTTGAATTCTATTTACCTGAGTTTGATCCCTGACATCCTGTATAATCCTTCAGGGATCAGGGGTTTGTAGGCCATAGTTGGCAATGCTCAATTGTTATTTCAGGCACTGCAGTAAGGAATTACTTCTGTTGAACTTGGGGGTCCTATGGGATGCTGGGGATAAAACCCAGGTTAGTTACTTACAAGGCAAATTCTCTACACATTATGCTATCACTGTGTCCCAGGGAACTATCATCTTTCATAAAAGAACAGAAAAATGTATGCAGTAACACTTTTGTTTCTTGGATAGGCACTTTCACATGAAAATAAACTTTTCACATGAAAATAAAAGATTTTTCTCATTGTATTGTAGCATGCTTTACTTTATGTACTCAATAAAAACAGGTAATTTTATCTCTGCATAGAAATGATCTTAGACATTTACAATTTCAGCTAACAGTTATTACATTATAGTTATATATGTAATGTATCCTTGTCAAATTTATTTAAGCCACTTTTGACATATGCCCAGTCATCAGTTTTCAATCAGTAATTTTAAATAAATGAAAAATGGCTCTCAGTTTAATAAATTAGTGCCCAATGGGTTTTCCACTTCCCAAACACGTATTTGTATGTCAATAACATAAGTGTTTGTAAAGTATAAAATAAACCAAATATATAATAAGTGTTATGGAAGTGTAAAATAAATCATTAATACAACTTTACAAAAAGTAATATTGATATAAAACTGTATCACAACAGTAATAATGATTAATAATAATGTAGAACTTTCCAAATATCATTTAGATAGTAAATGGAAGACTAGAGCAGCCTTTTCAAAAGTGGATGATACCACATCTCTTATAGGGACACTGGATTGACCTGAGGGTGGGGAGACAGTAGAAACCTTAAGTACAAGGTGTAATTGAGGGGTGTTTTCTCTTTATTATCTAAAAGAAGGCATGTTTCCAAGATGTTGTGTAGTTTTATAAATGGGAAGAAGGTCAAATAAGGTTAAATCTAGATTAGTGGTCTAGTTATATTTCCATTCAAAAGTTTCAGATTTTTTCAAAATATTTCATTGTACATTGCATGAATGGGTCATTAGGTAACAAAAAATAATTGGTTTATATTATCAATAAAGTATATTTCATTTAAGGGACTTTTGTATAACAAAATTTCAGATTTGCATTGGATGCATTATTATGGCTTTTATTTTTGAGCTTATGCCATATCATAACTTACAATTTGAAAGCAAGATAAAATGAGTTATATTATATTTTGTCTCTAATGTACTTTTAGTAACAACAAAATAGTTATTAATTTATGATCAGAGTCAATATTTAGGCATATTTATGTATATTTGCCTCCTCATACTTGATATAAAATAAAACAATCCAAAGATAAGTCAACCTTTATATTTATTCACTAAATACTACTTAATTACTCTTCACTTTAATTGTTTTTTTGTGGTGCTCTAAGACTTGTGTCATAATATGGCCTTAAAGATATAAATAAAATTCATCAACTCCACTTACTACATTTTTTTCAGTAACAGAGTCAGATACAGCAAAGAGCTATTGAGTAATTTTTAAGTATGTGCCAGGTACTGTATTGACCTGGTATCAGCTAAAGTTTTATATTTCATAAAATTCTAAAGTAGTAATTATTAACATCTCTCTACCAATTAAATAATCCAAATTAATGGAGTTTAACTAATTTACTCAACATCAAAGAAGTGAGTTTTAAATTCAAATCTAATTTTTGTAAAATATATTGTGTACACAATAAAATATACACATATATTCAATATACTGGAATATGTGTTTTGAATAGAAACACTGAGGTTTATTTTCAACAAAACATGATCTTCAGAGCACTGCTAGACATATTATATATACATATATCTACCTATGTGTATATATATTAGTTTTGGGCCACACCTGGCAGCTCTCAGGGGTTAATCCAGGATCTGCACTCAGAAATCACTCTTGGCAGGCTCGGGGGACCATATGAGATGCTGGGGATTGAACTTGGGTTCTTCCTGGGTTGGCCAAGTGCAAGGCAAATGCCCTACTGCTGTACTATTGCTCCAACCCCTGGTTGGAGATTTTATATATATATATATATATATATATATATATATATATATATATATATATATGACGATTTATATATATATATATATATATATATATATATATATATATATATGACGATTTCTTCCTTTCTCTTCACAATACCGCCAACACTGGGTACTTAGAGATTTTTTTTGTTATATGCCATTCACACACGTGTAAGATGGTATCTCATTTTTGACTTGCATTTATCTGATTATCAGTGATGATGAATACATTTCCATAGGCCTATTAGCCATCCTTATGCCTTCTTTAGGAAAGTTTTAGTTCATCTCCTCATGCCATTATTAATACGATTGTATACAGCAATCAATAAAATAATATATTAGTGTAAAATTATATACACTGGATACTAACTAGTACAAAAACTGAGTTTAGTTTCAGGACCCAATTAAGTTAGAATATAAAGTTGGATTTATACCTTTATTCCATTCATTGGATTTTTGATTTAAATATTTTTACAATTTAAACTTTTCTCTACATATAATCTTAAGAGTTAATTGCTGTTTAATTTAAACATTGGTTGTGTGAGGGCTTGAGCCCAGGTCCTCATACATGTAAGGCATGAGATCTGCCACTGAAGTACACATCTTTTCATTTTTCTTATTCTTAATTGTCCTCACAGTTAATTATAATAGTGTTCTTATTACTACTTATGTTTTGTATTATTCCCTAAATTCAATATTGTTGGATTAACTAGAATATATCATTTGCCTCTTTTCTTACCTGGGAGATAAATGATACAAGTATATAGATAAAAACATCATTATTAACCATTTTCTTTTTTCTAATTTTTCTTTCCTGGAATTTGGTATGCTCTTGGACATTCTCAGGATTTATTACTGACTCTGTGTTCAGGATCAAAATTGGCAGTTCTCAGGCACCATATGAAGTTCCAGATGAAATTGGAGTTGTTTGCCTGCAAGGCAAGCACCTTAATTCTTATATTATTTCTCAGACTCTTTCACCATGCAATTTTCCCCCACTGGACTCCCAGTGAAAACCAACACAGTTTTCACAAATATTTGTTATTTGTGGTAAAAATCAGTAACTTCTTAATGGTTTACTATGTCTTAAAATGAAAATGGTAATAAAATATTATTTAAATTTTTTAAGATACCTACCATACATTCACTCATTTGCATGTCAGGAAATCTGGACATAGACTACTTTGTTGATTTAAATATCTGTATATAAAATCAAGTTAGTTCTAGTCAATAAACCTAAATTACATTGTTAAAAAATATAATCTACAGTAGTGTCTATTCCCATCTTCCCTTTTCATCATCAGAGCCCTGGGGTCTTCAATCCTGTCCACTTATGGAACTCCTTACCTTTGAGATCAAACAAGTTACCCTTAAATTTACAATAGTACTTCAAAACATTCAAGGCCCTATTGAAAGTCTTCAGACTCCAGTTTCCCAGTACCAAAAATAACCATTAGAATGTGGGACCTCAGAAAACTACTATGGTAGCAAAAGCCTGTGGCTCTTCCAAACCCATGCTCCTTATCAGAAGCACCTCAAAAAATAATGTCTGAACATATACAAGCACATACCAAATCTATTCCCCATCAATAGTGAATATATTGCTGAATAAAATGAAAAAAAAAAGAAATTACAGAAAGGTCAACAAAATATATCATAAATCTAAGGGAGTTCCCAACAACATTATAGTTCAGTAACTTATCTAAATCTTTATCAATATAATTATATAGAGGTGGCATTCAAGACTCCCACATGCCACTGTCTTCATTATGTAAACTCATCAACTCAGCTCCACAGATTGACAACTAATCTTTCAAAAGATGCAAGCCAAACCACTAAAATCCACCGTTCCACAAGTCTTCAGGCTGAAAAACTCTGGGGTACCTTTGAGAGGGGAACAGGCCAAGACCAGCCTAAGCCCTAGCAGCCACATTCACCCCTTGTAGACATCCACATGTTAATAGCCCAATTTCAGTGACTTAACATACCAATCAAGCAAATTTCAGGACAACTAGGGTTTCAAGGCCTGAAAACACTATTTTTTACTCAGAGTGGGGGCAAACACCTTCCCTACATTACCCCCGACTACTGTTTGAAGCTGCAGAAGCCTCACCCACACCCCACAGCCACCATCTTGAAAATATTGACAGAGTTTTACAGATCATGGAGTTCTTAAAGTACATGTCCATGTACTTCCAAATTCCTGTATATTGATATTGCTGTATATCATATTAGTTTGGAAAGGATCATAGAAGCCAACTAAGCTCAATACATAGAAAAAGCTAATATATGCTCAAATAGCAAAGAAAAAGAGTAGTAAACTTTCAATGTGATATTTGTGATATTGCAATTTTCATAAATTTTCATTTACTGGAGTACATTTTTATAATTACATTTTCATTTAGTTATAACAAGCAATATACAGTAAATTAGTCTGTGCTTGCCAAGGGACAGGCTTGAGGGTGGGTGAAAAATTGGGAACAATGATAAATGAAATGCTACACTGGTGATGGTATTTGAACATTGAATGTCAGAAACAACTGTATTATGAAAAAGTTAATAAAGCACGGTGTTAAAATAAAATAACAAGATGCATATTTTACCATTATTATTATAGATATAAAATATTATATGTTATACATTACTATTAATAATTACATATATAAATTACTAAAATGTACATATTAATGATAAAAACAATCATTTAAAGGAAAATGACATTCAAGAAGTGAAGCCTATGTTGCATTTACTAATTTTGAATTGTACAGCAATGTATAATAAAAAGCTGCATGATTCTAGAATAAAAATAGGCTCACAAATCAACAGATTTGAAAACCCTGAGTTAAACTCTAATTATATGGGCAGGAAATCTATTACTTAGATTATCTAAGTATATGAAGTGAAGCAAATAAATCTTTAGAACAAACGGTGTTAAACTGGAAAACCATAGGTACAAAAATTAAATTAGAAACATACATAAAATTTCTCATAAAATCAATTCAAAATATATTAATGATATAAAATATTAATCAAAAACTCCATTAAGTACACTGAAAAACTTGCAAGATTCTCCAGAAAATGAATCTCAAAGGTATCATGAAGGAATTAATCTTAAAGGCAAATTTAACAAAAACACAATCAACAAGAAGAACGTGACAACATCAAATTTTAAAAATCCTAGAAAATAAACTCAAGTGAAGTTAAAATCCATTCTAATATATGGGAGAATATGGGAGAATTGTTTTTACAATATATTGTTTCTACACAATAGGTCGGGAAAGAGATAACATTTCAAGATCTATAAATTACTCACAAGCTCAATGATAAAAAAAATCCATCCAAAAATTGGGTGAAGAAATTAATACACCATTTCTCAAAGAAGCTATATGGATGGCCAATAGGCATATGGAGAAGTGATTATCATCACTTGTGATTCAAGAAATGAAAATCAAAATAACAATAAGATATCTTTTCACACCAACGAGAGTGGCACATATCAAAATGTTTGCATGCCACCAGTGTTAACAGCATTGTGGTGAAAAAGAAACCCTCATTCACTATTTGTGGTAATGTTGTCTGGTAGAATTTCTTCATAAAGCCATAAAGAAATATTCCCCAAAATAAACATATACTCCCATATAGCTTGGCGATGGCACATCTTGGTCTCTACCAACCAAAGCAAAATAACATTAACTTGAAAAAGCATATACACACATATATACTCATTATAGAATTTAAGACTATAGCAAAGATGTAAATAACACCAATAACTAGCTCTGGATGAATGTATCAATAAATGTGATATTTGTGCATGATGACTCATTAACCATTAACATTATTGAAAATCACAATATCTCAGTAAGAAAATGTAGGTAATTTTACAAATTTGCATTGTAAGCTGTTTAAATGATTATAGATTATGTGTGGAGATCAATAGAGTATTTCACCCAAGTAATCATGCTATCTATAGATTGCTACTTTCGTTAATAGAGTGCCTACACACAAGAGCTTGTTCAATTATGCACAGATGCATGAGTCTGAGTTTTATCAAATACCTTACACAAGAATTTATTCTAATTCAGATAACTAATGAAATATTAACTGAATTAGTCAATTTCCTTGTATAATAAGACTGATAATTTCAGTGACAAAGCACAATAAAATTTGTTCGTGACTGAGATAAAGCTAGGCATTTCTATAACATTTATTTAATTTTTGTGGGGAGGGCCACACTTGAAAACTTAAGACATTCTCATCAGAAATAAGTCTTTTTATTTATTTTTGGGGTGTCACTCCCAGCAGCACTCAGGGGTTACTCCTGGCTCTGCACTCAGAAATTGGTCCTGGCAAGCTCGGAGTACCATATGAAATGCGGGGATTCAAACCACTGTCCTTCTGTGTGCAAGGTAAATGCCCTACCTCTATGCTATCTCTCCGGCTCCCCAGAAATAAGTCTTGACAATGTTAAGGGGAACATTCTGCTGTGCTGGGAATAGAGTCAAATCAGGTCAAATTCAAGGCACTCTCAGCCAACTTAATCTATTCTTGTTAGTTTTCTGGGGTGAATGAAGTTTCAGGGGAATCTGCAGAGGTCTTCTTGGACTATTTCTTGATGCTAAGATATAACACATAGAGATTTTTAGCAACTATATGAGGTGCTGAAGATTGAGTCCAGGTCCAACCATGGTGTACAAGGAAAGTACTTTAACGCATGCACTATTTCTCTAACACAGCTAGGTTGTCCTTATCTGAGTTTTCTCAAAAACGTATGTCTGACTGTTGGTTTAGTGTAGATAAAGTGAAAAAAATCCCATGTGTCTCTTCTTTCAATATAGGATTTATCAAGTCAAATTCAGTCGAGTACTTGCCTTTGTAATAAGTGATTTATTGGACTGCAGAGAATGCCTATTTATTTGGCATTCAACTACTACAACAGTATGATGTAGTTGAAACAAAATTATATGGTCGCAAAATCCAAATTACTATCGATATGGTTATTGAAAAATATTTTATCCATACTCTGAGAGGCTAGCTAGCTTGGGCATGTTATCTTCATATGATAGTTATGTGAAAGTGTTGGTATTGACTCATATTCAAATTCTGACCCTTTGCTTGAGACATATATTTATGTTAATAACCAATTGACCAAAGCAAGTGACATGCCTTATCTCAGAGTTTAGTAACCATACACAGTAAAGTTATATGGTTATCAATATATATGAGAAAGGGTCAAATTATTGGGATGAATAGAGCAAACAACCATTGTTTTCATAATAATTAACTTAAAAAATAGTAATTTATATGTAGTTCTTTTAAAATGCTCTTTCTCATATTTCCTGCCATTATTGATTTTATAAGCAATGATCCAATCCAGGAATTCAAATGTTTATTTAAATGGATATAGTATAATTATTACAAAAACAATGATGTAGATCAAGTTGTCAAAATTATATTAGAAACATATTAAATATATTGGAAATGTGGACCTGACCACCTCCACATCTATTCAAAGCTTTTGCTGTACCATGAATAAATCATAGGCAATATTCAAATAATTAATGATTTTTAACAGAACTTCAACTTACCATGTTGTTTCCGAAAAGTTTCAGTCTTCTGTATATATGGACAATAAAAAAAAACCCTGGAACACAATTAACTTGGATGTCTTACCAGAAAAAACACACTGGGGCTGGTGAGGTGGAGCTAGAGGTAAGGTGTCTGCCTTGCAAGCGCTAGCCAAGGAAGGACCGCAGTTCAATCCCCCAGCGTCCCATATGGTCCCCCCAAGCCAAGGGTAATTTCTGAGCCCTTAGCCAGGAGTAACCCCTGAGCATCAAATGGGTGTGACCCAAAAAAACAAAAAAGAAAAAACACACTGATAATTAGACACTGATAATTCAACAGGATAGAGAAGTATAGTTGCCATACTATCAAACAGATTTTGTTTGGTCTCACCTGAAGTTATGAAGTAATTTGCATAGTATTTATATAATAATTGGGGAACTGCATAGATCAAGTGGTTATGTAATGTCTTTAAAAGTATATCTAGACTAAATGCCCATATGTAAACAATTGTTTGGATCAAATTAACAACTATCATCTATTGGATATACCTTGAATTACTGAATATACTGAAACTATATTTGGCCCAGAAAAACATTGATTTTATTGGTTCTTATGGGAATATTTATTTACTATCACTAACAAATATTGGTTATTTCAATTCCCCAGTACTATATATATTTTCACTTTACTATCTTTCCTGGTCAGGACTCTTTGACATGATAAATCTTGGTTTTAAAACCTGAGTTTAAATACTAAAACTGCCCTATTTTAGAAAAACATTTGTTCACTATGAAGTTCTCAAGATAAGAATTTCAGATTTAATTAGTTTATGATCTGTAAAAAAATCTCATGGTAACTCTCTGTACCCAATCTAATTGTATCAATGTTTAAAATATAATTTTCAGTAACTAATTAAGTTAAGCAGTGAATTTTCTTTATAACTGACATAGAAATATTGGAAGAGAAAGTCAACAATAAAAGATAATTTAAGAGAAAGTTCTCATTGCATATACATCATTACCTAAGTTATAAAAATCTTATGGTCATCAAATGAATATTAAGATTGAGAATTTCTTACTGACACATAGATGATCGATTCATTTTCACAGAAATTATTTGTTTTCTTTTAAAAATGGATGAAAAAAAATGAGATTCTTAGAAAATACTGTGTCGTTGCCTGTCTCCAGAGTGAATGCAGTGCCCTGAGGCCGTTCCACCTGGGCACGCAGGGACCCCCGCATCCGAAACCCCCCGCACCGGTACCCAGGGTGAGTGCATTCCCCTAGGGCTGCTCCACATGGGTGCGCAGAGAACCCCTTACCCACCGCCTCACTCTCCTGTCCCCAGAGATCACCCCACCCGACCTGAGCTTAGACAGGGGAGTGCAGTTCCCTGGCACATAGCCGGTCAGAGTCTCCTGCGCCAGACCCACTCTGCGCCGCTGGAACACAGGCTGGAACCAATAGACTGGGTGAGCTTCGGCCTGCCACCAGACATAGAAACGGCACAGTTCTTCACAACAGCTGCAGGAAACAAATCCCATCCTGGACAGCCTTAATACTGCTGGGTCACCAACAAGTGTCAGCTCTAATATGATATCCTGACAAAGAGGAAAATGGGAGCAACTTGACCTAAGAGCAGGTTATCCTACCTTACCAGCTAATGATAAGACAAAATCGAAGACTTGTCACCCTTTGGTCGGTCCAAAAACCAAGATCGCGATTTACAGATGACTGGCTGCTAGAACCATGAGCAGACTGTATATATCTTGGGACCAATAAAAAAGCCCTAGTCTAGGGTTTGAACTACGACCTGCACGATAACCATGATCCCCAGTTCCAAAGGTCTGGCAGAGACAATCGCAACGGAATGGGGCTTCTGGAAACACAAAGAAAGATGCTATCCTAGGTGCCATTCTAGGTTCAGTGCAAAGACCAAGACCACCAACCACAGAAGATGGATTAAAATGACACTGAGGGAACAGAACTTCTAGAACCACAAAGAAAGACTTCATCATAAGTCCCACTCCTGGACCTGTGCAGATACTGAGATCTCTAGATACAGAGGTCTGATTTTATCACCCAGGACTGAGCAGAAGTCTTCCAAACACCACAAAAGCACCACCGGGAGAGTAAATGATCCTGAACAGAGTCTATAGTCGATCCCATGACAATATACTCCAAGGGCGGAGAAACCCCATATCTCTTAGGCCAAGTGAATTCCTTTTCGAATGACCGCAATATTTACTGTGCCAGGGCAGGAGGGGAAAAAAAACAAAAAGCACAAAACATTGTTTATTTTTGTATCTTATTTTTATCTTCATTTATTATTATTATTTTATTTACCTATCTATCTTTGGTCGATTTCTTTGTTTTGGTGTGGATTTGAAGTTGTTGCCCCCATTTATACTTATTTTTTTCTCTTTTCTTTTCTTTCTTTATGTGCTCTGCCATGTTTCTTATCTCAAGACCATGGCTTTTTTTTGTGGTGCTTATCGTTATTGTAGGAGTCCTCACTGGATATTTGACACTTCTTTTTGTACTGCTGGAGTGTTTCACCTTCTTTTTCTCCTTCGTCTCTCAAACCAATGATGAGAGCCTCTAGAAGGATTCCGCCCATTTTCGGTGTATTAGACTTTTACCCCAGTTTATTACTTTTCTCTTCTTCAAACAAAACCACATAACTTAAACTAGCTAGTCCTGCCTCCCAGTTAGAGGGGGAAATAAGGAAGGCACCAAGACCAAACAGGTGCAAGACTACTAAGTAGTAGGCTAGGTACAGAGGGGACCACATATTCTAGCAGCCCCAGGGGTGAGGGAAGAGGATATGAGAGGTAGGACGAAAACGGAGGTGTAGGGAGGACAAACTGGTGATGGGAATCCCCCCTAATTTTTTGTAAATATGTACCTAAAATATTATTGTCAACAATATGTAAGACACTATGATCAAAATAAAAATTATATTAAAAAAATACTATGTCATGCATACTGGCCTATATTAGCAAATATTTTTCTGTGTTCAAGGGTTCAATTATACCACCTGCTTATAATTTAAAATGTCATCAATGTCAATATACATCATAAAAAAGCTCCAAGTATTCCCCCTAATCATACATGAGTGCTGAAGGTCATTCCCATAGATATAGCAAAACAGAAGAAAATGGCATTAATCTGCTTTTATTGCAGTGCCATTCATTTTTGCACATAAGTTTTAATAGACATTTAACTCATTTAATTGCAAAACTATCAAGTGTAGTAAGTAATTTTATTAATCCCAATTCTATAGTAATGAAGACAAGTTCTGTAAGTAAACTAACTTATTTGCCCAAAAGTATGCAGCTAAGTCATTGAAGCTGGATTATTTAATGTAGGTTTGTCAGATTCCTGTGTAGTAAAATGCTTTTGGATAGTATGTAAGGTAAGAGTGATCAATGTGTAGAGAGAAAAACCAAGGTAATTGAGGCACTAACTCTCCATTATTCAAGCTAACTTGACTATATCAGAATAAGTCCCAATTAGAGCTAAACTCATAGGTCAAAGATAAAATAAGTAAAGTTACTATAAGGCTTCCTGAATAGCAAAATATATTTCTTTATGCATGTATACAGAGCTATACTAGTAATCTTGAGCTTACTCTTCCAGTTATGTGAAAGTTATGCTTTGAAATAAATATTTCTAATGTGCAGAATTCTAATAAAGGACTTTCAAATATATTTCATCAATCTACTCTGACTTATTATCACAATCCTTTGGTCACAGACTTTGAGTGAGTTTATTTGTGTTCTTGATAGAGACATAAAACAGAAGATAAATTGAAAAAATATTTGATTCATTAAATTCTTTTTTTTTTTACCAAATCTGAAAACTTCTACTTCAATTTCTCTTCTCATTCATAGTAGATGCGTATGACAGTGGAGGTTGGAACTGATTACTCTGGACAATAACTGATTGCTAAAAGTTTATAAAGCGATATACAAGGTACTGGTCTTTAACAATAGTGAAAATCAGATTATTAAAAGGAAAAAAGAAAGAAATATAGAGAAGTAAAATGACTGACCAAGAGGCATATGGGGGAGAAACTGGGAATATTGGTGACAGGAACTGTGCACTAATGAAGGGTGTATTCTATATGTTGTATGACTGAAACGGAAGTTTGAACAATTATGTAAACATGGTATTTAAATAAAGCAATTACTTAAAAAATAAAGTTGATCATAGTACTTTTGTCCTACAACATTATGAGAATCTTCTTTTTAAAATTTCTTGAAATGAGGTAAGTTAGAGACTTTTTTGAAAATTAAATAATAAAGGTTTTAAAAGAGTCTTTAAGAAAATGAGTATGACATGCAAGATTTTAAGCAAATGATATTTCATAACAAATTGAGTAAAAGTTGCTTATGCATAGCATTGTTTCTCCAAAAAAGCATTTCTACACAGATTAATATTCTGACCTCTGAAGAGTTTATCATGGACATAAGTCATACAAATAATAGAGGCATAGCTTTACATATTGTAGTATATGTTGTAACGAAGTCTTCAACATTACAAAAAATTTCTTTGTCAAAAACATCACCTCCAGAACAAAACCATTGCAAACAGAAATCAAAATAGCAGAAAACAAGGAGAGAGATGGACTTTGTATTGCAGTAAAGGAGAAAAATACTTAAATGTAAAGAAAGAACGTAAGAATCATACCAGATCTCCCATAGAAAACTGTCCAGGCAAGAAAAGTTTGGAATGATATATTCAAATTACTGAATGAAAGAAATTTCCAATCTAGAGTTCACTACCCAGAAAACCTCTCATTTATATAGCAGGGAGGGATAAAAGCGTTCTCGGGCAAAATATAGCCTGTAACATTTGCACTCACCAAACAGCCCTAAATGAACTACTCAAAGATCAGTTCGATAAGCCAAATAACCAATTGTCATAGTAACAACCCTACCAAACATAATGGCACAACAGTTCTTTCTGTTAATTTCATTGAATGTCAATGAACTAATCACTTCCATCAAAAGGCACAGACAAGAGGGTTGGATTAGGATACAAAATCCAACCATTTGCTGCTTACAGGAACACATGGAAAATCTCAGGTTCTACAGAGGCTCAGACCTTAAGGATGGAAAAATAATTGTACAAGACTGGGAAAAAAACTGGTACTTATATCAGACTTACGTCAGAACACTTTTCATTCAACCTCAAGAAAGTAATTATGGGTGTGCACTATTTATTGATCGGGGGAACAATAGACAAAGAATATTAATTCTGATCAACATATACATACCAAATATTGGTTGGGTCAACAGTGTAAGATTTTTTTCCCACAAACCTAGAGAAACATGTACATGAAAACATGATAGTAGTGGGAGATTTCAGCATGCCACTCTTATTAACACTGGATATATCCACCAGGTAGGTAGAACATTGTAGAGTAAAAGCCCTTTGGATGGGCTTGAATGGTGGTGGATGGTGATGGAGGGATGAGAGGCCTTTCTCCTCCAGCCCAGGACCACGTATTTCCAACCCCGTTGAGCCTGCTGTCTGCAATTTCAGGTAGCGGTGAAGAAATCATACACAGACAGGTTCCAGGAGATATCAGCTTTACTCATGCCCTAGCCACCACATGTGTAACCTATAAACCTTTTACACTGGATCCATATTCAGTATTGCATTATACCTTGTTCCTCAGCCATCTCCTCTCCATCTATCTTCTTTCCTCAATCTCTCTCCAAACTCCTCCTCTAAATCCTCTCTACCCTTCTGGCCAAAGCCTTTTGTTACCTCCCAAAGACCCTGCCCAGAAATAGGCAGGTCTATTAGCAGGTAAGATTACAAGAAGAATGGGGGATGAGCAACAGAACATCAGTAAAGACATAAGAGCACTAAATGAAAAACTAGAATACCTGGAACTAATGAATTTATACTGTTTCCCATACTCAAAGATCTAGAAATATATTATTATCTGGTGCACATGGTACAGTCTATAGCATATATCACATTCTAGGGCCTAAGTCTAACTTAAAAATGTCACAAATCAGAGAATCATACCAAACATCCTATCATACCACAAAACACAGAGATAGAGATTTATTATAAAAATAAGATGTGGAGAAACTCTCACTCCTGAAGACTGAACAACATGCTGCTTAATAACAGATGAATAAAAGAGAAAATCAAGGAGGAAGTAAAGATATTCCTTTAGACTAATGATAATCAAGAAACAAATTACCAAAATTATGGACACAGTGAAAGCATAATTATGAAGAAGATTATAATAACAAAAGTAAACAAAGAATAAAAAAGATAAAATCAACAACATAAAGGCTCGCCTTAAACATCTGGAAAGCTAACAAGGAAGGAACCCAAACACAAGCATAAAAATAGAAATAATAAAAATCAGAGCAGAAATCAATGGCATAGAAACAAAGTAAATAATACAAAGAATCAATTAAATCAGGAGTATTTAATTTGTATATCTTCTGTAAAATATACCAACCACTGGCAATATTTATAAGGTAAAAAAAGAAGGTGCTCAAATAAACCAATTACAAATAAAGGGGATAAATTTCAACAGAACCCCCAGAACTCTACGACACCATCAGAGCATATTATGAACATTTGTACTCTATGACGCTAGAGAACCTAGAAGAAATGGACAGGATTATGGAAACATATAATCTCCCAATTTTGAATGAGGAGGAACTAGATAGCATTAACATCTAAACACAAGCAAGAAAATTTTAACTATTATGAACATACAAGAATAAAAGTCCAGAACAAGATGGATTTATGGGTTTTTATGAACTATTCAGGGAAGAAATATTTCCACTGATTCTTAAATGCTTCCAAAATGTCAGAGGGAGAGGAGCTCAGCAGTACCTTCTATGAAGGTAAAGTTTTACAGATTCCAAAATCTGACAGATATGCTACTGAGAAGAAAAAAATAATCTCAGTATTAAAAATTGATGTAAAAATCCTCCAAAATATCTTAGGAAACCGAATCCGCCAGCACATCAAAAACAAACAAACAAACAAACATATATATATATATATATAACATGACCAATTAGGTTCCATCTAGGCAAAGCAGGATGTTTCAATTTATGCAAGTCAATCAAAAATCATAGACAACATTGTTAGAAAGGAATATAAAACTCTTGATAATTTATTAATGTATATAAAGCATTTAAAATGCAACAAAAATTCACATTAAAACACTCACCTAGTAGGTGTGAAAAGAAACTTCTAGAAGATATTTTTTAGAAAAGAACAATAGCCAACATTATTCTTTTTTTTTTTTTTTTTGGTTTTTGGCCACACTTGTTTGATGTTCAGGGGTTACTCCTAACTAAGCGCTCAGAAATCGCCCCTGGCTTGGGGGGGAACATATGGGACACCGAGGGATCAAACCATGGTCCTTCATTGGCTAGCACTTGCAAGGCAGACACCTTACCTCTATCACCACCTTGCTGGCCCCTGCCAACATTATTCTTGATGGTAAAAAACGGAAAGTCACAGAGTGGCTTTTACCACAGAGTGCAGATAAAAGGCACAGTTGTCCATCGTCTCCACTCTTATTTACAGATTATTAAAAATCCTAGTAATAGCAATCAGGCAAGAAAAGTAAATCACATGACTCTAAATAGTAAAAGATAAAGTCAAATTACCTGTACTTGTAGATGGCACAATGATATACATTGAAGATCCTGTAGAGTCCACCAAAATAGCTCCTAGAAACAAACAAAAAACAGTACAGCAAAATGTCTAGCCACAAAGTCAATACAAAATTAAGACAGCTGAATTGCTGTATACAAAAAATGAGTAGAAAGAAAACAATCAAAGAGTATATCCCATTTATAATAGTGTTAAAACCATCAAGTGCCTAGGAATCAATGTAACTAAAGAGGTGAGACTTATACCATGAGCATTTCAAAACACTTTAGAAAGAAAGTGAAGATGGACTAAGGAAATTGAAAAAACATCCAATTCTCATGGATCAGAAGAATGAATGTTATAAAAATGACCATATTATATAAACTTCTATATATACTCAATGCAATCCCTATCCAAAATCAGACAACATTCTTCAAGGATTTCAAGGATAGCAAAAAATATTGAAAATCAAGAAACTGGGAGGCATCTCATTACCTAAATTTAAGCTGTACTACAAAGCCATAATGAACAGTTTGGTATTGAAAATAAGACAATCCAACTAATGGCTCATAATAGGATATCCAATGAGAAATACACAAATATATGGTCAGCTGATCTTTGACAAAAGAGCTGAAAACATGAAATGTAATAAAGACAAACTCTCCAACAAACATATAGGAAGAATTGGATATCCATGTGTAAGAAATTAAACAAGGATCCATATCTCTCACATCTTTCTTGAAAGTCAATTCAAATTGGAACAAAGATCCTTGAGATCATACCTGAGTCTATAAAGTTCACTGAGGTAAACATAGGCAGAACAATTCAAAACTTAGACCTCAAAGCAGTCTTCAATGATAGGAGACTAAAGGCAAGGTTAATAGAATTATATTTAAATCAATTGGACTACATCAAACTAAAACGTTTTTGTATGGCTAAAGAAACACTGACTAAAACTAAAAGAGATCTGGGTGGGAGAAATTATTTGCAATCAATACATCAAATAAAGGGTTGATATTAGTATCTACAGACATTAACAGGAAAACCTAAATAATCCCCTCAAAAAGTGGGGAGAGAAAATGAACAGACATCTTCCAGAAGAAGACCAAGCAATGGCAAAAAGGCACATGAAAAATGCTCATCATCATTATCATTAGCGAAATCCAAAACAGGACAACGATTATCTATCATCTTACACATTTCAAAAATATTGTGAATAACTTTTGTTGTTCCAATGTGTTAGATGTATCATCTAATAAATATCAAAATATTGGGAACTATTTCTTTTGTTGAAGATGTGGTGAAAAAGAACTCTCATTCACTGCTGATGGGAATGTTGACTGGTCCAATCTATAGGAGAACAGTAGAATCGAGCTGCCATATGACCCAGCAATTTCAGTTTTGGATATCTATCCCCAAGACAGAAAAACAGTCATTCAAATGCATGTATAAACACCAGTATTCATCACATCACTCAGTACAATAGCTAAGATTTGGAATCAAACTAGGTGTCCAATAAACAGATGAGCAGATCATGAAGGTGTGAAACATATATACAAAGGAATGCTACATAGCTGCGAGAAAAAAATGCAATCATGCCATTTGCTGCAACTAGATGGAACTGAGATATATTATGATACATGAATTAAGCCAGAAGAAGGATAAATTGGGGCTTATACCACTAATATGTGGAGTTCAGTATAAATGCATGAATGATACAATGATTTAAAGGAGTTTTATTGAGAACCCTCTAGGCTGGAGAGTATAGAGAGAGGTAAAGAAATTGAGTAGAGGAGGAGAAAGAAAATGTGAAGGGACGAAGGACAGACTCGGGCCTTGAATACATTTGTGGTGTCAAGAAATGACAGGAATAAATATACAAGCCAGAGTCAACACAATGAAATCATGAGACCCAAATGTTAGCAACCAAAATTAAAAATGTTCCTGTTATGCAGGCAGGCTGGAGTGGGATGGTGGCACAGGATGCATTTCAGGAACATTTGTGCATGGGTGTTGACACTGGTGGCATTGGCCCTGAAAAATTGTATGTCTTAAGCCCAACTATGAATAACTGTGAATCACAATGCTTTAAATAACAAATTAAAAAGACCATACTTTGATTAGAATCTCCTCCAAAATTAGTTATTAATTAATTCAACGAAAATAATAAAATAGTTTACTCTTGTCTTCTTAATTTTTATCTTTAATTGTGTATTATTTTTTAAATTTTATAATTGTTCTCATTTCTGATCATTTGAAGGAGACATTATTTATATTGATAACATTAGAAGTATCAAGGTAGTAAAATAAGCAATTTATGTGTATGAGAAATCAAAGAATTTAGTTGAAATTATTAAGTTGGGAGATGGGGGTATTGGTGGAGGGAATGTTGCACTGGTGAAGGAGGGTATTCCTTTTTTGACTGAAACCCAACTACAAACATGTTTGTAATCATAGTGCTTAAAGATAATTTTTAAAAAAGAAAAAAAAGTAATATACATTTTAAATAGAAAAAGAACTCAATCCCTAATATCTTGAGACTAAAACGTTTATGTATTTGGCATAATTATATAAAATTTCAGAAAGTGTTGCAGAGACATTCATGCATAAAACAAGCAACTATAGCTATTCTTAACAGAAAACTTATTTTTAATTCATGAAATTCCGGGCATACAAAATCATTAGAAAGTCTGTGTGAATGATATTTAAAAAGGCAAGCACTAAAAACTCCTATAACAACAGAGAATCATCACTACACAGTATTCCCTAAATACAATCATCAATAAGGGAAATTAAAAGTCAATGTAATATGCAAAATGAATATTACATTAACTATGGTGAGACATAAAAGAGCTTCTCACTAATCTGTTGGAGAATCCCACCATATTTTTCAATATGTACTAGAAAATAGATTTACCTTTGTACTAGTGTTTCTGCTACAATGTAATTAGCAGTGAATACAAATTTATGTAAATGATAGAAATTATGGTATTTTAGAAATTTAATTAATCTTTCCAGCATTTGCTTTTCAGAAAAGAAGTTATGTTTTGTAACAATTGTTGAATAAATCGGTGTAACATATTTTTATACCTAATGAGGAAAATGGAGAAAATAGTACTATAAATATCAGTTAAAAACAAAACAGATATGGGCCGGAGAGATAGCATGGAGGCAGGGAGTTTGCCTTACATGCAGAAGGATGGTGGTTCGAATTCCTGCATCCCATATGTTCCCCCGTGCTGCCAGGAGCGATTTCTCAGAGTAGAGCCAGGAGTAACCACTGAGCGCTGCTGGGTGTGACTCAAAAAACAAACAAACAAATTAAACTAAATAAAACAGAAACATTGGGCCACAGAGCAAGTATAGTGTTGTGTATGTAAACATTTCCATGGGATTATTATGTTACTGATTCTATCCTGATCGGTGATTGTGCCCTACCCTAGGGTGTGACCTGATTCTGCTCCCACCCTAGGGTGGTACCTGATTATGATGTATAAAAGCAAGGGTCTGTGGAAGGAAAGGGGGTGGGTTTTCCAGGGGCTGATTCTGAGGCTTTTGGCTTCAGCCTTATCCACGGAATAAAGCTGATATCTTCAGAAGCCTGAATGCCTGTTAGCATTCACCTCAGAACCGCCGGCTAAACAGGGTAGCAGACGCGTGGTCCGAGCTGGAGGAGAAAGACCTCGTCCTCCATCCCTCCATCAGTCAACCCCATCAAGGGTTGTTCTGCAACAGTATAGAAGTGCGGGGTGCTTGTGTGGTCCCTGAAAACACATGTATCCCCTCCCAAAATTGCCTGGAGTGATCCCTGGACACTGAAGACCTAAAGCAGAGGATCCTTCAGAAAAAGTGTGAATTTGGAGCACTTGCAGATTAAGCAGTGACAGCACTGAAGGAGGAGCTGTACATAGCCCTGATCCTGGAAAAGAAGTCTCAGTTCCAGGCTTACTGGGTAACATATGCTGCATTAGGTTAGAAATGCTGTATTGACTATACAATATGGTTTACTAAATATACAATTCTATTTTGAAATATATGAACAGGATGCAGTAGGGTATGAGATTGAGAGAAGTCTCTGAAAGTCTAGTAGGCTTTGTCTCAGTGACCTTTAGGAATCTAGGTGGGAGAGGCAATTCCAGAGTTGAGTTTCAATTATCCATATATAAAACCAAAGTAGGCAGCTGAGTGATACTTGCTTATCCTAGTCATCAAACTAATCTCATTTCTACCCACTGAGGACTGCTATTCAAAAGACCACACTTCCTAAACTATTTTCAGGAAGCAAGAGGTACTCCTTTTATCTGCCCCAGAAGTTAAGGGTCTCCTTGCCTCTTAAACTGAAAATTCAAACAAATATTACCCATTTACATGTTCCTGTGTGAACAAAATAGGTGAGATAGGAAACTGTCTAGCTATGATAATCTAGTACCCATAATGCCTTTCAAATCCTCTTAATACAAGTGCTCAAGTGCTGTGATGAATTTGAAATCTACGGCTCTCAAGGTTGAATGAGCTCAAAAGCTCTCATCGCCACAGATCATACAAGCCATTGAAAAGTTGTACAGAAACAACGCCAGATATTCAAAATTCTATTCCCTTAAATAATTTTGTAGACCAAACAGAAGACAATTTTGTATGCTTGCTTCTTTTCATATTCAAGTGTAACATACAGTGCAAAATGATACATACTTGATTTTCAACAATAGAAGCAGCAGTGGAACTCTTATATTTGGTGCCACAAATCTTACCAATCACATTATACAACAGGTTTCTTCTTATGTACACTGAACTTTGGCATTATGATTTCTTTCAGGTATATACAAATATAAACCCCTCAGTAGCTATGAAGTTTGACACAGAATAGCTATAATTAGTTGCATAATATTTATGATATTGGCTTCAGTGGTGTTTTGAACTTCATTAGAATGAAATTAAAAGCAAAACTAAACAAGGTCTTCATGCTGTTCCTGAATTATTAAAAAGTGTATAATTAAAATAATAAATTTATGTGATTAATTTTTATGAAAAAGTATTTCCTCAATTTAATCTGTCAAAGAACTTGCATTCAATAAGAAAGCACTTGCAAAACTCAACAACTATAAAATGTCAACAACTCCCTCAAATTTAGAAGAGCTAAACTTCTCCAAGCGGATATAAACATGGTAAATAGGCATATGAAAAACTCTTCATCAGTAGTGATTATAAGAAAATATAATTCAAAAAGAGAATTGAGATATTATTTCATATTTTTGAGAGTTGTTTGTATCAAGACCATGACAAATTATTGCTGATGAATTATGAATAAAAGAAGCCCTCATTCACTGTTGGTGAAAATGTAAACTGGAAAAATTTAAAAAACTTAAAAAAACTGTGAAGATTTCTCAATTAAAAAATCTATCATCATATAGCCCAGACATTTTACTCTGAAGTAAATAACACAAATGTCAAATAACAAAAATGTTATTACCTAAATATATGTGCACTTGTGACCATTTCAAATAACCATGACAGAATTTTTTGAGTCCCAAATCTCCCAGACAACAGAGGTTTTAGAGATCGAGGAGATTTAATTATCGAGTCTACTATCTCTCTCTGCTGCATCAGGAAAAATATAATCAATAGTTTTTGAAATAGTATATTATCATGTATTATACTTTCCTAAGCTTTGAGTCTTCTAGATGAGTTTTGGAACTTGAGAGAAAGTGATAATAGTATATTTTATATGTTTATATTTTTCAGAAAGATATGATGGCTGTTAAATGAGCTTCTTGGGAAAAATAAACTAAGACCGATTTTCCTAGATCGTAACTAGACCAAAAGCATGATGTAATCATGGTATGAACTCTCCTCCTTTATACAACATAATGGGGATTGTGGTCTTTTGCTCCAAAAATAAAATTTACTGCAGGTAGGGAAATAACTACACTAACTATCATGACAATGTTAATGAGTGAGAGAAGTAGAATGCCTGTTTTGAATACAGACAGGAGTGGAAAGGAGGGAGATAGAGAAGAGGGAGGGGCCATAGTTGGTAGAAAGGTTGCATTGGTGAAGGGGGGTGTTCTATTTATGACTGAAACCGAACCAAATCATGCTTGTAATCATGGTGCTTAAATAAAGATTTTATATTTAAAAATCTTACTTTTTACCAATGTTTTCACTAAATCTTGCTTATTTTTCCGAGTAAAAGTTATAACTAAGTTGTTTATAGTACAAAATATTCAAAGATAATTTTATTTCAGCACTGACAGAACTTTACAAGAAAAAAAACCATCTAATCCCATCAAAAAATGGGGAGAAGAAATGGACAGACACTTTGACAAAGAAGAAATACAAATGGCCAAAAAACCCATGAAAAAATGCTCCACATCACTAATCCAATGTTTTTAATTAATTTACAATTCTTGTTTTTTACTTACTAAATTATTGAACTTGAATACACATTCTTAACTTATTTTTGTTGGTATATCTCATCTATTTTAGATATTTTAATACAGTAGATAATTAAGTGTAATTTTTAATTTTTCTATAATTGAATTTTAGTTTCACAATTTTCTTTTGCTTTCTCATATTTAGTTATCATTATTTAGCAAAATTTACACAATTTTGTTTTATATTTCTACTTTAACATAAGTTATTCACTAAAATTATATATTTTAAGTAGAGATTATGTATGATTGCTTCCATGGTCCCCTGGACTTGGAAACCTCAGTGCATCTTGAACCCCAAATCTTATAGATGGCATTTTTAACTGAGCAAATATTTCACTATTTCAAACAGACTAAATATAAATGTTTCTGGCTTTGATACCTTAAGCCCATATCTACATCATGAACACTAAAATAGCATCTTCCTTAGAACTGACAGATTGTTAGATTAACAGGTTATTAAAAGAAATAGTTTGGTCCTCTAACCATTGAATTTAAACCCGTGTTTGCTATGAACATTTACATGTGTTTATTGCAAGTAGCAAAATATTGGATTCAATTTTCTGATCCATTTTGCCACTCTGTTTCTCTTAACTAGTGCATTTAGTCCACTAATTTTGATAAAGACTATACTCATGAGACTCTTTTCCATTTTTGTAGAATTTTAGTGTATTTGTGGGGTTGTCGTATCTTAAACTTTACTATTCTGTTATTTTTTAAATGTTTATCATTTGTCTGTAAAGATCCTGAGCTGTTGTTTATTTGTGATGTAGTGTATCCTTCCTTCAAACCTTAGTGCAAGTCTGGCTAGGTAAAGTATTTGTTTTGAGTATTCATTATGTGGAAAACTTTAAGCAAACAACTCCCCTTCGAAGGCTGAGGTGGCCATACTAATATCAGATGACACTGATGTCAGACATAAAAAAATTATAAGAGACAGATATGGGCAGTTCTTAATAATCAATAGATGTGAACAACAGAAATAAATAACACTCCTAAACAAATGTTCATCCAATGAGGGCTAGCAAAATACCCACTACAATGGATTTACAAAAAAACCCACTACAATGGATTTAAAGAATTATATCAATAGCAGCACAATAGTAGTGGGTAACTTCAACTTCTTGATAGATCAACAAGACTAAAACTTAATAAGGATTTGAATTAAAATGGGAAAGGTCACTTATTATATATAGGTGTTTTCATACCCAGAATTCTATGTACATATTCATCTCCAATACATACTCCAAGATATGACCATACTTCAAGAGAGAACACATGCTGGGCCATAAAATTACCTCCATAAAATCAAGAGAATAGAAATTGAATCAACTATCTTCTCACATCATAATGCCCTATAAATAGAAATGAATTATAAAAAGAGAAAAACTTTAACATCTGGAAATTAAACATCTACCTACTGAACAAAAAGTTGTTCAGAGAAGATATAAAAGAGGTAATACAAACAGTACTGTAATAAAGTAGTCATTAAACACATGGTAATGAATAGGGACCGGAGCGGTAGCACAGCAGTATGGCAATTGTCTTTCAAGCGGTTGACCCAGGACTACATGGGTTCGATTCCTGGCATCCCATATGGTCCACCAAGCCAGGAGCGATTTCTGAGCATAGAGCCAGGAGTAACCCCTGAGAGCTGCCCAGTGTGGCCCAATAAAACCAAAATAAATAAACAAATAAATAATAAAAACATGATATACACCTATTGAAATAAAAATGGATTTAAAAAGATCTAGATATCAGAAATGAAAGCAGAAGCTACATAGAGAAAAACATAGGCAGAAAAACTACATGACTTTAAAGTTAAAGGTATCTCAATGATTAAACATCAAACAAGTGGAACATCAAACATTAAACATCAAGCAAGTGGAAGCAAAGATAAACAAAAAGATAAAAAAAGATTAAACATCAAACAAGTGGAACATCAAACATTAAACATCAAGCAAGTGGAAGCAAAGATAAACAAATGAGACTACATTAATCTGAGAATCGTCTACACTTCAAAAGAAATAGTGACGATGATGCAAACATTACTCGTGTAATAGGAAAATATATTCATTTAATACCCATCTGATAATGGATTATTATATGTGATATATAAGGCACTTACTTGCTCAATTTAGGAAGAAATAAACATATAACCCTATCAAAAATGGGAAAAAGAAATGAATGGATATCCCTGCAGAGAAAAATTAAAGATTTACAAAGGGCACATGAAAAATATTCCACTTCATTATACATCAGCAAAATACAAATCCAAACAATAAGGCATCGTCTCATATCACATGAACTGGCACACATCACAAGAAATAAGAGTAACCCGTACTGACAGAAATTCAAGGAGAAAGATTCATTCTGTGTTGGTGGGAATATTTACTGTTCCAATCCCTTTGAAAAACAATATGGATATTACTGAAAATTCTAGAAATCAAGCTTCCATATGATCCAGCAATACCATCCTAGGTTTATACCTTAGGAACCCCAAAACACAATACACATAAGGCCCTTGGCATTGCTTTTTTTCTTCACAGCCTTATTTACAATAGCTAGAATCTGAATACAACCCAAAGCCCAACAATTGATGTTTGGATAAAGAAACTGGTAAATCTACATAATATAACAACACAATGATTAGAAGAAATGAAGTCATGAAATTTGCTTATATGTGGAAGGAGATGGAGAGTATTATGCTAAGCAAAATAATTTGGTGGGAGAGGGATCAACATAGCATAATATTACTTATTTGTGTGATGTTAAATATAAAAGGTAGTTTGGTAATAATAGCTAGAGACAATAGAGACAAGTACCAGGAAGACTATTCTATGTTAGGGAACTTGCCAAATATAGTGAAGGAATGCAGGCAGTGCATTGGCCACAAGGACAATGGTATTTGTAAAAGATCACTTTATGAGTATTGAAAGGAGATAAAAACATGGTACCATTCAGTAACAATAGTGCAAACCACAGTTTCTAAATTAAGAAAAAAAGAGAAAAATAAAATGCTGTCCCAGATTTAGGCAAAGAGCACAGAGGAAGTGAAACTGGGAAATTTGTGGGAAATGTGCACTGGGAAAAGATTTACAGTGTAGGACTGAATCTCAGTCATTAACAACCTTGTAAATGTGAAATAAATCAAACTGCATAATGAACCACCTTGTAACCATGGTGTTTAGAGTGAAAAAAAATAGGAAAGTCTGCAAGCCATCATGAGTACCTAATTTCAACAGGCACTGCATTGGCAACTGAAGCACTTGAAAATCACAAGGAAAAGTTACTCACCAGTGAAATTAAGCAATCAATAGATAATAAATTCAACCAATTCAAAAATAGAATCTTTTCAGTGGATGAGAGATTGTGTACAAATAGAATTGAAAGAGCTAATGAACACACTAGCAAGCCAAAGTAGCAAACTCACAAAGCCAATATACAAGCCAGCATTGCTAAGGAAATTAAAAAAGAAAATAAATATAAAAGGATGGAAGAAAATGTAAGGTAATTATTGAAGAAAAAAGTAAGAAGAATAATCTCTGAATTATAAAAATTCAAAGTGAGAAAAAACAAGTTGTGGGAAAGAAAATAATGAACTTTCCCACTCTCTTGAAGGAGGCAAAAGAGTACCGAAAATTACACTCAAACAGAAACAACATCAGGACCCTTGGAATCAAAATGCTAAAAATCAAAGAGAGAGTTGAACTACTTAAATTTATAATGGGGGGTGTGGCACAGTGGCGAAAGCAGTAGGGTGTTTGCCTTGCATGCACTAATCTAGGATGGACTTCTGTTCTATTTCTGATGTCCCATATGGTCCCTCAAGTCAAGAGCAATTTCTGAGTGCATAGCCAGGAGTAACCCCTGAGTGTCACCGGGTGTGGCCCAAAACAACAACAACAACAAAATTCAGAATGGAGAAGGAAAATTTTAATATATTTGTGAAAGATATCTTAAATGCAAATATTTATCTTAAGCTTAAGAATCACAACGTGTCTCCTATGAAAAAATTGGAATAATGGGCCCGGAGAGATAGCACAGCGGTGTTTGCCTTGCAAGCAGCTAATCCAGAACCTAAGGTGGGCAGTTCGAATCCTGGTGTCCCATATGGTCCCCCATGCCTGCCAGGAGCTATTTCTGAGCAGACAGCCAGGAGTAACCCCTGAGCACCGCCGAGTGTGACCCAAAAACCAAAAAAATTTGGAATGATATATTCAATTTTTAATTAATATCTTTATTTAAACACCTTGATTACAAACATGCTTATGGTTGGGTTTCAGTCATGTAAAGACACCCCCCTTCACCAGTGCAGCATTCCCATCACCAATGTCCCAAATCTTCCTCCTCCCCATCCCACCCCCACCTGTACTCTAGACTCATTCATTCACTGTACTTCTCTCCTAGACTCATTCATTCCTGTACTTCCCTCATTCATTCACATTGTTATGATAGTTCTCAATGTAGTTATTTCTCTAACTGTACTCATCACTTTTTGTGGTGAACTTCATGCAGTGAGCTGGATATATTCAAATTTCTAAATGAAAGAATTCTTCAGCTAGAGTCAACTACCTAGCAAAGCTCTCATTTAGAAGGAAGGGATAAATAAAAACATTCCCAGGCATCTGGCAGCATTTGCTATAATCAAAATAACTCTGAATAAACTATTGAATGTCCATTTATCTAAGCCAAATAGCTGATAGTAGAAGCTACAGCAGTACACAATAAAATGTCAGTTCAGCCCTTTATAGCAATAATATTCCTAAATGAAAATATACCAAATTCTAAATATAATAATATAAATATATATATAAATATACTAAATTCTCCCATAGAAAGTGGTGAGATGTATCAGGAAACAAAACTCATTCATAGATTCAGAGTGAAAGGATTGAAAACAGTTAAACAAGCCAATGGGTTTGGGGTAGTGAAGGGAATATCATTTAAGATGATTCCATAGAGGACAAAAAATGGTCAATGAAGTCAATAACCCTAAAATCAAAGTTCAAGTATCTGAGAGAGAGGCAGAGAGATAGAAGAAAAATGTCCAGAAGAGGACAGGAGGGAAATTGGGAATACTCTTGATGAAATATGTTTACTGGTGAAGAGTTGGGTGTTGGAACACTGTAATTGAAACTCAATAATGAACCACTTTAACTATGCCTATTATGGTAATTAAGTTAAAATTTGTTAATCAAATTTAAGAAAGGAACATGGCTCAAACTAAAAGATAGTAACTGAATGGAAAAAAAATCACATTCAGTGCATCATTTAAAGTCTTGATATCAAGACAATTGATATCAGGTATATTTAAATTACTCACAAGGAAAAAAACGTAAAAAAACACTACCAGTAATAGGGAGAGGGAAAGAATGCACAGGTCTCAGAGGAAGAAAAGCAAATTGCCAATAGGCACAGAGAAACGTATTTAACATCCTTATCATTAGAGAAATACAAATCAAGGCAAATATATCAATATCACACTAGTGAAAATGGCACATATCAAAAATATTAGGAAAATCTGTGCCATTATGAATGTAGTGAAAAGAAATTGCCATCCATTATTGATGGGATAATTATCTAATTCCAGCCCCATTGAAACAATAATGAACATCCTCAATAAACTTAGAAATGAGCTACCATATACCCCAATTCCATTTTTGTATCTACACCCAGGACTTAAAATATTCATACAGAAGGACACCAAATTCATTGCTACATTTAGTACAATAGCTATGTTATGTCATCAAGCTAGGTGTTCAAAGACAGATAAATGTGTATAGGTGTATATATACACAGTGGAATACTGTTCATCTCTAAGAAACTATAAAATAATGCTATTTGCAGCAATCTGGTTGGAAGTGGAAGATATGTTGAGTGAAGTAAGCCAACAGAAGAAAGACAAATAGGATAATCTCACTTATCTGTGGCATATAACTAAATGAGGAAATGTAATGTAGTAAATGTAGATCATTCTTGACCCCAGAGGTTAGAGAAGAGAAGAACAAAGAAGGAAACCAGATAGGAGGAAAGACAATGAGAAAAAGAAGTAATGTTCAAATAGGGAGCCAGGGATTCTGTTAAATTGGTGATGTGGCAGTGTGGTATAAATGTATGTCCAAAGGACAGACTCAATAACATTGACAACTTGAGATCTAAGTTGCAACCATTGAACTTTTTGTTTGTTTGTTTGTTTTGAGTGACACCATAACAAAACTCAAGAGTTAATGCTGGCTTTCAACTTGGAAATCACTTCTGGCAGATTCAGGGGACCATATGGGATGCCAAAGATACTACTCATGTTGGTCCAGTGCAAGGCTAATGCCCTACCATTTGCTATCACTCTGCCCCCATATCAATGTTGCCTGTCAAATGGGCATGAGTGTCTGGGGGTGAGGGAAGAGGAAGTGTAGGAAGACTTGTGATGAGAGTTGATAATGATAGTGGGATTGATGCTTAAATATCATGTGCCAAATATCCAACTATGCAAATCATAGCTATTGAAGTAAATGACATTTTAAAATAAATATATTGGTAGAAAGGTTATTTTAATTTAACATATTTAAGTATTTTCCATCATAGTTAAGATTATCTGTAACATTATCACTTTCTGACAATATTTTTCACAATAATAAAATAAGTGATGACTTTTACAGGTATATTATGAACACTTTGAAAAAGTTATTTTCTTTATATTCATATAACTATTCATAGTAGCAATATACCATTAATCATTAAATCATGGGGTTGGAGAGATGGCAGGGAGAGAAGGGAACTTGGCTTTCACTTGGCAAACCTCAATGCAATACCCGATATTCCATATGGTCACCTGAAGAACTAGCTAAGAATAATTAATGAGTACAGAGACAGGAATAAGCCCTGAAAACTGTTGGCTGTATCCTACTCAAAATCTCAAATATTGGCTTCATAGAAGCTGTTTGGAAATGTTCCCGTTTTTTCAATTTCATGAAAGAGCCTGGCCAGAATTGGAAGTAGTTACTCTTGAAAAGTTTGAAAGAATTCATTAGTGAATCCATCTGGGCTTGGGCTTTTCTTTTTGGGAACACAATTGATTACTATTTAAATTTCCTCAACGGTGAAGGGGGTTTTATATTTGCTATATCATCCTTGTTCAACTGTGGAAGATTATAAGAGTCCAAGAATTTATCCATTTCTTCCAGATTCTCATGTTTCGTGGCATAAAGTTTCTCAAGTAATCTCTGATTACCCCTTGAATCTCTGCAATATCTGTAGTGATCTCCCCCTTTTCATTTCTAATATAGGTTATCAAGTTTCTCTCTCTTTCTTTGTGAGTTTTGCCAATGTTCTATCAATATTATTTCTTCAAAGAAGCAACTTTTGCTTTCATTGAACTTTCCAGCTGTTTTTTGGGTTTCCACTTCATTGATTTCTGCCCTAAGCTTTGTTATTTCCTTCTGTCTCCATATTTTTTGATCCTCTTCTTGATCATTTTCTAATTCTACAAGCTGTGTTATTAAGCTATTCAGGCATGTCCCTGATATCAATATCACCTTGATACCAAAATCAGACAGAGATGCTGCCAAAAAAGAAAATTAGAGACCAATATCCCCGATGAACACAGATGCAAAGATCCTCAATAAATTTTGGCAAATAGAATTAAATGCCTCATCAAGAAGATCATTCACTATGATCAAGTAGGTTTCATCCCAGGAATTCAAGAATAGTTTAACATTGGTAAATCCATCAACATAATACACAACATCAATAACAAGAAAATTAGGGGCCGGAGAGAGAGCATGAAGGTAAGGCATTTGCCTTTCATGCAGAAGGTCATTGGTTCAAATCCCAGGATCCCATATGGTCCCTTGAACCTGCCAGGAGCGATTTCTGAGCATAGAGCCAGGAGTAACCCCTGAGCGCTGCCAGGTGTGACCCAAAAACCAAAAAGAAAATAAAAAAAAACAAACAAAAAAAACAAGAAAATTAAAAATCACATGATAATATCAATAGACAAAAAGCATTTGATAATGTCCAACACCCATTCTTGATAAAAAAAAAAACTCTCAGCAAGATGGGAATGAAAAGAACTTTTCTCAGTATAGTCAAGGACACCTACACCAAGTCAATGACAAATATTATCCTCAATTGAGAAAAACTAAAATCCTTCCCTCTAAACTCCTGTACAAGACAAGGTTGTCCCCTGTCACTACTCCTATTCAACATATTACTCTAAGTACTAGCTATAGTAATTAGGCAAGAAAAAGATACCTAGGGAATCCAGATAGGAAAGGAAGAAGTCAAGCTCTCATTGTTCTCTGATGACATGATACTATACTTAGAAAACCCTAAAGACTCTATCAAAAAGCTTTTAGAAACAATAGATGCATATAGCAATGTGGCAGGCTATAAGAATAACACACAGAAATCAATAGCCTTTTTATATACAATAATGTTAGGGAAGAAATGGATATTAAGAAAACCACCCCATTCACATTAATGTCACAAACTGAAGTACCTTGGAGTCAACATGATTAAAGATGTGAAGGACCTATATAAAGAAAACTATAAAACTCTGCTACAAGAAAAAAGAGAAGACATGCGGAAATGGAAACACATACCCTGCTCTTGGATTTGCAGATTAATATCATTAAAATGGCAATACTCCCCAAAGCATTGTATAAATTTAATGTGATCTCTCTAAAGATGCCAATGCCATTCTTCAAAAGTGGATCGAACACTTCTGAAATTAATTTGGAACAATAAACACCCACAAATAGCTAAAGCAATCCTTAGGGAAAATAATATGGGAGGCATTATTTTCCCCAAATTTAAACTGTATTACAAAGCAATAGTTATTAAAACAGCATGGTATTGGAATAAAGACAGACCCTCAGATCAGTGGAAAAGGCTTGAGTACTCGGAGAATCTTCCCCAGACATACCGTCACCTAATTTTTGATAAAGGAGCAAGAAATCCTAAATGGAGTAAGGAAAGCCTCTTCAATAAGTGGTGCTGGCACAACTGGTTAGCTACTTGCAAAAAAGTGAACTTAGACCTTCAGCTAAGACCAAATGGATTAAAAACCTGGATATCAGACCTGAAACCATAAAGTATATAGAACAACAAGAGGTAAAACACTCCATGACATTGAGACTAAAGGCATCTTCAAGGAGGAAAGGGCACTTTCCAAACAAGGGGAAGCAGAGATAAGCATATGGGAATACATTAACTGAGGAGCTTCTTCATCTCAAAGGAAATAGTGCTTAGGATACAAGAGCAACCCACCTTGTGGAAGAAACTATTCACCCAATACCCATCAGATAAGGGGCTAATCTCCAAAATATACAGGGCACTGACAGAAATTTACAAGAAAAAAATCTAACCCCATTAAAAAATGGGGAGACGAAATGAACAGACACTTTGACCAAAAAAAGAAATAAAAATGGCTAAAAGGCACAGGAAAAAGTTCTCCACATCACTAATCATCAGGGAGATGCAAATCAAAACAACTATGAGGTACCACCTCACACCCCAGAGATTGGCACACATCACCAAGAATGAGAACAAGCAGTGGTGGTGGGGATGTGGAGAGAAAGGAACTCTTATTCACTGCTGGTGGGAATGCTGTCTAGTCTAACTTTATGGAAAGTGATATGGAGATTTCTCCAAAAGCTGGAAGTTGAGCTCCCATATGATCCAGCTATACCACTCCTAGGGATATACCCTAGGAACACAAAAATCAATTTAAAAATATCCCTTCCTCACACCTATATTCATTGCAGCATTGTTTACAATAGCCAGACTCTGGAAACAGCCTAGATGCCCCTCAATAGATGAATGGCTAAAGAAACTGTGGTACATATATACAATAGAATATTATGCAGCAGTCAGAAGAAATGAAGTCATGAAATTTTCCTATACATGGATGTACATGAAATCTATCATGCTGAGTGAAATAAGTCAGAGGGAGAGAGATAGACACAGAATGGTCTCACTCATCTATGGGTTTTTGAGAAAAAGACATTTGTGCAATGATTCTCAGAGACAAAAGAGAGGAGGACTAGAAGCTTCAGCTCATGACTTGAAGCCCACCACAGAGACTGATGGGTGCAGTTAGAGAAATAATTACACTGAGAACCATCATAACAAAATGTGACTGAATGAGAGAAGTAGAAAGCCTGTCTAGAGCACAGGCCAGTGTGGGGTGGGGAGGAGGGACACTTGGGACATTGGTGATGGAAATGTTGCACTGGTGAAGGGATTTTTAAAAAAATAAACTCAAATATTGATTGCATCATTAAGAAAAACATAGCATTTAATGTTTCTATTTAAGGTGTTTTCTGTTCTATTTCTACTAAGACACCGATATCTTGCTTGCTGCTCTCCTCTTTTTTCATTTTTATATATAATAAAATAGTCTTTTTCTTCTTACCACAGCAAATCTTCTTATGTTAGATGTATCACTACTAGTGGTGGTATGCATAGAATTTTATTAACAATTTAACATAAATAGGTTTTTCTGTGAATCTTGGCCTTTTGTAGTCTTATTTTTTCTTATACATAGTTCATTTTCTCCATCACTTTCTGTATCTAAATGTTGATTTTTTTATTCTATGTGATGTTATCTCTCTTACCTTTGTCACCCTTCCTTTATAATAAACATTATTTAACAAACTTTATGCTTTAAATGCTTTATTTTTGTTTTGATATGTAATAATATTTATTTTATTTATTATTCCTAATTTCTTCTTTTTAAGTTACTTTTTATGAGTTTATTTTAAAATTATTTTGATTTAAATATAGTGTTTTACAAAGTTGTTTATGATAACGCTATCTGGCATTCCATGTTCCAACCCTAATCCTGTCATGCATGTAACATTTTCTCCATCATTGTTCCTGTTTCCTTCACCCTTAAGATAATCCCTTGGCAGGCATAAAATAATTTATTTTATATTGATTGATAAATAACTTAATGGTAATGTAATTATTTGGAAAATTTATTTAAAACAGTAAAAGTATTTTTGAAAATTGTTATGTCTCAAAATAGTTATTACTTTATTGTTAGAATGTTTAATTAGATGCTTTATAGTTCAGCATTCAGTGTTATTAGTTAATGTTCCCTAAATACCAATAAGCGTGATTCCCTGAGTGCAAAGACAGGAGGAAGCTCAAAGCACATAGGAATGTGGTCCATAAAACAACAAAAATGATAAAACTTTATCTTTCTTCCAATTTTCTTGGCAATGATATTTCCTATTTATTTTTTATTATACTTCTAATTTTAACTATGTTATCTCCAATTGCCAGAATGACGAATTTTGCTAGTTTTTCCATTTCTTATTACGATTTTCCTAATTACTATTATCTTAATTTGAAATGACAGCTTATTGTTTTCATTGCATTTGGAGCTACACATATCACTATACTATAGTTTTCAGTGATAGATACCGTTGTATGTTTTTCTACCTCTTTCTTTTGTCATGCTTTTATTGTATATATTTTTCTATACTGTTTTTACAGTCTGAAATGTTTTAATTTACTTTGAAAGATTTTAGGATAAGACTTCCTAGTGTCCTTTACATTTAAGCTGTCCTTTACATTCCCAATCAAAATATAATTAAAGTTTTTACACCCAACTCAAAGTTTCCAGACTTTCGTTTTCTTTCACAAGATCAGACATGAAAGATAAGCAATTATTAAGTAATTCATAAGGTTCATTGATGCCTAATGGTAAACATTCCCTTGAAAAATATCTAAAAATTTATTTTGCAAGTGTTTCTTTCTTAGTTTCCTCACTATTTTTCTTTTTTTTTTGCTTCCACATTTTTTTAATTTTAATCAAAGTGGATTACAAATCTTTCACAGTAATATTTTGGGTACATAGTGATATTGAATTAGGGGCATTCCAACTACCAATATTGTCCTCCCTCCACACCTGTTCCTAGCATGCATCCCATATCCTCCTCTTTAACCCCCCAGGCTGCTAGTATAGGTGGTCCTCTCTGTGTCTAGTATGTTGTAAATTGGGTATCAAATCTGTTGTTGTTGGCTTTGGATTTGGCATTTAAGTTTGATCATTTTTATTTCTACTTAATGTTCATATGACTGATTAGTCTTGGTATTCTACATTATTTCCCCCTCCATTTGAGAGGCAGAACAAGATGGTTCAAATTGTGTGGTTCTGTTTGAAGAAAAAAGAAAAAAAATAAAATGGGGAAACAATCAAACAAGCAAAAAATGGGAGGAGTCCTTATAGAGGCTATATCTATAAGTTTAAGAGCAGAGAAAGAAAAGGAAGAAAAACATAACAATACAAAAATAATAAAAGATAAAAAAAGTCAAACAAAAAACTCGAAAAGCACCAGAGCAATATAGACAGCAGCCACACAACAACCACGGTCCTGAAATAAAAACAAAGCATAGCACAAAAAACAACAACAAATAACAACAACAACAAATTAAAAAATTGATTTGTGCTTCTCTTTTTTTTTCTTGCATAGGCTCAGTAAATATTGGGGAGATTAGAAAGGGAATTCCTTGGCCTAAGAGATACAGGGTATATACTCCCTTGAAGTATACTGTCATGGGAATAACTACAGGCTCCGTACATACTCTTTTACTCTCCCCTAGTTCCTTCTGTGGTGTCTGGAAACTTTCTGTTCTGCCATGGATGATAAAATCATGCCTCTGTAGCTAGAGATCTTGATATTTGCACAGGTGAAAGGATGGAGCCCAGGATAAAGTCTTTCTTTACAGTTCTCAGAGTTGTGATCCATCACTGTTGTTTTAGGCTTCGAAAACGTGGATGACTCTGGGCCTGGAGCAGTGGCGCAAGCGGTAGGGCGTTTGCCTTGCATGTGCTAACCTAGGAAGGACAGTGGCCTGATCTGGCGTCCCTTATGGTTCCCCAAGCCAGGAGCAATTTCTGAACGCATAGCCAGGAGTAATCCCTAAATGCCACTGGATGTTACCTAAAATCCAAAGACCAAAAAAAAAAAAAAAAAAAAGAAAACCTTGGCTGACCCAATATAGATTGTCTAACCTTATTGCCATTGAGCTTCTTTTTCTTTTTTATTATTAAAATAAAAATTGCCTTTTTATGCACTCATTTTATTAGGCCTTAGAGTTAATGCACATTTCCATATAAAATGGATTATATAGTGCTATACATTAATATTTTAAGTATCCTTAAATATATGAATATGGGTCAATAGAGAGAAGACACTTAACAATTAAATAATAAATAATGTTTACAAAGACATGGCATGGCAAGGCAAAGACAGATTAAATTTGGCTACTCTGAGGCCTAACATAAATTTAAATGAACATCTGGTATTGATAACACCTCTCTAATGAGGAGTATAAACATAGGATCTTAATTTAACAAGAAGTTGTTTTCTAGATTTCACAGTCATGATCCCTAAGACATTTTCAAGCTCTGAACAAAATCTTCCAGGAAGTTAACCTCAGGACATGGCCCTTTCCTCCCTGCAAAGATATACCATGAAGAGATTTTGAATTCCAACTATTGCTATGTGCCTGCAAATCTACTGAGCTTCATCTTAGTTATTTTGACCCCTCTTACTGCCAGTTGAACTTCACACTGTTTTGCTTGTAGAGTAGATACAGCCACCCACTAATCATATTTATAATGCAATGAAATATTATTGGCTTAAAAAGAAGTGAACCTTCAGCATCAAAATTAAAGGTAACACTTTGAGTTTTGAAACTTTTATTATGAGTATTTTCACTCTTTACTTTTTCTCTATATCCCCAATTAATGTGTGTATAATTTTCAAAATATTTTTTAAAATCTTAGTAACTGTTGTTTTACAAAACTGGAAAAATTTAGATATATATATTTTATATCTCTTCAGAATATATGGTATATATACAACTGCTACCAAAGTACCACTATTTCTCCACCATAGGTCATTGTATTATTTTGTTCTTCAATTTTCTTCCATCCTCATTCTCTGGTAGTCTTGGCTCTATAGTTTGTCCATACATTTGTTTTAATTTATTTCATTGATTTTCAGAAATTGCTTTATTTAGTCCTAGACTACAGTGTTCTGGATAAATTCTTCTATTTGTAATTTTAACACCAAGGCAGAACACCACTGGACCTTCTTTGGAAACTTTCTAGTCAATTATTTTTATTTAAACACCATTATTTACAACGCTATTTAAAATATATTTTTCAGAAATTTAATGTTCCAACACCAATTGTACTTCCAATGTGAGCTTTCCTCCAACAATGTCCTTATTTTTCCACCAATGCCCTATGCCTCTACCCTTAAGCAGACACAAAAAACAGTCCTTCATATTTACTTGCTACAACAAAATGTAAAATGGAATTACTAGAAAATAGATATGTGACTATTGTTTTCATCACATTACTGTTACTGAAGCCATCATCTAACTGTGGTTAGTAACAACTGATGTGGTCAGTGTTGACTGAGCCTTGTGGGTTATTTAATCTCATTGAGTTTAGTAGGCTTCTACGCAACTTTACCATCAAACTTTCTGTGTTCCTACTGAATTATTAGTAGTGTAAAACTTTTTAGGCGATACCAGAAGCACCCAGGGATATTAATATGTTAAAAATGTCAGATTAAATGATTTCTGAGCATATATTCAATGGAGGAGAATCTGAAGACTTCTACTCTAAGACAGCCATGGAGTTTTTAGCCCAGAGTCTGACCTACCTGATTTCTGCTTGTTGAGCTTCAGTATTAGAACTTGGCCCTTAACATGTCCAAGAAGGCCCAGTGTGGTCCAATCTGAAAGGGGGAAGAATTTTTCCCTGGTTTCATTTCAAGATATCCACAGCTTTTTTAGCTTGGAGATTGATCTATATGGGACTGTTACATCACAGTCTATGTTAGAACGTTATTGTAGTCATTAGAATAGTAAAGCCTACAAAGATCCTTCCTCTTTTCAATTATGATCACCAATGCCTTTTTTATAAGTTCTTTATTTAAATACTGTGGTTACAAAGTTGTACATAATACAGTTGGGTATATTTTTCACAAATACAAAGTCGCTCATGATTATCGGTCAATGATTGATTATAAGTCATACTGTGTAAAACACCATTTACCAGTGCTAATTTCTCTCCACCAATGTCTCCAATTTCTTTCCTGCCCTCCCACTGACCTTTCCTCTGCCTGCCTCTGGAGCAGACATTTTTCTTCTCTCTTTCTCTCTCTGTCTCTCTTTTTTCTTCCTCTCCTTTTAGACACTCTGGTTTTCAATTATGTTACTGAAGTGGTATCACTTTATCTTCTTTTGTCATCCAGTTCTTGTCCAGAGACTATTTCCAATTATCATTGTCACAGTGTTCCATTCCCTGTCCTAACTGCACTCTTCAGCTACCTGTGGCAAGCTTCCTAAATACTTACTGGATTTAATGTGCTACAAAAATATAGTGAGTTAACACTATTGAAAGATGCCAAGAAGATAAATCATAAATGTTCACAAAGAAAAAATTTAAATTCATGCATCTATATTTTTAAACTATGATGTTATTTGTAATTATATATGACAATTGATTATACTCTACATCTTGGGTTTTTTTTTTTTTTGCTTTTTGGGTCACAGCCAGCAGTGCTCAGGGATTACTCCTGGCTCTGCACTCAGAAATCGCTCCTGGCAGGCTCAAGGGACCATATGGGATGCCAGGATTTGAACCACTGACCTTCTGCATGAAAGGCAAACGCCCTACCTCTATGCTATCTCTCCGGCCCCAATACTCTACATCTTAAACAATGTTATAGTATCTAAAAATTAGATGGAAACTTAAACACTTAAATGTCCATCAATAATAATTATAGTGATTACATCATGCAGTGTAATATACAAAAGTATATTAACATATACAAAGTAATAGAGAGATAGATATATAGATGATATATAAATATATAGATGAGTATAAGTATATTAAATCAATTTACACACTATATTTATCAATTTCATTTAAATGAATTTTAATAAATTTGGGTGAATACTATATTATCTTGAAAACACATTCACATAGTAAAATTATAGAAATTAATATCAAAGGTACAATAACAATATGTGAAATACTGTGGATAACTGGAAGTCATAATTGTTTTAATGTGTATTTAGCATTAATTTTTAATTGAAACTTAGGTGCAAATTAAATTTTTTATGAATTTTGTATTTATAAATATTAAATTTTGAATTAAGTATAAATCATTATATTTTCTTATAAGGACTATGATTAACAGTAGACTTAAATTAGCCTTTACTTTGGGGAATCTCATAAAATAAATTTTGATATAACAATAATATAAGATGCCATCCTGTGAAAAGTTCAAAGATAATTATGATGTAAGGAATAAAAGATAATTAATACTATTTAATTTTGTAAACTTGACCCAGAAAAGTTATAATATTGCAAAGCAAGTCAGAATTTATTATAATGGGATTATGTATCGTGCTGTGGAAAAACTGTAACTTGCATACAAAAAAAATCAAAACCTCATAGGTAGTTGGTAGGCCAAATGGTGGAGAAGTTCCATGTCAAGGTATAATCTGCCTGAGAGATAAAGAGAAAATACTCATTTTTCTATGAAACTGATAGTCATTAAAGGAAGGGCAGGGTCACAGAATTCGTTTTGTACACACCCTTAATTTGATTTGATCCCTAGCAATGTATGGTCCCTGAGCACCACATAGAAAGAATGCTAAGGTCTGAGTCATGTATGTCTATAAAATAATAATAATTAATAACAATTATAAAGTTGGAGTAGAGTACAGATGAGTGTTCCAGAGATTATGGATATCAAGCATAACATGCAATAATATTTCTTAAAAAATTAAGGGAGCATTGTGGCCATAGTGTTTGTCTTGCTCACAGTCAAAATGGGTTTGATCCATTGAATCTCTGATGGTCCCTTTAGCCTTCCATGAGTGAACCTGAGCTCAGAGCCAGCAGAAACCCCTGAGCACTACCAGGAGTGCTCAAAATCCAAAAAAAAAATTTAAGGGAACATTGTTTCAAGCAATAAATTAGTATGATTTTTAAATCATTGAAAATTATTATTGTGAACATATATAAATGAACTATATCATGGGACTACTCATTTCTTTAAGGGAAAAAGTAATATAAACAATCTATAAAGGCTATATGAAAATATCTTCCATACAGGCCCCAAGTGGTGAAGCAAGTGGTATGGTGCTTGCCTTGCACACGCCAACCTAGGACAGAGCGCGGTTCCACCCCCTGGCGTCCTATATGGTTCCCCAAGCCAGAAGCTATTTTTTTTTTTTTTTTTTTTTTTTTATCTTTATTTAAACACCGTGATTACAAACATGATTATAGTTGTATGATTACAGTCATGTAAAGAGCACCCCCCCCTTCACCGGTGTAACATTCCCACCACCAATTTCCCAGATCTCCCTCCTCCCCACCCCCCTACACCTGTACTCGAGACAGGCTTTCTACTTCCCTCATTCATTCACATTTTATGATAGTTTTCAGTGTAGTCATCTCTGCAACTGCACTCATCACTCTATGTGATGAGCTGCATGTCCTGAGCTGCACCTACCAGCCCTCATCTCTCTTGTCTCTGAGATATTGTTAAAAATGTCCTTCATTTTTCTTAAAGCCCATAGATGAGTGAAACCATTCTGCGTCTTTCTCTCTCCCTCTGACTTACTTCACTCAGCATAATAGATTCCATGTACATCCATGTATTGGAAAATTTCATGACTTCATCTCTCCTGATGGCTGCATAGTATTCCATTGTGTATATGTACCACAGTTTCTTCAGCCACTCATCTGTTGAAGGGCATCTTGGTTGTTTCCAGAGTCTGGCTATTGTAAATAGCGCTGCAATGAATATAGGAGTAAGGAAGGGTTTTTTGTATTGTATTTTTGTGTTTCTTGGGTATATTCCTAGGAGTGGTATAGCTGGATCGTATGGAAGCTCAATTTCCAGTTTGTGAAGGAATCTCCATATCGCTTTCCATAAAGGTTGTACTAGACGGCATTCCCACCAGCAGTGAAAAAGAGTTCCTTTCTCTCCACATCCCCGCCAGCACTGCTTGTTTTCCTTTCTTGTGATGTGTGCCAATCTCAGTGGCGTGAGGTGGTACCTCATAGTAGTTTTGATTTGCATCTCCCTGACGATTAGTGATGTTGAACATCTTTTCATGTGCCTTTTGGCCATTTGCCTTTCTTCTTTTTCAAAGTGTCTGTTCATTTCTTCTCCCCATTTTTTGATGGGGTTAGTTGTTTTTTTCTTGTATAGTTCTGTCAGTACCTTGTAAATTTTGGATATTAGCCCTTTATCTGATGTGTATTGGGTGAATAATTTCTCCCACTCAGTGGGTGGCCTTTGTATTCTGGGCGCTATTTCCTTTGAGATGCAGAAGCTTTTCAGCTTAATATAGTCCCATCTGTTTATCTCTGCTTCCACTTGCTTGGAAAGTGCTGTCTCCTCCTTAAAGATGCCTTTAGTCTCAATGTCCTGGAGTGTTTCACCTACATGTTGTTCTATATACCTTATAGTTTCAGTTCTGATATCAAGGTCTTTAATCCATTTGGATTTTACCTTTGTATATGGTGTTAGCTGGGGGTCTGAGTTCGCTTTTTTGCAAGTGGTTAACCAGTTGTGCCAACACCACTTGTTGAATAGGCTTTCCCTGCTCCATTTAGGATTTTTTGCTCCTTTATCAAAAACAAGGTGGTTATATGTCTGAGGAACCTTCTCTGAGTACTCAAGCCTATTCCACTGATCTGAGGGTCTGTTTTTATTCCAATACCATGCTGTTTTTATAACTGTTGCTTTGTAATACAACTTAAAATTGGGGAAAGTAATGCCTCCCATATTCCTTTTCCCAAGGAGTGCTTTAGCTATTCGAGGTTGTTTGTTGTTCCAGATGAATTTCAGAAGTATTTGATCCACTTCTTTGAAAAATGTCATGGGTATCTTTAGAGGAATCGCGTTAAATCTGTACAATGCTTTTGGAAGTATTGCCATTTTAATGATGTTGATCCTGCCAATCCATGAGCATGGTATGTGTTTCCATTTCCGCGTGTCCTCTCTTATTTCTTGGAGCAGTGTTTTGTAGTTTTCTTTGTATAGATCCTTCACATCTTTAGTCAGGTTGACTCCAAGATATTTGAGTTTGTGTGGAACTAATGTGAATGGGATTGTTCTCTTAATGTCCATTTCTTCCCTATCATTATTCGTGTATAAAAAGGCCATTGATTTTTGTGTGTTAATTTTGTATCCTGCCACTTTGCTATACAAATCTATTATTTCTAGAAGCTTTTTGGTAGAGTCTTTAGGGTTTTCTAAGTAGAGTATCATGTCATCTGCAAACAGTGAGAGCTTGACTTCTTCCTTTCCTATCTGAATTCCCTTGATATCTTTTTCTTGCCTAATCGCTATAGCAAGTACTTCCAGTGCTATGTTGAATAGGAGTGGTGAGAGAGGACAGCCCTGTCTTGTACCAGAATTTAGAGGAAAGGATTTTAGTTTTTCTCCATTGAGGATAATATTTGCCACTGGCTTCTGGTAGATGGCTTTGACTATATTGAGAAAGGTTCCTTTTATTCCTATCTTGCTGAGAGTTTTAATCAAGAATGGGTGTTGAACCTTATCAAATGCTTTTTCTGCATCTATTGATATGACCATGTGATTTTTATTTTTGTTGTTGTTTATGTTGTGTATTATATTAATAGATTTACGGATGTTAAACCATCCTTGCATTCCTGGGATGAAACCTACTTGATCAAAGTGAATGATCTTCTTGATGAGGCACTGGATCCTGTTCGCCAGGATTTTGTTGAGGATCTTTGCATCTGTGTTCATCAGGGATATTGGTCTGTAATTTTCTTTTTTGGCAGCATCTCTATCAGGTTTTGGTATTAAGGTGATGTTGGCTTCATAAAAGCTATTTGGAAGTATTCCTGTTTTTTCGATTTCATAAAAGAGCCTGGCCAGAATTGGTAGTAGTTCCTCTTGAAAGGTTTGAAAGAATTCATTCGTGAATCCATCAGGGCCTGGGCTTTTGTTTTTGGGTAAATTTTTGATTACAGTTTTAATTTCCTCAATAGTGATGGGGGTGTTTAGATATGCTACCTCTTCTTTATTCAACCGTGGAAGGTTATATGAGTTCAGAAATTTATCCATTTCTTCCAGGTTCTCATATTTAGTGGCATAGAGTTTCTCAAAGTATTCTCTGAATACCCTTTGAATCTCTGCAGTATCTGTAGTGATCTCCCCCTTCTCATTTCTAATACGCGTTATCAAGTTTCTCTCTTTCTTTTGCTTTGTGAGTTTTGCCAATGGTCTATCAATCTTGTTTATTTTTTCAAAGAACCAACTTCTGCTTTCGTTGATCTTTCGGATTGTTTTTTGGGTTTCCACTTCGTTGATTTCTGCTCTCAGCTTTGTTATTTCCTTCTGTCTCCCTATTTTTGGGTCCTTTTGTTGAGCACTTTCTAGTTCTATTAGCTGTGTCATTAAGCTACTCAGGTAAGCTCCTTCTTCCTTCCTGATGTGTGCTTGCAAAGCTATAAATTTTCCTCTCAGTACTGCTTTTGCTGTGTCCCATAAGTTCTGATAGTTTGTGTCTTTATTGTCATTTGTTTCCAGGAACCTTTTGATTTCCTCCTTGATTTCATCTCGGACCCACTGGTTATTGAGTATGAGGCTGTTTAACTTCCAGGTGTTAAATTTTTTCTTCTGTGTCCCTTTGCAGTTCACATCTAACTTCAGAGCCTTGTGGTCAGCAAAGGCAGCCTGCAAAATGTCTATCTTTTTTATTTTATGGAGGTATGTTTTATGTGCCAGCACATGATCTATCCTGGAGAATGATCCATGTACATTGGAAAAGAATGTGTATCCAGGTTTCTGAGGATAGAGTGCCCTATATATATCTACTAGGCCTCTTTCATCCATTTCTTTTTGCAGGTCTAGTATATTTTTGTTGGGTTTCCATTTGGTTGACCTATCAAGTGTTGACAAGCCTGTGTTGAGGTCTCCCACAATTATTGTGTTATTATTGATATCCTTCTTCAGATTTGTCAACAATTGTATTAAATACTTTGCTGGACCCTCATTCGGTGCGTATATGTTTAGGAGAGTGATTTCTTCTTGCTGTACAAATCCCTTGATTAGTACATAATATCCATCTTTGTCCCTTACAATTTTTCTGAGTATAAAGTTTGTGTCATCTGATATTAGTATGGCCACCCCCGCTTTTTTAAGGGTGTTGTTTGCTTGAATGATTTTCCTCCAGCCTTTGATTTTGAGTCTATGTTTATTCTGACTATTCAGGTGTGTTTCTTGTAGACAGCAGAAGGTTGGCTTCAGTTTTTTGATCCATTTCGCCACTCTGTGCCTCTTAACTGGTGCATTTAGTCCATTGACATTGAGAGAAATAATTGTCATGGGATTTATTGCCATCTTTGTGTAGAAGTTTGGTGTGTTTTTTGTTCTGTCTTGTTTTTAGAGTAGATCTTTCAGTTTTTCTTTTAAGGCTGGTTTTGAGTCTGCAAAGATTTTGAGCTGTTGTTTATCTGTGAAGCCGTGTATACATCCGTCAAACCTGAAACTTAGTTTTGCTGGGTGCAATATTCTTGGCGAAGCATTTATTTCATTGAGTTTTGCCACTACGTCCCACCACTGCCTTCTGGCCTTGAGTGTTTCTGGTGACAGGTCTGCTGTAAATTTCAAGGATGCTCCGTGGAATGTAATTTCCCTTTTCGATCTTGCTGCTTGCAGTATTCTATCTCTATCGGTGGGTTTCATCATGGTGACTAGGATGTGTCTTGGGGTGTTTCTACTGGGGTCTTTTTTAGCTGGTACTCTTCGGGCATGCAGGATTTGGTCACATGTTTTCTTTAGCTCTGGTAGTTTCTCTGTGATGATGTTCTTAACCATTGATTCTTCCTGAAGATTTTCTTCTTGGGTCTCTGGAACTCCAATGATTCTGAAGTTGTTTCTGTTGAGCTTATCAAAGACTTCTATTTTCATCTTCTCATATTCTTTGAGTAAATTTTCCATTGTCTGATCATTTGATTTGAGGTTTTTTTCTAATCTCTTCTGCTGTGTAAAGTTGTTATGCATCTCATCTTCTAAAGCACTAATTCTATCCTCAGCTGCTGTTAACCTGTTGGGAAACTCATCCATTATGTTCTTCAATTCGTCTATTGAGTTTTTCAGACCTGTTATCTGATCTGATATTTCAGTTTGGAGTTTTCTGATTTCTGTCTTCATATTCTCTTGATTTTTATTAGTGCTCTGATTTATACTTTCTTTGATATCTGATAGCAACCTCCATATTTCGTCTCTAAACTCCATTTCTGAAAGACTGCTTAGGTAGTTGGTCGTTGTTGGGTCATCAGAGTTTCCATCTTCATTCTCTATGGTTGAAGTTGGTCTGCGTAGTCTCCCCATTGTCTCGCTTACGCTGTGGGTTTTTCTACGTGTTGTGGTGGTACTCATTGGCGAGGTGGAGTGCGCGGCCGCGAAGCGCAGCGGAGCGGCCGCGCTCCGGCCCCCAAACACTCACCTCAGCCGAGGCAAGCCGTCAGGGGATGCCTGGGGAGGCCCCCAAGTGTCTGCCAAGCAAAGAAACCAGCACAATCCACAACTCCAACAGAAAACTCACAGCCCCAGCGAGACACGCCTTGAAGAGATTAATGCTGAATCAGGTCAAAGTTCCCAGGTTGATGCAGGCTGGGGGAGGTCCCAAAATGTCTGCCGGGCCTAGGGGTCCAGCAGTCAGCCTGATCTGCAACTCCGGCCCCCAAACACTCACCTCAGCCGAGGCAAGCCGTCAGGGGATGCCTGGGGAGGCCCCCAAGTGTCTGCCAAGCAAAGAAACCAGCACAATCCACAACTCCAACAGAAAACTCACAGCCCCAGCGAGACACGCCTTGAAGAGATTAATGCTGAATCAGGTCAAAGTTCCCAGGTTGATGCAGGCTGGGGGAGGTCCCAAAATGTCTGCCGGGCCTAGGGGTCCAGCAGTCAGCCTGATCTGCAACTCCGGCCCCCAAACACTCACCTCAGCCGAGGCAAGCCGTCAGGGGATGCCTGGGGAGGCCCCCAAGTGTCTGCCAAGCAAAGAAACCAGCACAATCCACAACTCCAACAGAAAACTCACAGCCCCAGCGAGACACGCCTTGAAGAGATTAATGCTGAATCAGGTCAAAGCTCCCAGGTTGATGCAGGCTGGGGGAGGTCCCAAAATGTCTGCCGGGCCTAGGGGTCCAGCAGTCAGCCTGATCTGCAACTCCGGCCCCCAAACACTCACCTCAGCCGAGGCAAGCCGTCAGGGGATGCCTGGGGAGGCCCCCAAGTGTCTGCCAAGCAAAGAAACCAGCACAATCCACAACTCCAACAGAAAACTCACAGCCCCAGCGAGACACGCCTTGAAGAGATTAATGCTGAATCAGGTCAAAGTTCCCAGGTTGATGCAGGCTGGGGGAGGTCCCAAAATGTCTGCCGGGCCTAGGGGTCCAGCAGTCAGCCTGATCTGCAACTCCGGCCCCCAAACACTCACCTCAGCCGAGGCAAGCCGTCAGGGGATGCCTGGGGAGGCCCCCAAGTGTCTGCCAAGCAAAGAAACCAGCACAATCCACAACTCCAACAGAAAACTCACAGCCCCAGCGAGACACGCCTTGAAGAGATTAATGCTGAATCAGGTCAAAGCTCCCAGGTTGATGCAGGCTGGGGGAGGTCCCAAAATGTCTGCCGGGCCTAGGGGTCCAGCAGTCAGCCTGATCTGCAACTCCGGCCCCCAAACACTCACCTCAGCCGAGGCAAGCCGTCAGGGGATGCCTGGGGAGGCCCCCAAGTGTCTGCCAAGCAAAGAAACCAGCACAATCCACAACTCCAACAGAAAACCTTTTTTTTTTTTTTTTTTTTTTTTTAATTTTTTTTTATTTAAACACCTTGATTACATACATGATTGTGTTTGGGTTTCAGTCATAAAAGGAACACCACCCATCACCAGTGCAACATTCCCATCACCCAAGTCCCAAATCACCCTCCTCCCCACCCAACCCCCGCCTGTACCCTAAACAGGCTCTACATTTCCCTCATACATTCTCAATATTAGGACAGTTCAAAATGTAGTTATTTCTCTAACTAAACTCATCACTCTTTGTGGTGAGCTTCCTGAGGTGAGCTGGAACTTCCAGCTCTTTTCTCTTTTGTGTCTGAAAATTATTATTACAAGGGTGTCTTTCATTTTTCTTAAAACCCATAGATGAGTGAGACCATTCTGCGTTTTTCTCTCTCTCTCTGACTTATTTCACTCAGCATAATAGATTCCATGTACATCCATGTATAGGAAAATTTCATGACTTCATCTCTCCTGACAGCTGCATAATATTCCATTGTGTATATGTACCACAGTTTCTTTAGCCATTCATCTGTTGAAGGGCATCTTGGTTGTTTCCAGAGTCTTGCTATGGTAAATAGAGCTGCAATGAATATAGGTGTAAGGAAGGGGTTTTTGTATTGTATTTTTGTGTTCCTAGGGTATATTCCTAGGAGTGGTATAGCTGGATCGTATGGGAGCTCGATTTCCAGTTTTTGGAGGAATCTCCATATCGCTTTCCATAAAGGTTGAACTAGACAGCATTCCCACCAGCAGTGGATAAGAGTTCCTTTCTCTCCACATCCCCGCCAACACTGTTTATTCTCATTCTTTGTGATGTGTGCCATTCTCTGGGGTGTGAGGTGGTATCTCATCGTTGTTTTGATTTGCATCTCCCTGATGATTAGTGATGTGGAACATTTTTTCATGTGTCTTTTGGCCATGCGTATTTCTTCTTTGTCAAAGTGTCTGTTCATTTCTTCTCCCCATTTTTTGATGGGGTTAGATGTTTTTTTCTTGTAAAGTTCTGTCAGTGCCTTGTATATTTTGGAGATTAGCCCCTTATCTGATGGGTATTGGGTGAATAGTTTCTCCCACTCAGTGGGTGGCTCTTGTATCCTGGGCACTATTTCCTTTGAGGTGCAGAAGCTTCTCAGCTTAATATATTCCCATCTGTTAATCTCTGCTTTCACTTGCTTGGAGAGTGCAGTTTCCTCCTTGAAGATGCCTGTAATGTCCTGTAGTGTTTTGCCTATGTGCTGTTCTATATATCTTATGGTTTTGGGGCTGATATCGAGGTCTTTAATCCATTTGGATTTTACCTTTGTACATGATGTTAGCTGGGGGTCTAAGTTTAATTTTTTGCAAGTGGCTATCCAATTGTGCCGACACCACTTGTTGAAGAGGCTTTCCCTGCTCCATTTAGGATTTCCTGCTCCTTTATCAAAAATTAGATGGTTGTATCTCTGGGGAACATTTTCTGAGTATTCAAGCCTATTCCACTGATCTGAGGACCTATCCTTATTCCAATACCATGCTGTTTTGATAACTGTTGCTTTGTAGTACAGTTTAAAGTTGGGAAAAGTAATTCCTCCCATATTCTTTTTCCCAATGATTGCTTTAGCTATTCGAGGGTGTTTATTGTTCCAAATGAATTTCAAAAGTGTCTGATCCACTTCTTTGAAGAATGTCATGGGTATCTTTAGAGGGATGGCATTAAATCTGTATAATGCCTTGGGGAGTATTGACATTTTGATGATGTTAATCCTGCCAATCCATGAGCAGGGTATGTGTTTCCATTTCCGTGTGTCCTCTCTTATTTCTTGGAGCAGAGTTTTATAGTTTTCTTTGTATAGGTCCTTCACATATTTAGTCAAGTTGATTCCAAGATATTTGAGTTTGTGTGGTACTATTGTGAATGGGGTTTTTTCTTAATGTCCATTTCTTCTTTATTACTGTTGGTGTATAGAAAGGCCATTGATTTTTGTGTGTTAATTTTGTAGCCTGCCACCTTGCTATATGAGTCTATTGTTTCTAGAAGCTTTTTGATAGAGTCTTTAGGGTTTTCTAAGTAGAGTATCATGTCATCTGCAAACAGTGAGAGCTTGACTTCTTCCTTTCCTATCTGGATTCCCTTGATATCCTTTTCTTGCCTAATTGCTATAGCAAGTACTTCCAGTGCTATGTTGAATAGGAGTGGTGAGAGAGGACAGCCTTGTCTTGTGCCAGAATTTAGAGGGAAGGCTTTCAGTTTTTCTCCATTGAGGATAATATTTGCCACTGGCTTGTGGTAGATGGCCTTCACTATATTGAGAAAGGTTCCCTCCATTCCCATCTTGCTGAGAGTTTTGATCAAGAATGGGTGTTGGACCTTATCAAATGCTTTCTCTGCATCTATTGATATGATCATGTGGTTTTTATTTTTCTTGTTATTGATGTTGTGTATTATGTTGATAGATTTACGGATGTTAAACCAGCCTTGCATTCCTGGGATGAAACCTACTTGATCGTAGTGGATGATCTTCTTAATGACGCATTGAATCCTATTTGCCAGGATTTTGTTGAGGATCTTTGCATCTGCATTCATCAGTGATATTGGTCTGTAATTTTCTTTTTTGGTAGCGTCTCTGTCTGGTTTAGGTATCAAGGTGATGTTGGCTTCATAAAAGCTATTTGGAAGTGTTTCTGTTTGTTCAATTTCATGAAAGAGTCTTGCCAAGATTGGCAGTAGTTCCTCTTGGAAAGTTTGATAGAATTCATTAGTGAATCCATCTGGGCCTGGGCTTTTGTTTTTCGGCAGACATTTGATTACTGTTTTAATTTCATCAATGGTGATGGGGGTGTTTAGATATGCTACATCCTCTTCCTTCAACCGTGGAAGATTATAAGAGTCCAAGAATTTATCCATTTCTTCCAGGTTCTCATTTTTAGTGGCGTAGAGTTTTTCAAAGTAGTTTCTGATTACCCTTTGAATCTCTGTCATATCAGTAGTGATCTCTCCTTTTTCATTCCTGATACGAGTTATCAAGTTTCTCTCTCTCTCTTTCTTTGTTAGGTTTGCCAGTGGTCTATCAATCTTGTTTATTTTTTCAAAGAACCAACTTCTGCTTTCGTTGATCTTTCGGATTGTTTTTTGAGTTTCCACTTCGTTGATTTCTGCTCTCAGCTTTGTTATTTCCTTCTGTCTTCCTGTTCTTGGGTCCTTTTGTTGAGCATTTTCTAGTTCTATTAGCTGTGTCATTAAGCTACTCAGGTAAGCTCCTTCTTCCTTCCTGATGTGTGCTTGCAAAGCTATAAATTTTCCTCTCAGTACTGCTTTTGCTGTGTCCCATAAGTTCTGAGAGTTTGTGTCTTTATTGTCATTTGTTTCCAGGAACCTTTTTATTTCCTCCTTGATTTCATCTCGGACCCACTGGTTATTGAGCATGAGGCTGTTTAACTTCCAGGTGTTAAAGTGTTTCTTCTGAGTCCCTTTGGAGTTCACAAATAATTTCAGAGCCTTGTGGTCAGCGAAGGTAGTCTGCAAAATTTCTATCCTCTTGATCTTATGGAGGTATGTTTTATGTGCCAGCATGTAGTCTATCCTGGAGAATGTCCCATGTACATTGGAGAAGAATGTGTATCCAGGTTTCTGGGGATGGAGTGTCCTATATATATCCACTAGGCCTCTTTCTTCCATTTCTCTCCTCAGGTCTAGTATATTCTTGTTGGGTTTCAGTCTGGTTGACCTGTCCAGTGTTGACAAAGCCGTGTTTAGGTCCCCCACAATTATTGTGTTGTTGTTGATATTATTTTTCAGATTTGTCAGCAGTTGTATTAAATATTTTGCTGGCCCCTCATTCGGTGCATATATGTTTAGGAGAGTGAATTCTTCCTGCTCTACGTACCCCTTGATTAATATAAAATGTCCGTCTTTGTCCCTTACAACCTTCCTGAGTATAAAGTTTGCATTATCTGATATTAGTATGGCCACTCCAGCTTTTTTATGGGTGTTGTTTGCTTGGATAACTTTTCTCCAGCCTTTTATTTTGAGTCTATGTTTGTTCTGACTATTCAGGTGCGTTTCTTGTAGGCAGCAGAAGGTTGGATTGAGTTTTTTGATCCATTTAGCCACTCTGTGTCTCTTAACTGGTGCATTTAGTCCATTGACGTTGAGAGAAAGAATTGTCCTGGGATTTAACGCCATCTTTATTTCAAAATTTGGTGTGTCTTTTGGGTAGTCTTGTCTTAGATTAGGTCTTTCAGTTTTTCTCTTAAGACTGGTTTTGTGTCTGTGAAGTTTCTGAGCTGTTTTTTGTCTGTGAAACCATGTATTCTTCCATCAAACCGGAAAGTGAGTTTTGCTGGGTATAGTATTCTGGGTGAAGCATTCATTTCATTCAGTCTTGTCACAATATCCCACCACTGCTTTCTGGCATTGAGCGTTTCTGGTGACAGGTCTGCTGTAAATCTCAGGGAAGCTTGCTTGAACATGATTTCCCCTTTTGATCTTGCTGTTTTCAGAATTCTGTCTCTATCTGTGGGATTTGTCATTGTGACTAGGATGTGTCTTGGGGTGGTTTTTCTGGGGTCTCTTTTGGTTGGTACTCTTCGGGCATGCAGGATTTGATCACATATATTCTTTAGCTCTGGGAGTTTCTCTTTAATGATGTTCTTGACCATTGATTCTTCCTGGAAATTTTCTTCCTGGGTCTCTGGGACTCCAATGATTCTTAAGTTGTTTCTGTTGATCTTATCATAGACTTCTATTTTCGTCTGTTCCCATTCTTTGACTAATTTTTCCATTGTCTGCTCATTTGCTTTAAGTTTTTTGTCCAATCTCTCCTGCTGTATGGAATTGTTATGTATCTCATCTTCCACAGCACCAAGTCTATTCTCAGCTTCTGATACCCTGTCCCAGAGCTTATCCATTTTGTCATTCACTTCGTTTACTGAGTTTTTCAGGCCTGTTAGTTGACATGTTATTTCAGTTTGGAGTTTTGTCATTTCTGCCTTCATATTTTCTTGGTTCTTATTAGTGTTCTGTTCAACTCGATCCATGGTTTCTTGGAGTCTGTTGAGCACCTTCCATATTGCTAGTCTAAAGTCCTTATCTGAGAGGTTGATTAGTTGTTCAGTCATTATCTGGTCCTCAGAATTGTCATCTTCATTCTCTATGTCTGATGCTGGCCTGCGCTGTTTCCCCATTGTCACATTTGTATTGTGGGTTTTTCTACGTGTTGTAGTGGTATTCATTGTCTATATGATGTAGGCAGCACACTCCTCTGGCTCCTCCCTTTCTGGATGGGCTGACTTGCCTCTAAGGGAGGGGAGTCCTCCGTGGATGAAGCCTCACACTGGGTCAAATCTTAGGCCCGAGCATGTAACAGAGAAGACAGTCCAGAGAGAAATGTTTGCTTCTGTGATATAGCGCCGTTCTTAGTGTGATTTTTCCTTCTTGTTGCAATGGAGTTCTTTCCTTAGAAAGAGTGCACGGCCGCGTAGCGAAGCGGAGCGGCCGTGCTCCTCTGAGCCTCTTTTTGCCCCACTCGCAAGAGTTTCACGCAAGAGGACAGTAGACAGACATAGACAGGTCACACTCACAGTCTTTCACAGCTGAGCCCCACTGGGCCGGTGTACTTTCGCGGATTTTCCCCGCCTGGTGTCACACACAGGGAGCCAGCTTTTGCAAAGGATAGCCGGCTTTTATGCTCTGAAGTCCCTCCCTGAAAATGGCGTCTGGGCGAGCGAGGTTTCTGGAGGCTCTTTTTGCCCCACTCGCAAGAGTTTCACGCAAGAGGACAGTAGACGGACATAGACAGGTCACACTCACAGTCTTTCACAGCTGAGCCCCACTGGGCCGGTGTACTTTCGCGGATTTTCCCCGCCTGGTGTCACACACAGGGAGCCAGCTTTTGCAAAGGATAGCCGGTTTTTATGCTCTGAAGTCCCTCCCTGAAAATGGCGTCTGGGCGAGCGAGGTTTCTGGAGGCTCTTTTTGCCCCACTCGCAAGAGTTTCACGCAAGAGGACAGTAGACAGACATAGACAGGTCACACTCACAGTCTTTCACAGCTGAGCCCCACTGGGCCGGTGTACTTTCGCGGATTTTCCCCGCCTGGTGTCACACACAGGGAGCCAGCTTTTGCAAAGGATAGCCGGTTTTTATGCTCTGAAGTCCCTCCCTGAAAATGGCGTCTGGGCGAGCGAGGTTTCTGGAGGCTCTTTTTGCCCCACTCGCAAGAGTTTCACGCAAGAGGACAGTAGACAGACATAGACAGGTCACACTCACAGTCTTTCACAGCTGAGCCCCACTGGGCCGGTGTACTTTCGCGGATTTTCCCCGCCTGGTGTCACACACAGGGAGCCAGCTTTTGCAAAGGATAGCCGGCTTTTATGCTCTGAAGTCCCTCCCTGAAAAAATGCAGAAGCTATTTTTTAAAATAATATCTTTATTTAAACACCTTGATAATATATATGATTGTACTTGGGTATCAGTCATGTAAAGAACACCCCCCTTCACCAGTGCAACATTCCCATCACCAGTTCCCAAATCTCCCCCCTCCCCACCCCACCCCTACCTGTACTCTAGACAGGCTTTCCAGTTTCCTCATTCATTCACATGGTTAGGGTAGTTCTCAGTGTAATTATTTCTCTAACTGCACTCACCACTCTTTGTGGTGAACTTCATTAAGTGAGCTGGAACTTCCAGCCCTCCTCTCTTTGTTGCAAAAATGTCTTTTATTTTTCTTAAAACCCATAGATGAGTGAGACTATTCTGTGTTTATCTCTCTCCCTCTCACTTATTTCACTAGGCATAATAGATTCCATGTATATCCATGTATAGGAAAATTTCATGACTTCATCTCTCCTGACGGCTGCATAATATTCCATTGTGTATATGTACCAAATTACAGACCAATATCCCTGATGAACACAGATGCAAAGATTCTCAACAAAATTCTGGAAAATAGAATCCAATGCCTCATCAAGAAGATTATTCACCACGATCAAGTAGGTTTCATCCCAGGAATGCAAGGATAGTTCAACATTTGTAAATCTATCAACATAATACAAAACATCAACAACAAGAAAAATAAAAATGACATGATCATATCAATGGACATATAGAAATCATTTGATAAGGTCCAACACCCATTCTTGATAAAAAAAACACTCAGTAAGATGGAAATGAAAGGAACCTTTCTCAATTTAGTCAAGGCCATCTGCCAGGAGCTATTTTTGAACGAATAGCCAGGAGTAGCCCCTAAGTGTCACCTGTTGTGGCCCAGAGAGAAAAAGAAAAGAAAAGAAAATGAAGAGAAAGAAAGAAAGAAAGAGAGAGAGAGAAAGAAAGAAAGAAAGAAAGAAAGAAAGAAAGAAAGAAAGAAAGAAAGAAAGAAAGAGAGAGAGAAGAAAGAAAGAAAGAAAGAAAGAAAGAAAGAAAGAAAGAAAGAAAGAAAGAAAGAAAGAAAGAAAGAAAGAAAGAAAGAAAGAAAGAAAGAGAGAGAGAGAGAAAGAAAGAAAGAAAGAAAGAAAGAAAGAAAGAAAGAAAGAAAGAAAGAAAGAAGAAAGAAGAAAGAAGAAAGAAGAAAGAAGAAAGAAAGAAAGAAAGAAAGAAAGAAAGAAAGAAAGAAAGAAAGAAAGAAAGAAAGAAAGAAAGAAAGAAAGAAAGAAAGAAAGAAAGAGAAAGAAATTATCTCCCATACAAGTATTTGAAAAAATAATAGTACAGAATTTGTTTAGACAAAGTTTTTAGGGTCTACATAGTTAAATAATTTTTTTTATTTTACTATGTAACTTAGTTGTTATGGCATTATGCTGTTCAAAAGATTAAAGGTCCCTTATTAGCCTCTACAGTTTTTTTTTGTGATACTCATCATTATTAGATGGTGACAGGAAGAAAGACGCAATAGATTATGTAATTTCCATTCATGAATTTTCATCAAATTCTATCTGAACTACAATAAATATCTGTAATTTCTCAACCAGTTATTAAATGTACCATGTCTAGAACTTTACTGAATTGAAAACAAAAGAGCAAGGAGTATAAAATATTTTTTTTTGTTTCCTGGGTCACATGCAGCAATGTTCCTGGCTCTGCACTCAAGTATCACTCCTGAAGTTCTCAGGGTGCCAGGGATCAAATCTATGTTGGCAGCATGCAAGGCAGGTGGCCTACATAGGGCACTATCACTCTAGCCCCTAAAATAATAATCTTTTCAAAACATTACTTAAGAGGTTTTCTCATTAATGTTTCTAAGAATGAACAGTAGTATACTTGAAATTTAAAATTATGACTAATTTTTTATTCATGTTGAAATTTTTATGTTTCCCAATCTGAGCAAGGTTCAAGTGCTAAAAATCTGTATAAATAGGCTGTTACTTTATTTTAAGCCATAAATTTTAGGTAGGATAATGAATTATTTACACTTGCATGAGAATGGAATTTGTTTTCTGAATTTGGAGTTTTAATGTATTGGCCTAGTTTAGTAAGGAAGTAAAGCAGCATTTTAAACATTAATTATTCATCAAATATCATAAAAATATATACTGGCATTCTGAAGAAAACAACCATTTTTATTTACTGCTAGGAAACTACATTTATGTTAAAGATCTAGAGCAAGTTTTTTTTCCTTCTAATATTACTTCCCTACCAAATGGGGTTATTTATATAGTATTTTGGATGAAGATTTGGCTGCTTCTTATTTAATAAATCATTGTCTATGTGCAGTCTGTATATCATTAATTCAAAAAATATACCAATGTATTCTAACCAAATATATTCTATCACCCTTCCTTTCATTTTGAAGGTGTTTATCTCTCCTAAAACTCATAAAATATTAATTAATAACTGATTATACAAATATCATTTAGCATAAGATATATTATTTCTTTTGAATTTTATTTGACTCCCTTTTATTTCTCTCTAAGTTAAGCATGACAGCAAATGCAAAAATCAAAAGTACCAGAGGCATCAAAGTTAGGTAGCTGATAGATGGTGGAGCCAATTATCTCAAATAGAAAATAATATTGAGAAGAATTATGTGGTCTTGGTGAAGATTTGTTGAGGAAAATATCACTGACAATGAGTTCTCATAATAAGATATTCAACATTCAAAGAATATCCAGAATGTTGAATAATTGCATGAATATGCAGTTTTGACAGAGGCTACATAAAAATGTATGACCTTTCAATTACATTTTCAGTATCATAATTAATGCCTCTTACAGAGATTTCTTCTGACAAAAGTTCAGAGCAGGCAAGTAGTTCATTAAAACTATACAAGAAATGCTTTCAAAATTCTATAGCTATGGGGAAAACACTAAACTTTTTAATTAAACCAGACTATGACAGCATATTAAGTACGGTATTTTACTTTAAAAAATTCATTATTTATTTTTTACCCTCCATAATATTGTATCTCATTAATTACTACTTATTTAGATAACAGAGTTGACTTTATCTTCCTACAATTTCCATATACAGTTAATCAGTATTTTACACTGACATAAATAACATAACTTTTATTTTCCCCATCATTGGCTTCTTTTAATTAGCATTAATTCTTTAGTGTTTATATGTGCAATCAGGCAAAACTCAAGGGAACAGTTCCAAAACACTTGTAAACTCAATTATTTCAGGTTTTCCTTTGGCAAAAATAGGCTCTTCTGCTTATAAAATCTGGATTCCTTAAGTTCCTTGCTATTCTCCTCTACTTCCCCATTCAGTCTGAACTTCCAAAATCAGATGGGCAGAGCTCAAGGATAAAATTTTTTTGCATCTTTAGTGAAGAATGTCATGCCTATATTTTAAAACAATTTAAATTTGCTCTAACATAAGTAGAGTAAGATATGTCCTCCCTTATTTTGATTGAACTTTAAAGGTATACTTACTACAAATTTTCCAGACGAATACTATCTTTAATATAATTTTTGACACCAGTGATTTATGCTACTAATTTAGATTTACACTCAACTGAGTATAGCCTCAAGAGGTGATATAAATTCTTCATATACATATTTATTTCTATAATGAGTAATGATGAGGGCAAGCATAATGTATTACAGCACATAATTTATGTACCAGACAATGTGCATGTTTCATAACAAGTAGGAGTTTGTTTATTTAGCTACCTTTTCTGATATCACAAGAAAAACTTTCTAGAATTTTATCTGAAGTTAGTATACTTTTTAAAGAAAGCTAGATTGTATTTACTTCTTCACATTCTTCACTTCAAATCAGTGTCTCTCAACAACACCCAGAATTTATGTATTATTTTTAAAAGTTTGACATTTTAACTATCATAAAAATGCATTCATTCAGAGTATATGATATATGGGACAGAGACCCAGACTTAAAAATTGATTGAACTTGAGTGCAACTCACTTCAATTTCATCTCAGGCGCTACAATCACATGGTTCTCCAAGCACTGCTAGGAGTAATAACTGTGCAAAATGGAAAAGTACCTCTTAGCATACATATACATGAAAAAATGAAATGTAAGTTAAAAATACAATTATATTTTTTAAGCATAGAGAACTATGCATCTATAAGAGAAAACAGATTTTTGGACATTTTCAACACCCACAAAATAAATTGTATTCTCAGTAAGAGTTCTTTCTCATCTTATTTTACTATCCTTCAGTCTTATAAAATCAATCTTACTTTATATATAAAGTTTCCTATTCTAGGTAGTATAAATAAAGTAAATGATATCATATGGTATCTTATATTGTTGAAGGTGTTTTCAAATAGCAGAATGTTTCCAAGTTTCATCAATGTTGAAATTAACCTATAGCAATACTTATTTTTAAATGTGCTCATTTTTTAGTCAGTATAACATTCACTGTATAAATATATCACACTGTTGTTTATGTAAAGGTAATATTTATTTCTTGTGCTTATTTTGTCAAATTATTCTACATAACGTTTTGAACTTCAACTAAAATGGGACTAATCATTTAAAATCACCTAACTAAAATAATTAAGCAAATTTTTGGAAAAGTTCATCTTAATTTTATTATGTAATTAAAATGATAGATTTATAAATGTAAAAGAACATAACTATATCATCTTGTGAAAATACAGAAAAAATTTTAAATATGACTAATTTTCAATTTGTAAATTAAAATTTGATTGCAAAAATGAAAAGAAATTAACAGACATTTACTCAAAGAAGAAATACAGATGTTCAAAGGGCACATGAAAAATGCTCCATATTACTAATCATCAGGGAGATGCAACTCAAAATAACAATGAGGTATTATCTCATGCCACAGAGAACGGCACAAATCACACACACACACAAGAATAATGAGTGCTGCCATGGATGTTGTGAGAAAGTACCTCTTATTCACTGCTGAAGGCAGTGCCATCTAGCCCAACCTTTCTGAAAACAATGTAGATATTCCACATAAAACTAGAAATTGAGCTCCCATATGATTCAACTATACCACCCCTAGGGATAGAACCTAAGAACACAAAAACACAATACAAAAATGCCCTCTGCACTTCTATGCACATTGCAGTTCTATTTGCAGTAGCCAGAATCTGGGAACAATTCAGGTGCCCAACAATAGATGAGTGGCTAATGAAATAGTGGTCCATCTAGACAATGGTATACTACGCAGATGTTAAAATAACTGAAGTCATAAACTTTTCTTATACATGAGTGAAAATGGAGACTACTATGCTAAGTGAAATAAGTTAGAGGGAGAGAGATAGTATAGTTTCACTCATCTGTGGGATTTAAGAAAAATAAAAGACAAAAATAGCAATAATGGCCAGAAACAACAGAGATGAGGGCTGGAAGTACCAGCCCATTTTTTGAAGCTTACCACAAAAAATGGTGAGCAGAATTATAGAAATAACTACGCTAAAATACTCTGAATATTATAGTGAGAGAGAGAAATAGAATGCTTATCTTGAAGACAGGCAGGAAATGGAGGAGTAAAGGAATAGTGAACATTCGTGGTGGAATCGTACTGGTGAAGGGGGTGTACATTTTATCACTGAAACACAACTCAAATATTTTTGTAACCTGATGTTATAAATTAAGAAATTATTTTTAAAATTAATTAAATATAGCTGCCGGTGCTAGGACCAACCCTGCCCAGAAAAGGCTATGGAACCCAAATTAACAGAAGAGAGCTGAACCTGCCCATGAAAAGTGGAGCCAAGGGAGGCCTGATGCTCTGCTCCACAGCTACGCACATTGTCTTGTCTATGAACCCCAGCACAACACATGAAAAAGTCACACTACAAGCATAATAATGGAAGAAACTACACCAGACTCTACTATGCATAGAGAATAAAGATGTCAGCTCTGATGACTGGAAAAGTGCCAAACACCTATTTAGCCTCTCAGATAAGGAGTTTAGAGAAGAAATATTGATGATCTGCAGAGAATACAAAGAAAGCATTGAATGAGCTGGACAAACCACAAATAAGATCAACAGGATATGAAAAATATAAATGAGAGAATTCCAAACTGAAATAATGGGACTAAAAACTTGGTAGCCAAAATGAAAACCTCAAAAACCTCACTGGAAACCCTCTCCAACAGAGTAACAGCAGCTGAGGACCAAATCAGTGAGCTGAAAGATGAGATGCATAACAACTCCATACAACAGAAGCTATTGGAAAAGAGCCTTAAAACAAATGATCAGACAAAGGAAAAAATCCACAAAGAATGTGAACAGATGAAAAATAGAAGTCTTTGATAAACTCAACAGAAACAATATAAGAATTATTGGAGTTCCATAGACCCAGGAAGAGAATTCCCTGAGGAATCAAGCAAGGAAATCATTGCAGAGAATCTTCCAGAGCTAAAGACTGAATGTCCAAAGAAGAGTACCAGCTAAAAGAGATCTGATAAAAATCACCCCAGGACACATCCTAGTCACAATAACCATTCCAAAGATAGGGATAGAATACTGAAAACAGCAAGATCAAAAAGGGAAATTACATTCATAGGAGTGTTCTTAAGATTTACAGTAGACTTGTCACAAGAGACCCTCAAGGCACTAAGATAGTGGTGGGATATAGTGAAAAAGCTCAAAAAATTAATGCTTAGCAAAGAATGAATTACCCAGACAGACTCACAGTAAGTTTTGAAGGAAGCATATAGCTTCACAGATAAACAACAGCTCAGAAACTTATCAATAGACATAATACACCATATCAACACAAGAAAAAACATATGATCATATCATTAAATGCAAGAAAGCATTTGATTAGGTCAGACACCCATTCATCACAATAAAAACTCTCAACAAGATGGCAATAGAAGGAACATTTCTCAATATAGTCAAGCCCATGGCAAATATCAAACTCAATGGAGATAAACTAAACATTTCCTCCAAAATCTGTTGTTGGACAAGGTTGTCCTCTCTCATCACTTCTATTTAACATAAAACTGGAAGCACTTGTCGTAGAAGTTAGGTAAGAAAAAGATATCAAGTGTATCCAGATAGGAAAGAAAGAAGTCAAATTCTCACTGTTGGCAGATGACATGATACTATGTTTAGAAAACCCTAAATAATTTTTACCAAAAGGCTTCTGGAAACAATAGATTTGTATAGCAATGTGGCAAACTACAAAATTAACAAGCCAAATCAATAGCTTCCTTATACCCAAATAATCATAGAGAAAAGATGGGCATTAAATACATAATCCTATTCACATTAGAGCTACAGAAACGCAACTAACTTGGAGTCAACTTAACTAAAGAGGTGAAGAACCTATGATGGGGGGTCTCAAACTCGAGGCCCGTGGGCCGCAAACGGCCCTCTGTACAACATTTTGTGGCCCTGCTCTAGAGGAATCTTTTTTTGTTTTGTTTTAGTTGTTTGGGTCACACTCCCCAATGTTCAAGGCTTACTACTGACTTTGCACTCAAGGATCACCCCGACTTTGCCTCCTGCGGTCCCCAGGAGAAAACTGAAAAGCACGGCCTTAAGAAATAAACACAGATACAAGAAAATGGAGATACATACCCTGTTCATGGATTGGGAGGACTAGCATCACTAAAATGGCAATAATTCCCAAGGCATTGTACAGATTTATTGCAATATCTCTAAGAATACTCATGACATTTTTCGAAGAAGTGGATCAAACACTTCTGAAATGTACTTGAAACAGTAAATGCCCAAGAATATCTAAAATAACTCTTAAGAAAAAGAAGATAGGAGACATTACTTTCCCTGACTTTAAAAATATTACAAAAATATTCGTTAAAACAGCATGGTACTAGAATAAAGACAGTCCCTCAGATCAATGGAGTAGACTTGAATATTCAGAAAATGTTCCTCAGACACACGATCAATTAATCTTTGATAAAGGGGCAAAAATCACAAAATGGAGCAAAGAACACCTCTTCAACAAGTGGTATTAGGACAACTGATCAGCTACATAAAAACATGCAAACTAGGGCCAAATATTGTATTCTCGTTTTGCTTCTTCAATTCAAAATAAGATATATGCAGTGTGCATAGGAATTTGTTCATAGTTTCTGTTTTTACTATAGTCTAGCCCTCCAACAGTCTGAGTGACAATGAACTGACCCCCTGTTTAAAAAGTTTGAGGACCACTGAAACACCAATGCTCAAAGGTCAAATCAAAATGGATTAAAGATATTGATATCAGACCTGAAACCATAATGTATATAGGACACATAGTTACAAAACTCCATGACTTTAAGACTAAAGGCATCTTCAAGTAGGAAACATCACTCTCCAAACAAGTGAAAGCAGAGATCAACAGATGGGACTATATTAAGCTGAGTAGGATACAAAAGCCACCCAGAGAATGAGAAAACCTACTCACCCAATATCCATCAGCTAAGGGGCTACTATTTAAGATATACAATGTACTGACAGAACTTAACAAGAAAAATCATTTCCCCAATGTTTACTCTTCCTAAGCAAAAAAAAAGGTCACAAAACCTTGCCACACCAGCCCTCCTTCCCTTTTTTACTATTTTTTTCTTTCTTCTTGTTGTTTAGTTGTGATTACTTGTTTTGTATGGTACACAATGGGAAACTATGCAGCTGTCAGCAAAAAATGAAGTCATAAAATTTTCCTTTACATGGATGGACATGGAAACTATTATGGTGAGTCAAATAAGTCAGAAGGAGAAAGATAGACACAGAATAGACTCACTCATCTATGGGATTTAAGGAAAATAAAAGACAGTATGGTAATAATTCCCAGATACAATAGAGATGAGGGCTGGAAGGACTAGTCCACAAAGTCCACGATATGAAGCTTACCACAAAGAGTGATGAGTGCAGTTAGAGAAATAACTAAACTAACAATTATCATGACAATGGTAGTGAGTGAGAGACAAAGAATGCCAGTCTCAAAGACAGGCAGGAGTTGGGGGAGAAGGGAGATGGGTAGCTTGGTGGTGGGAAGGTTGCACTGGTGAAAGGAGTGTATTCTTTATTACTGAAGCCCAACTACAAACATGTTTCTAATCATGCTGCTTAAATAAAGATATTATTAAAATAAAAAATAAAATAAATAAAGTTTTTAACTATATTTAAACAATTTGTGTTACATTTAGTATAAAGATAACTTGTTCAAATTCATTCCAAGAAATGTATCCCATTTGTATGGTATTAAGGGATCATATAAAGTAAATAACTTTGTATTAAATAAGTATTTTCTTAGCTGATATTATTATATGAGACATCTACCAATCATTATTTTAAACAGTTTATATCACATTATACATTATATGTAACTATGTAAACATTTCCAAAGCATGCACTAGAAATGAAAACTAATGTTATATTCTACTTTCACACAAACTCTCCTTAAACTGGAAATATGCACAGGTAAGATTAACTGAAAAAGTCTTTTGTAGAATGTTTGCCTGTCACAAGTAGTACGTATGATCTGTTAATACCTAACTTTGCATCACTATGAAGATAATGTTTTAAAACATTAATGGCGGGAATTGAAATAGTATAATGTAAAATGAAAGTATTTTAAACTGTGACAATTTTAAAGTCAAATGTTATACTACAATCAGTAAATATGTAATGATTCAAAGCAATAGACACAATTGACAACTTTTTACCTAGACTCATGAAAAATAATTAAATATAAACAGTATACAAAGAAAGAGTAGTAGTTATAATAAATAAAATTGAAATAAAATAAATTTCAAAATTTTCTATAAACAACTTTATTTCTTTAAGTTGACGTAGCTATACGTAGCTAGAAATGTGGACATTTTTACCCTTAAAATATTTTAAGATAAATTCAAAAGAAAACAGAAAATAGAACTAATAAATCGAAATCAAGAAATAGGAAGATTATTCTACAATATCCCCCAAACAACCAAATACAAATGGATTTACTAGATAGATTATGCATATATTTAAATATGAACTTCTATCTAATCTTCTCAATATTTTCCCCAAAATTAAGGAAATAGAATTTTTAAAGGAATATTTCATGAGAACTTCTTTAGAAAGATATGAGGAGAGAAAGAACATAGTCATCCCCCCTCAAAAAATCAAGCAAATTAAAACAAGCAACTGAGATTAGTGGTCAAGGGAGAAAACAGATTTGACAAGCAAGCCAAAACTAATTTGTACTTAAAAGAGGGCCACATTATTCCAGTATTATAAATTAATCACTCATACATGTGAGGGTTTATCTCTGAACTTTCCATTTTTTCCACTGGTCTCAATGTCTGTCTACCATAGACGTATTCCCAAAATAAAATATATCTGCAATTCTATGTATGTTGTAACTCGGTATGCAACACTCAAATTACGTTAAAATAATAAAAATAACCCAAATGTCCATGAACAGGTTAGTGAAAAAGAAACAATGGTAAGGGGTAAATACTTCCAGAGAGCAAGAGGCTAAAATCAAATGAGGCTAAAATCAAAGAATGTGCAGTCTGCAGGTGGAGCCACCTGATCTGTCAAACAAATGGATTGCAGAGTATCCACATATGTATAGGCCATGTGTTAGGGACATGGTCTCCATAGCAAGTGGTCACTTTCTTGGCTACAAGATAAATTTACCTCCAATTATGTTCCTGTGAGACCTCCTTAGCAATGGTGAAAACTGACAGTGACATAGGAGAAAAAAGGTATACATCTACTTGAAATACTATGCAGTCATGAGGAAAATTGAAGTTATGAAATTAGTTTATACATGGATGGATATGAAGTTTATTATGCTGAGTGAAATCAGTGAAAAGGTAAGTGGTAGAAATAAAGTAATCTCATTCATCTCTAGTTTTTAACTAAAATGAAAGACAGTAATGTAATAATATTCAGAGACAATGATGAGGGTCAGGAGGACCAATCTACTGTAGAAAGCTTGCCACAAAAAAGTGGTGAGTGCAGTTAGATTAGGCTATTATTACAATGATGTTTGGAGCGGATCACTTTGGACAAGAACTGGGAGCTGAAAGGTGATAAGGTGACATGCCGGGCAAGCTTTCCTTATCAATAGTGCAATGCACAATCCCTGAAGTGAGAGAGAAAGAGAGGGAAGAAAAATGTGTGCCCTGGAGAGAGAAGGAGGTGGTGGGAAACAGGAAGAAAAGTTGCACTGGTGAAGGGTGGTGTAAACTCTATGATTTAAACCAAACTATGAACAATTCTGTAGCCACAGTGCTTAAATAAAGCAAGAAAAAAATTTTAAAAAGTAAACAAGTAAAAAAATAAATCAACTTGAAATAAAATCAACAAGGAAACAATGTGATTATTAGTAGATGGAAAAGCTGAGCTTAAAAGACTTATACACAGCTCCCCACCAATAAAAAGAGAATTAACATTCTTGATTATAGAATACATGCTGGTACAAAACCAAGTGTTAATAAAATAATAAATATTGGAATCAGATCAAGAATTTTTCAGGTCAGATGGAAAATACTAGAAATCAACTGTAAAACTAGATATGAGATAAACCTCAATAATAATATGATTCAAGTAAATAATAAATCAATGAGTAATCAAAGAATAATTTTAAATATAGAAGTAGGGGGAAATAATATATTAAATTTAGAATATATGATATCAGCAAAAGTTTAAGGAAATGTAAATAGCTGAAATATAACACAAACTTCTAAATAATTTAACTGTAAAAATGACAAGCAATCAAAAATAGTAAAGACGAATCAAATATGTGTATAAAGCAATGCATATAATCATCAGTGAAAATTATTATAGATAAAGATAGAGAAACTGCTATGTTTTTCTATATAAAAATTTTTATTTTTTGGCTGGAGCAGTGGCACAGGTGGTAGCCGGGCACATGCTAACTTATGATAGACTGTGGTTAGATTTCCCCAGTGACCTATATGGTCTCCCAAGCCAGGAGAGATTTCAGAGCACTTAGCAGGAGTAAACCCTGAGCATCACTGGGTGTGGCCCAAAAACTTAAAAAGAATGTTATTTTTCTATATAAAGAAAAGGAACATAAAATTTTCTTAAGTGAAAAATATATGAAGGAGGTGATGTTCCAGACTGTACCACTGAAATACACTGGCCCAAATGAGACTACTCTATGAATAATTTTGTCATTAAATTGGAGAATTTAGGTGAGGAAGGTGAATTTATGAATAATCCAACCTTCATGAATGATATTGAGCCATTTTCTATGCACTCAAAACACCTAGAAAGTAGATAGTAATCTGAGCTTAGAAATTGCCATCTTACCCGCTGGAAGAGACAAAGCCTTTGTAGTCCCATGAGGTTAAAGAACTGAGGAAGTAGCTGCAAATGTGAATTTAGAGCTTGCCATCTTTCCCGCAGATCAAAACCCTTTCTTTATTTCTTCATATCCCACTGTGTGCATATACTGACATCACAGCTCTTGTCATTTCTAGACAACAGTACACAAGTATCACTTCCAGAATGAAAACTCACAATGGGAAAGCAACTCAAATCCCTATTGTGCTTAGAGAAAAAAGGTTATCCTGATGATCCAACCAGTGATGGCTAACCATATAATGTCTCTGCTAAGAACTTTAAATATACACACACAAAAAAACATGTCTCACACACCTCTTTTAATTTTATTGATTTTTAATCTCTTATTTTTTAAATTGGGGCTCCCACCTTTTTCATAGAATCTTAGGACATATTTTTAAATATTTTTTTTGTATTTTACCACATGTCCCTGCATTTTTCTAAAAAAAAATAATAAAAGGAATAAAAAAATTCTGGAGACCAGGGGCCAAGTAGTCTCAGATGCATTGGCTGGGAAATTAATAAGGACAGAACTATATATTCAAGCCAACGTCAATGATAATAGAACCAAGGGACCTAACCTTTAATAATCTAAACTCAAAGAGGCATATGACACTGGCAGGCCAGGGGACAAAGAGTAGTGGTATAGGATTCACTCTGGGCTCTTTAGTAGAGGGAGGTTGACATTGGTGGTGGTAAAGGCCCTGACTCATTGTATATCTGAAATTCAACTATGAAGGACTCTACAGCTCATAATTGCTTCAATAAAATAAAATAAAGAGCTTTAAATAGGCTATGTTGAGGATGTTTAAGTTTAATGAACAGTGGAACAGGCTATGAGCAAAAAAAAATGAACAAAAACAAAAACCACCAATGAGATATGAGATAGAAAACTACAAACATAAATGAAAGAGCTAACGAATTTGGTAGGTGAAAAGAAAAGCACACTGGAAAACTTTGACGGTAGTAGCTACAGAGAAAATTATTGAGTTCCAACAACAGAAGATAGAAAAAAGACTCAAAAATTAATAGCAAACAATAGAACTGTGGAATGTACTCAAGAGGAATAATATAAGAATATTCTGGGTCTCAGAGGGCCAAAAAGACAAATCTGATAAAGAAGCAATAGAACTGAAAGTACATACACTCAGATCTACCTTTCCCAAATGGTACCAAGTAAAAGAAGCCATAATAAAAAGACTGAACAGAACATCCTAATTAGTGCTGAAAGTATTCACTGTAGCAATAATGTGAGGAAAAATACTAAGGGTATCTAGCTAGAAAAGAAGACAAGGTATCACTATTTTCAGATGGCATGATACTGTATTCAGAAATCCTGAAAGACAAGACAAAAGCTCCTAGGAACAATATATTTATATAGCTGTGTGGCAGGCTACAAAATTAAATGCAAAAACCTATAGTTTCCAATTAACATAGGAATTAATATGCCTTTTCTGCATTGTTCTTTTGGGCTTCTAGGATATATTCCCAGGAGTGGTGTTACTGAGTTGAATGGAAGATTAATTTCTAGCTATTGTGGTTATTGTTGTTATTGTTTGAGGAATGTCTATATTGTATTAAAAAAACTTTGACTAAAAGTCATTCATTATATTCAGCACTGAGTCCCTCCAGAGGGTCCCTTTTACCCTGCCTCCATGCCAGCTCTGGTTGTTCTTGTTTTATTTGCTGTGTTCCAGTTCTGCGGAGGGAAATGATACCTCATTGTTATATTTATTTGCCTGTTATGATAATAATATGGAACATTATTTTCATATGCCTGTTTACTATTTTTATTTCTTTCTTGAGAAAGTTATTGTTAATATCTTACTCCAATTTTTGATAGAATTGGATTTTTTTCTTGTAAAGGTCTAACAATGCATTATATATTGTAATTATTAGCCCTGATGTCAGATTGATTTGGGGCCTTTAATCTCTCCCATCCTGTGGTCAGTTTTCGAGCCTGTTCATGATGTCCTTTGATATACATCACAATTAACAATAGTCATAAGCTGAAAATATCTCAAGTGCCAACAAACAATTCCTTTTCTAATCTTCCCAATATTCACTGTGCCTATGCCAAAAAAAAAAAAACGAAGCACAAAATAATTTCTTTTTGGTTTTGTTATTGTTGTTGTTTGTTTTTTGTTATTTTGGTTTTATTTTGTTTTGTTTTGTGCTTTGTTTTGCTTTTATATTAGGACCGTGGTTATTGTGTGGTGGTTGTCTTTAATGCTGTGGTGCTTTTTGATTTTTTTGCTTTTATATTTTTTGTATTGTTGTTATGTTTTTTCTTCCTTTTTCCCTTCTCTTAAATTGATATTTATAGCCTCTCGAAGGACTCCTCCCATTTTTTGCTTGTTTGATTTTTCCCCATTTTATCTTTTTCCTTCCTTCAAACAGAACCACATAACTTGAACCATCCTGTTCCACCTCACAAGTTAAGGGAAAAATAATGGAGGGTATCAAGACCAAATAATCATATGAACATTAAGTAGAAATAAAAAAAATGTTCTCTTAAACACCAAATCCAAAGCCAATGACAACAGAATCAATACTCAATCTACAACAAGCTAGACACAGAGGAGACTACTTATACTAGAATCCTGGGAGGTAAAGGTGGGGGATATGGGATGCATGGTGGGAACAGGGGTGGAGGGGGGGATAACATTGGTGGTAGGAATGCCCCTAATTCAATGTCACTATGTGCCTAAAATATTACTGTGAAAGATTTGTAATCCACTTTGGTCAAAATAAAAATTATTATTTAAGAAAACTATGGTATCTCTACACAATAGTGCAGTACTATGCTGCCATTAGAAAAAAATGAAGTCATGGCATTTGCTTATACCTGAATAGATAAAAATACCATGCTGAGTTAAATGAATAAGAGGGAGAGATATTTACAATAAATGCACTAACTTGCTTGATATAAAAAATAACATAGTATGAGAATAATACCCAAATGTAATAGAAATTAGAGCTACAGAACTGTCTCATGGTAGAAAGCTTGCCATAAAGAGGTTATAGTGCAGATAAGATACAGAAGGTACCATTATGTTAGTTATAGCTGGAAATGATCATTCTGGACAAGAAATGGGTACTAAAAGTGGCTAAAATAATTATATATACTATGAACAATATTGTAATCTATATCTTATGGTAATTCTATATAGAGTAAAATAGTTTGATGGCTTTCTCTTATGCACAATGTTAAATAGAAGAGAGATAACTTAAAAACATTCACTATATGCCTTGGAAAATCATATACCTAGTAATCATCATGATCAAAGAGGTTAATGGCCTATACCAAGAAAAGTACAAATCAATACTTTAAGAAATAAAAGAGTATATGGGGCATAAAAACTAATCCTCTTATCATGGGTTAGCATTGTTAATATCATCAAAATAACAATACTCTCCAAAGCATAATACAAATTTAATGCAGATTTTATAATGATACCCATTACATTATTCAAAGAAATAAAGCACTCAATTTCTGAAATTCATATAAAAATAAGCAATCTCAAGAGTCAACGAAATCATTATGAAAGCTATAATGGGAGACATCACTTTTCCAAACGTCAGACTATAATGCAAAGCACTACTTATCACAACAGAATGGTACTAAATTATGTACAGAACCTGTGATCAAATGAATTGAATTGAAAATCTATAAAGAGGTCATTTGGTAAATGAGCAGCCAATCTATAATAAAGAAGCAAATTATGAGGTGAAGTAAGTGAAGCCTCATCAAAAATTTTTTATTGGGAAAACTACTTAGCCACATGCATATAAATAAATTTAGACTTCTTCCTGACACCATGCATAAAATAAAAATAGAATAAAAATTGATTATATAACTCAGTATCTGATCTGAAGTCATAAGGTAAATTAGAAAAAAACTTAGGTATATCTCCAAGATATTGAAACTAGAGGCAATTTTAAAGATGAATTACCACTGACCAAGAAAATGGAATCAAAAATAATCGATTGAGACTACACTAAATTAATCAGCTTCTATACCTCAAAGGAAATGAATATCAGAATACAGACAGCCTATAGTCTGGGAGAAATTATTTGTCCATCATTCAAGTAATAAAGTGTTAACATACAAGATATATAAAGCACTGGTAAAACTTTATAAGAAAAATCCAACTTCATCAAAAATATGGAAGAGATCTAAACAAAAATGTCCTCAAAAAAGATAAAAATTGCCAAAAGACAAATGAAGTCAAGAATCTTCAAGTAATTGTAAAGAAACACATGGGATCACCTCAGCACCAGATAACAGTCTGACACTTATCAAAATAACAAAAATAATTTATATTGGTAGAGAAAAATTAATACTTATTTACAGCTGGTGGAAATGTAGAATAGTACAGACATTTTGGAAAACAATATGGACTATCCTCAAAAAATAACTAACCAGGAATTTTAGTTTTTATACAACCTAACAATTCAGTTCCTGAAAATATTCAGGAGGCGGAGAGATAGCATGGAGGTAAGGCTTTTGCCTTTCATGCAGAAGGACGGTGGTTCGAATCCCGGCACCCCATATGGTCCCCTGAGTCTGCCAGGAGCGATTTCTGAGCATAGAGCCATGAGTAACCCCTGAGCACTGCCGGGTGTGACCCCAAAAAAATATTCAGTAAGGGTCCCAAAACACAATGGAGGAAAGGCATCTGCACTCCGATATTTCATTGCAGCACTATTCACAATAGTCAATGTCTGGAAAGAACCAAAGAACAAGTGAGTGGATTAAGAAGCTTGTGATATAAAGAAGTTAGTAATATATACACAACGGGATACAAAGTCAATTATAGGAAAAATGAAATTCAAAAGTGTATTTATATGTTGATCAGCCTGGAGAGTATCATGCTTAGGAAATGAGTAGAGGGAGAGAAAGATGTAGAATAAAGGCACACATTGGATAAAAGGAGTTTAGATTAGTGAATTGAAAATTATGACTATAGTGGGAAGTAAGAATTCTGGGCAAGAACTGGTTGCTGAAAGGTGCTAAAGTGATATGCGTACTTCAGGAATAGTATTTCGAACGTTATTGACTAATAATAAAAATAAGTTTCTGACATAAGGCAGACTAAGGGGCTAGAGAGAAAATAGTGAATAGTGGATGGATGTGGAATCTGATGAAAGGATCTGTGCTCAAACATTGGAATACTGAAATTCAGTCAAGTACTTCTTATTAACTCTGTGTCTCATGGTGATTCGGTATTTTTAAGTTTAAATAAAGAATGTTATTTAGAAAAATCATGGATAAGGAAATTTAAATAATTAACAATTTACAGAAAAACAGTGATCAATCTCAAATGACTGTGTGGAGAAGTTTATCAAACCATCGAAGATATTTTATTGCTTATATTAATAAGTTTTTCAAAAATAAAAAATAGTATTATCTTAAAATTTCTTTGGGTTTTGGGCCACACCCTGTGGTGCTCAGGGGGTACTCCTGGCTTTGCACTCAGAAATCGCTCCTGGCAGGTTTAGGGGACCATATGGAATGCCGGGTATTAAAACTGAGTAGGCCATGTGCAAGGCAAATACTACCCTATGTGTTGTTGTTCTTCCCCAACATTTTCTATGAGACTAGTATTACATTTACAAAAAAGAAGACACTTCATGCCATTGACTGATCCTCTTAGCCTTCATCTTATTGTCTCTAGATATTATTACCATACTATCTGTCATTTTTCTTGCATACCACAAATGAGTGATATTATTGCTTGTCTATGCCTTGTAGTTAGGGTAGAGCAGATCCCACTATGATAATGATAGTTGAAACTGATCACTCTGGACAAAAACAGAGTGCTCAAAAGAGATGAAGCCATATACACAGTACACCTTCATTAAAAAAATGCAAACCACAATGTCACAAAGGCAAAAAATGGAAAACAGAGAGAAAGAATAAGAGTGATAAAGTAAATTTATGCCCAGAAGCAGGCAAGAGAGTGGGTGGGAGGAAAATTGGGGACATTGGTGATGGAAACTTGGACTGGTGAAGGGTGGTGCACATTACATTACTGGAAATCACATAAACAATTTTGTAACCACAGTGATTAAAGTAATTAAATATAATAAGTAAAAAGTAAAAATATATGCTAATATTTCAGAGAATATTTATGCAAAGTTATCTTCAAAATATTATAGACAAATTAAGCATACTAACATAATTGATCATAATAGGCACTCTTATTCAGTATATAGTAGCCACAGAAATTAGGCAATAAAAAAAATGAAAGATTTCCAGACTTAAAAAGAGCTGGTGGACTGGAGCAATAAAACAGTTGGTAAAGCACTCCCCTTAATGTACCCTAATCATTTTGATTCTCTGTTACACAATATGGTTTCCAGACATTGTCAGGAGTGATCCCACTATGTAGAACCAGAAGTAAGCCCTGATTGTTGTCAAGTATGGCTCAAAAGTAAAAAAAAAAGTGAAAAACCCTAAAAGGTGGCATAATAAGTAAAATGGAAATAGCAGAATTTTTATTAATGAGTATTAGAAATATTAGTAAAAAAAGATAACTAAAAATAAAATATACAAAATTTGTCTTGTTTCTATAATTGAAATAGAAATTAATTTAACAATGAAGCTGAAAAACAATGAAACCAATTTGCAATATTGTAAATATCAAATACATAGGAATTACTTTAACTGGGAAATATTGTTTTAATTCAAATCATTGTGATTTACAAAGCTATTCATCGTTGGGTATTAGACATAAAATGTTTCAGGAACAATCGCACCACCAGTGTCAGCCTATCTCCACTAATGTTCCAGAGTGTATCCACTGCCACCACCCCATGCCCTACTTTGCCAGCATAAACTATTTTTATGGTTGTTAAAGGTTTTGTTCCATGATTTCATTGTAATTACTCTGGCTTGGATATTCAGTACTGTCCTTTTTTAACAACACCTGAAACCTGAAACCCCTTGGCCACTGTCCCCTGTCCTTTAATATTTGTCTTGTTCCTCCTCCAAGCAATTTTGTTACTTTTCTTCACTATACTCTGGGACCTAGAATGTTCTCGAAGACCCCCTTTAAAATTTGTACTTCACTATGCAGTTATTCAAAATACCACATATAAGTGATATTATGATATTATCTTCTATTTTTTCTAGATTACTTCATTTAACATAATGTCTTCTCACTCCATCCATGTTGCTAAAAATTGAATGATTGTATCATTCCTTACAGAGACATAGCATTCCATTGTATATATGTACCACATAATAATGCACTAGTCCAAGGGTTCTCAAACTTTTTTAAACATGGGGTCAGTTCACTGTCCCTCAGACTATTAGAAGGCTGGTCTATAGTTTAAAAAAACTATGAACAAATTCCTATGCACACTGCACATATCATATTTTGAATTAGAATAAACGGACAAATACAATATTTAAAGTTAAGAACAAAGTTAAATAAACAAAGTTATCAGTATTTCAATGGGAAACTATGGACCTGCTTTTGGAGGGTCATAGTTTTGAGGAGCCCTGCCATCAATGAGAGAAAGAGTTAGAGAGAGAGAGAGCGAGAGAGAGAGAGACAGAGAGAGACAGAGAGAGACAGAGAGAGACAGAGAGACAGAGACAGAGAGAGAGACAGAGGAGAGAGAGGAGAGAGAGGAGAGAGAGTGCACCACACATCCCACACATGTTCATGGTGGGCCCGGGATGAGTTGGCTGCTAAGCAGGACAGTAAGTCAGCAGCTGTAAAAACACCAGGAGAGCCAGATAAATATCCTTAGTGGGTCACATGTAGTCTGTGGGCCATAGTTTGAGGATCACTGCATAACTAATCTATTGTTAGACATTTATGTTGATTCTAATCCTTGCCTATTGTAGGAAGTGCTGCTATGAATAGTGGTGTGCAGGCATTATTTTGGATGACTGTTCTTCTGTCTTGGGGATAGATACCCAAAAGCAGGATTGCTGGATCATATAGCAGTTCTATTAATGAGTTTACTGAGAACCTTGCCTACAGTTTTCCATAGAAGTTAGACCATGCAACATTTCCACCAGCAATGGATGACAGTTCCTTTTTCACCATGACCCCTCCAACAAAAATCATTTGCAATATTTTTGATATGTATCATCTTCAACTGGTGTAGATGATCTCTCATTGTTGTGCTGATTTGGATTTCCCTAATGATAAACGATGATGAGCATTTTTATGTGCCTATTGCCATCTGCTGGTCTTTCTCAGAGAGGTGACTATTCACTTCCTCTCCCAGTTTTTAATGGGGTTTTAGGTATAGTAGGTTAACTTTTGTAATTTGTATATCAGAGTTATCAACCTTTGATCTGATGTGTTGAGCAAAATATATCCTCCAACTTAGTTAGCTTTATTTTAGTTTTAGCCCAATTTTTTTTTGCTATGCAGAAAATGTTTAGTTTGATGTAGTCCCATTAATTCAGATTTGACTCTATAGTCCTTGCCATTGGCATCCTATTGTTAGAATCTTTTGAATTCTAAGTCTTGGAGTTTTCTGCCTATGTTTTCCTCAGTGAATTTTATGGATTCTGGTCTAGTATCAAGAACTTTAATGCACTTTGAATTGACTTCTGTGTAAGGTGTGATTTATAAATTTATCTTTAATTTTACACATTTATATCCTATTGTTTTCACACCATTTGTTAAAGAAGCTATTTTTTATTTCCATTTTATGTTCACAGCAACTTTGTCAAAGATTAATTGACCATGTACTTGATATTCATGTACATGATAATACCATGTATATGATATTCTACTGTAAATCATTGGTCTGAAAGTCCGTCTTTTTTCCAATATCATGCTGTTCTGATCCTTATGGCTTTTTAGTACAGCCTCAAGTTAGATAATGAGATGCCTCCCAGTTTCTTGTTTTTTAATATGTATTTGAATTTCTTAGGTCTTCTATGGTTCCACTCAAATTTTATAAATTGTTCTAAGTCCTTGAAGAATGTTGTGTAAATTTGGTTATGGACTGCACTGATTCTAGTTTAAGTAAGATGGTCATTTTGATAACATTGATTCTTTCGAGCCCTGAGCATTCAACATAGTTTTAGAATTCCTAGCAATAACAAACAGGCAAAAGAAGGAAATTCAAGTAATCCATATTGGAAAAGAGGAAGTCAAACTATTTCTATGACATGATGGTATATATTGAAGACCCTAAAGATGTATTCATGATTAAAACCCACAGCAAAATAGTTGTGAAAAGAATCTTCCTCAAAATAATAATTATTATCTATAAAGAGCCCATAGCAAATATTATAATTAATGATGGAAAACTGAAAGCATTCCCACAGAGTTCAGGCATAAGGTATGTTTATCCATTGTTTCCACTCTTACTCAACGTAGTAATAGAAGTCCCAGCAATAGCAATCAGATAAGAAATTATCTTCATTCTCATATAAACAATGTTAGACACTCTAGCAATAACAATCAGTCCAGGGAAGGAAATCAAAAGAAGCAAATTGAAAAAGAGAAAGTCAAATTGCCTCTATTTGCAAATTATAGGATAATATACATGGAAGATTCTAAAGATTCCTCCAAAAACCTCTTAGAAACAATTATCAATAGAGAAAATTGGCTGGCTACCATGTCAATACATAAAATTTAGTTATATTCTTTTATGAAAATAATAAGCAAAAAAGTGACCAAAGAGTCTATTCCATTTAAAATAGTGTCAAAAGAATCAAGTACCTTTCATTCAAATTAATGAAAGAAGCTGCTGACCTATACCATAAGAACTTCAAAACCAGCACCACAGAGGACATCCAACAATCTGTGTTGACTCGTATGTTATTTCCTTTATATTTAAGCCTTTTTTTCCTCTTGACTTCCTGAAGAAGTCCATGCCAATATTTGGCTTTCTACCTTTTTCCTTAGTTCATATACTGTCTTTGAATGGGTCCTCTCATCTTTTGAAAGAGTTCACATTGAGATGGTTGAATTGCTTATCTATTGATTGCTTATTTTTTCTTGATTATGTATATTTGATGTCTGTTGCTAAAGCATTAAGTGTTGAATTTAGATCATCATTGAAGTGTCACTGATTTTTGATGCTGTGTACTATCAGAGACAAAGAAGTGTGATGGTCTAACTACCTGGAAATACAATAAAAAAGCAACAGTAAAAGAAATAATCACTGAGAACTTCCGAGAGCTGGAAAATGCTTGCACTCATGTGTTGGATTCCTGAAGAGAACAAGATAAAAGAGATACAAATAAAATTACTTTAAGGCACATCTTAGACATAATGTTGAAAACCATAGATACAGATGAAATACCAAAAATATCAAGGTCAAAAAAGAGATTACATGTAAAGAAGCAAACATTTACAGCAGATTTATCACAAGCAACCCCTCAGGCCAAAAGGCAGTGGTGGAATACAGTGAAAAATCTTGATGAAATGGTTGCCTCGCCAAGAATACTTCACATAGCTAGACTTCTAGTCTGGCTTGAAGGAAGGATAGACAGCTTCATAAATAAAGAATAGCTCAGGAAATTTAGATACAAAAAACTGTTGTTATGCAAACAGAACACAATCCCTGCTCCCCCAATTATAAAATTTTCCTAGCTTCCTCTTACATTTAGCATCCCTTTTGAAATGTAAAATCCACCTATGCTTGACTAGGTGATCCAACAAGTGACCCACCTAGGTTTAATTATAACTAAAAACTTTGTCTGTTAACTACGTTGCTCCCCCCAGGTGGATTGAGTCTGGTCAATATAAAAAAATCTAAGGTGGAAGACAGTCAGCTCCCTCAGCCCACAAGGCTAGAAGACCCTTGACCCCATACTCTTCTTCCTTAAATCAAGTCGATATAGTTTTTTAACTCTTCAGAGCTGTTCACCTGAGATCAGACTACAGTTCTCTTAAGAAACATATCCAAATAGTCATAGCAAGCACAGACTCAATGTCAAAGATTGGAAGAATATCCTTCTAGCAAGAAATTCCCTGAGAAAGCATGGTTTGGCCATGCTAATAAAAGAGGACACAGACTTTAGGCATTCAATGGGCATAAGAGACAGATATTTATACATCATGAAAAAAATCACACTCATGTGCATATATGAGCCCAATAGAGAGACAGAAAAATACTTAAAACAACTGCAAGTATACTTGAAATAAGATATCGCTAAAACACAAGTAGTAGTGCAAAAGTAGTGCAAAGCACAGCACTGCTTTGTCACATCTTGATATATCAACCAGACTAAAACTCTACAAGGATACACTAGCTTTAAAAGAAGAAATTGGGGGCCGGGCGGTGGTGCTGGAGGTAAGGTGCCTGCCTTGCCTGCTCTATCCTAGGATGGACCTTGGTTCGATCCCCCGGCATCCCATATGGTCCCCCAAGAAGCCAGGAGCAACTTCTGAGCGCATAGCCAGGAGTAACCCCTGAGCGTCACAGGGTGTGGCCCAAAAACCAAAAAAAAAAAAAAAAAAGAAGAAATTGACAAGACAGGCTTATTAAATTATATAGGGCTTTTAAACCCCATCAAACTAAATACAAATTGTTCTTAAATACAAATTTTTTCTAAATATTTAAGAATATTGTATTCATGATGGGACATAAAACATACTTTCATAAAATAAAAAAATTTCTATCAAATATCTTCTCAGACCATGATGAACTGAAAAATAGACTGAATTACAAACAGAAACTGAGAACTAAATTTAACACCTGAAAAATAAACACCTCATTATTTAATGATAAACAGGTCATAGAGGAAACCAAATTATTCCCTGCCCTGAAGAATATACTATAATCCTAACTCAGTCTGGCATAAAAGGATCAATTTATTCAGAAACTTTGGGCCAGATAATAAGGATCAGTCAGACTCTTAAAGGTATATCTGGTTATCTTATAATTATAGACAGTGAAGACATTGGAGAAATAATAATAGTTCTTGTTTCTGTGCTCACAATTTGGTCTTTAAACATAGCTCAAATTTTAGTCTCAAATTTTGGTCTTGAAAACATAGTTCAAATTTTATTACTTTATTATATTATGTCTGGCAAATCAGAACACATCAGGGAAGAGTTTTTTTGAAGTACAATTCAGATGCTTCTGCTAATCACTTAATAGATTTTACTGCTAAAATTAAAGAAAAGAATCCAATGCTAACCCTTGAAATTCAAGGCAGTAAATTTGAAGGAATGTTTGACTCTGGTACTAAAGTTTCTGTGATTGCTTTAGAACACTGGCCCTGCAGTCGGGCTTTGCAGGATGCACTTTATAGCCTGGAACAAATAGCTGGTGTTCTGCATCAGCTTCTGTTCTTCAAAGTGCTAGGGTTATGAAGTGCTTCAATCAGAAGAACGAACAGGCTGTTTGTCTACCACATGTAGGTCCAATTTCTTTGAATCTCTGGGATCACGATTTGCATAGACAATGGTGGATGGAATATCACATCCTTTGTCCATCTCCTCTCTCATCTCACGAGTTTAGATATTTTGCCTTTTTAATTGGTGACACTGGTCAAAGTGTCAGCACCCATCCAATCAAATGGAAATCGAGTGTTCCAATCTGGATTCCCAGTGTCACATGAACTGCACAAAACTAGACAGCACAGAGAAACTTAGTTGATGAGTCACTAAGACTTTTGACATATTGAAACCTCCTATTATTAATGGAAATACCTATTATTTGTAATAAAAAAGAAACCAGGCATCTAGAGACTTGTATCTGATTTAAGAGCTGTCAATTCATCCATGGTTTCTATGGGAAAATTACAGAATGGCTTACCTTCATCAGTAGTTATTCCAAAAGAATAGTCTTTAATAGTGATTGACTTAAAGTAATTGACTTAATTGTTTTTGTTACACTTCTATTCACTCAAAAGACAAATTTATTTGCTTTGAAGTCCTTTCTCTTAACAACATAGCACCCATACAGTGGTTTCCATGGACTGTTTTTACCTTAAAACTGGTGAACTCACTCACAATGCATCAATATGTCATTGCTGTGGTCTGACCTCCAGCTGGAGAAAAGTTTCTCCTGGCATATTTGACCCAATATGTGAATGATATATTGATGGACTGCTCTATGTACAGATAATTACAATGTTTGTATGAATATGTCAACCTTCAGGTTGCTAGTTTAAAAATAGCCACAGAAAAATTTAAACTCTCCATTCCAATACATACGTTTCATACTGGTTGAACTTCAGTGAGACCCTTTTGGTTTCTATTTATCAGAAAAATCTAAGGACTCTTTAATGATTTTCAAAAACTCTTCGTGTCATAAATTATATCTGTTCCTCCCTTAGATTCCAAACTCTGAAAAAAACAGCATATTCAGTACAATGGAGGGACATCCACACTTAAACAGCTGTTTAATACAAACAGCACAATAGGAGTTGGATTTTTTTCAAGGACCAGCTCAAAAAGTTGTATTATTCAATGGTGTGGCTTTTAAAAAAAAGAAGGTGTGGCTTTTAAATCTTACAACTCCTATTCTCCTATAGGTGCTATTGCTCAGCTGCTTGAACCTATAGTTGGGTTTATTTACATAAAGAACAAGGTCACACATTTGTACTCCATTTAGATTTGATCACTACTCTATCATCAAAGCAAGACTCAGAGTGTTTTCTTTGGTTTTGATCCAGGAATAATAGTACTGCCAATTCCAAAAAAGAATGTAGAATGCATATTTGCACTCAGTGAGCATATTCAAAGATCCCTATCAGATTTTTCAGGAGAAATTTCTTCCAGTATTCTGCTGGAGAGGTCTGGGATTTCTTTAGAAGGATACATTTTGTAATTTTCTCTATTATACTTTCCTTGCATATAAGTCCTAGTTATGATTATGTGTGCATCAGCAGGTTGAAGGCTTAGCTCACCGTCTCCCCTTGAGATTGTCATCTTTTGGCTTTATGGCTGGTATACCCATGACTTTTTATATATTGGTTTACATCTTTTTCAAGAAAAGAGTGAGTTTATGAATCTGACCTGTGCAGAAATGGCTACTGCATTTGTGTGCATAGTTACAACTGCCAGGCATCCTAGAAGAAGGAGGATGTGGGGGGAAGATTACCACACCCTTTCTAAAAATAAAAGCCCTTGTGATAGCAGTCCAAATGCCAGCATATCTGAAGTTTGGTCAGATTGTTGTCTCCGAAGAGAATTGTAGAGGGGTGGATGTTGATTTAATATTTTATTCATACTCAGTGGTGTATAGGTTTACTCCTGTCTCTGCACAAATGGAGCATTCCTTTGGAACTTCAGGGGATCATATGTAATTACAAGTACTCAATCTATGTCTGTCACAATCAAGGCAAGTGCCTTACACTCTGAAATAACTCTCTGTCCAATATATGTTATGTTTTTAATTAATAAATTAATAATTATCATCTTATTCAAAACTTTGTTTTCTTGGGGGTTTACCCTTTCATATAGAAAATCATAAATAATCCATGGTTGAAATATTCTAATGGTTATAAAGTATTAGTTATTGTTGGCTTCGAAAGATCTACTCATATCAAAGAATGAACTATAATGTTCTATTTCCAATGTGTACTTGACTGTTGTGCTAACCCATAAAGAAATGAGGGAGCATTCTTAGTTGGTTCATGTTCCACTAGCTTAAACCATCAGTATTTAACATTTTTTGGTTTTATTTTGGTCAAGATCTTGATGCATGTCTTCGCTGCCCTGGAAGCAGCTCATGCTACAGCCACTCATACTCTTAAAATGTACACCCCATTTTACGTAGGAGCACCTCATAGTTGCTGAGAAGATCACTTCCCCCTGTATTACTGAACCAACCAGATAAAGACTTCAGCAGCTTGGCAGTCTCACGACCCCTGACCTAAATTGTTTTGAGTCCCAAATCAGCAGCTTATCTAAACTCTCCAAACTCTCTAAACTCAGCCAAATTCATCTGGGTAGAGACTCTGCCACACCAGTGCTCCCATGCTAGAGAGGTGAGGATATGGGGGGATGTTAATATGCCTAATAATGTGCTCCTCTGTTAAAACTTCTGTATCTTCCATGGGGAAGATGCTAAATTCGAATAAATAAAAAAGCTGCTTATGATAATTGCATAGAGAAGTTCAGTAAGCTGAGAGGAGGGCTGTGCTCTCTGTGAACAACCAACACACTAATCCTCTGCGCTGTACCTTACGGAAAGCTCAATATAGCAAAAAAACAGTGATGTGTATATGTGGCCCTTCACAGTGCTTTTGTAAACATCATAATAAAATAACAAAGACTCCAATAATGAAAATTAAAAGTCCTTTTTCCATACACTTAGGTCACCACTTAATTAGTTGTTATTGTGATGAATCCAATGCGATTAATCCAGTTTGCAGGTCATTTTATTTGGGGAATCGCAGTAACTTCTCCCATAAATCAAGACTACAAATAAAACATCTCTCTTACTCCTCTGCTGTCACATAAACCTCCAGCTCACTAAGGTTGGACATTGCTGAGCTGCCTCTTCTTATTTTTATTATTATATATATATATATATTTATTATTATTATTTTTCTTTTTTGGTTTTTGGGCCACACCCGGTAACGCTCAGGGGTTACTCCTGTGGCTATGCGCTCAGAAGTTGCTCCTGGCTTGGGGGACCATATGGGATGCCGGGGGATCAAACTGTGGTCCGTCCAAGACTAGCGCAGGCAAGGTAGGCACCTTACCTCTTGCGCCACCGCCCGGCCCCCTTATCCGGATTTTTCATTGTAAAAAGCGGGGACCCTGTGCTTTGGTTTTATTGATAAGCACTTGTCTTTTTTTTTTTCCAAAGGTGAGAGTCTGTTATTGCTTTTACAGAACATTAAAGTTTGAATATATCGCACGATTATCTTTCCTGTGCATCTCCCTTTAAATTACATTGTTTTTCTGGAGGATATTTGGGTGTTCAACATTCCTTTGGGAGTGTTGTGTGACAGCAAAGGATTAAGAAGAGATGTTTTAGTCATAGTCTTTATGGATCTTCTCTCCCCGCTTCCATGTCCAATCTTCTCTCTCCCATCCCCCATGTCACATCTTCTTGTCTGTTGGCTGTTGCATTCCTCACTTATTAGTGGCTGGCCTTGCCTCTCAAGTGTGCTTCTGCGTTTTAGCCCTGCCCCTGGACTTCAATGGGCAGGGCCTGCGTGAAGTCATGTGATTGGGCTGCTCAACCTAAAATGTCCGGGCCTATCTTTTTGTCCCAGTCCGGCCCTGCCTGGCAATGTGTTCCTCACTGCAGGAACCGCCACAGGCCGGTAAGAAGCAGTCTCACTCCCCACCTCTGCCTCTAAACCTGCCCAGGTACTCACCTACAGCACCGAGCATTCTTTTGTCACGCCCTGACACCCTGGCGGGAGACTTGAGAACAGGAGATGCAATCTGCATTCTCCATTATTTATTATTAAGTAAATTTCTACTTTGCCCTACCTGTGCTGCCTAAGTTTAATTGGACCAATAACACTAATATTATTTATAAACTTACCTGAGCTCCTTTTTAAAAGCCTATTAAATTATCTGGTTAGTTGCCTAAGTGTCCAGGTTAGGGTTGCACAAGCCCAGTTCTCACCCGGACAGTATATTTTTGACCAAAATGGTTGTCTACAATTAGTAAAATTCCTCAATCACCTTTTTTAATGGGGACAAATTTGTATACAGCACTTCATTAGAATTTTTTATCATACAAATTTTATCTTTTTGCAGACTTTAAGTTTTGAACAAAGAAAATGAGTACAGCAAAAAAAAAAAAAAGGCAAAAACAGAGTGTGGCAGACCATTCCAAGATGCCTGGACAAAGACATATAGAGTGATTGAACACAGTGGGAAAGCATTGTGTATTATGTGTAATGAAAGTGTTGTGTCTCGAACATCAAGTGGCAATCGTCACTTTGAGACCAACCATAACAGTGTTGCTGAACTTGGTTTAGCTCAAAGAAAAGAGTTCCTTGTAGGAAAATTAAAGAAATATCACTCCCAGTCCCTTAGTTTTAGCAACTGTCTTTCAAAAACTAATCATCTTACAGTAGTCAGCTTTCAAATTTCACTGTCCATGGCAAAATATGGTAAGCCCCTCTCTGATGGAGATTTCATCAAAAAGGCAATTTTGGCTGGAAGTAATTCACTCTTCCATAATTTCCAATACAAGGATAAAATTGTGCAGTGCATCTCTGAGATGCTGCTAGGCAGAATACTGCAAAAGATAGAATTCTGCGAATGGCTGCTGATGTTAGTCAACAGCTTACTTGCGACTTGCAAAAAGCACCCTTCTGTGCTTGGATGAAAGCACAGATATTACTAACCATGCAAGATTAGAGCTTATTTTGGGTTATGCTACTGGTGATATCATGAGAAAAGAGCTGGTAAACTGCTGTCTTTGCCTGGAAGAACACAAGGGATAGATATCCACAATGCTGTGATGTAGCTTTTTCATCATAAGTTCAGAAAAAGTGGTTTCAGTTACTAGTGATGGAGCACCTAGTATGGTGGGGAAAACATCAGGATTCATTCATTTCTTTCCTAAAGAAGCAAAATTCACTGATTCAATTTTACTGCATAATACATCAAGAGACTCTCTTTGCCAAAGAAAGAAGCAAAAAGCTTGTCGATGTCCTCAAAGATGTAACAAAAATGGTGAACTTCATCATGGCGCATGCTCTTAATTTTCGACAATTTTGAGCTCTTCTTGAGGTTCAGGTACAATATAACACTTTACTGATGTACAATAATGTCCGGTGGCCGAGCAGAGGACTAGTGTTAGATTTGTAGCCTGCTTAGAAGAAGTTAGGCTATTTATGAACGAAAAGGGGGAAGACTATCCTCAACTCACCATGTTCTAACTTACCAACTTCATGTTCTTTACAGATTTTACTAACCACTTTAATGTACTAAACAAAAAATTACAAGGCATTGGGAAAACAACAGAAATCATGTTTAGTGACATCAAAGCTTTTGATAAAAAATTGGATGTTTTTGAAAAAGACCTTGAGAGTGGACAGCTAAATTATTTTCCCAACCTAAAATGCATTTGCATAAACAACATTTGTGAACAGTCATAAAAAACATCAGGAAATACATAAAGCATATTTCACCATTGTAGCCGAAGCAAAGGAGAATTCTAGTAAAAAGATTTTCTAAGTTCCGTAAGATGGAGACAACCCTTTCACTTATAACTTCCCCAGAAAAGTCCACATTTGAAGATCTTGATCTTTCCTGCTTACAGTGGTTGGTTATTCAAAATTTGGAAATGGAACTACTGGAATTTCAAGAAAGCTCTATCTGGAAAAGTAAATTTAATGACCTGCGTGAAGCTCATGAACGTTTTGAGTATGAAAGGGTGACAAATGAAATCACTGCTAGCAGTTATGAAAATGAAATCCTAAAAGCATGGGATTCTCTGCCAGACAATTTTAAGTCCATGAAAGCACATGGGACTGCTCTTCTTTGTTTGGGTCATTCTATACTTGTGAACAGCTGTTTTCGGTTTTGAGTCATGTAAAATCTGATGCTAGAAACAGATTAACAGATGACATGAGTGCTCCATGTGTTGCTCTGAAATTAACACACTATGAGCCAAGGATTGACAAGATATCAGCATGCATGCAACAAAAAAAAATCACATTAATTTTTTTTCAGAGCCTGCCCAATGCATATGTTTTCAGTTTGCAGTGAAGACACTTTCTAATTTATTTAAATATTATTTAAAGATGTTATTTTAAAAAGGGACTTTACATGGCCCTGTTGTATTCCAATCTGGAATTTCCAATAAAAATGGTTGGTTTAATTAAAAGCTCTTTTGTTTTCTTTACATCATATTATTAGAAATGTAATGATTTAACTATTTTCAAATTTGATTGTAAATTTTACAAAATAAGACATGTATAGACTCTTTGGGAATACACACCAAGTCTTGACATAGTAAACATTTTTAAGAAATTTATCTTTATTTTTTACTAAGGAAACATTTGACATGTTATGTGAATAATATATTTAAATATATATTGTGCAACTGAATCAAATTCTTCCTAAATTCATTAAATTGAATGAAATCATTAAAACATTATAAATTGCCAATAAATTTAAATAAAAACCAAAGAGTTGTGAATCAAATTGATTCTCTGACAATACAAAGATTCCAACCTTTAAAAATGATATTACATGGTTCAGGCAACTTTATAAAGAGTTTTTAGATACTAAAATCTTGTTATTAAGGTTTAATTGACGTGCTGGCATTTAGAGGAAATTCTTTGTTTTGTGCGGCAGTTTGGGCACTCTGGCTCAAAAAGGTTAGCCATCATTGTCCTATATTATCCAGCTATACCACTCCTAGGAATATACCCTAGGAACACACATATACAATTTAAAAATGCTTTCCTTACATCTATATTCATTGCACCACTATTTACACTAGCCAGATTCTGGAAAAAAACCAAGATGCCCTTCAACAGGTGGATGGCTAAAGAAACTGTGGTACATATACACAATGGAATATTATGTAGCCGTCAGGAGAGATGAAGTCATAAAAATTTCCTATACATGGATGGACATGGAATCTATTATGCTGAGTGAAATAAGTCAGAGGGAGATAGACACAGAATAGTCTCAATCATTACGGGTTTTAAGAAAAATTAAAGACATTATTGTAATAATGCCCAGAGTCAATAGAGATGAGGACCGAAAAGACCGGTTCACAATATGAAACTCACCACACAGAGTGGTGAATACATTTAGGAAAATAACTACAATAACAACTATCATGATCATCTTAATGAGTGAGAGAAGTAGAAAGCCTGTGTCGAATGCAGGCAGGGGTAGGGAAGGTGGGAGTGGGGCATTGGTGGTGGGAATGTTGCACTGACGAAAGGGCTGTTCTGTTTATGACTTAAACCCAAACTCCAATCATGCTTATAATTATGGTGCTTAAAGATTTCATATAAAAAATAAAATAAATGAAAAATAAAAAAAATAAAAAAAGATTTCATATTAAAAATAAAAAAGAATAAAATTTAAAAGTGTTTTCATTAACACAAGAGGAAAGCTCTTTTTACCATTTTAAATACAATGGGACCAAGAACTGCTAAGATCAAAAGAATGGGAACTACAAATACTCAAAGGCAACAAAAGGAGTGATGGGGTATAAGATGGGGCAAACACGCATTTGTGTGTGTGTGTGTGTGCGTGCACATGAATGTGTGCTTGTATAACATTGAGGCAATAGGAGATAGAGAGAAAGGAAGGGCGGTGTGGGACAATGGTGTAGGGAAGCAGATTCTGGTGTAGCATGGGAATGTTTAGGAATGAAACATTGATATTATTAATGTCATAAATCAGATTATCTAAAATAAAAGTTTAAAAATTAAAATATATAAAAATGATATTGACACCTGATAGAAGCAGCCTTTGATTACTGTACAGAATTCAACTGTTCTGCTAAAGTGTCTGTTCTTACACTTTACTATATTGTCCAATATTATTGACTTCTGGTTTGTAGTCTAACTTAGAGAGTTCCTTAAACAATAAAGCCCCATCTTGATTTTATGCAACATTCTTCCACCTTCAGATAAATAAATAAATGTACCAATCAAGCAACCCAGATTATGTTTAAGTTAGGTTATTTCAAGTGATATGTATCTGATTTCTTGCTGTACATTAATATGGATTTTTGTTGTCAATGTCTTTCCTTTATTAACTTTTTCAAAGTCTCTGTAATTGTAGTTTTTAATCTCTTTGATGAACTCCGTGTGCTTTAAAGCACATTTTGATATCTTTGATACGGTTTGCTTTTCTCTCTTTAATTTATATTTCATTTAGTTATATTTTGTTATGTTGATTCTTCTCAATCATTCATCTCTTCAATAACCTGATTCTGTGTCCTCATGACTATTACTTGTCATTTCCCTCAGTAGTTACTATGAATTTTATATTATTTTTAATTTTTTGTTTTGCTAAGATTTTCTTCTTGTATATCTCATTTATCTTCTTTCATTTTTTTTTCTTTCAGTGGCACTTTGGATCTATTGTGCAAATTCAACTTTGTAAGGTGATGATTAGAAAAGGAATGGCAATAAGAATATAGTAAGCCAAGTAATGACAATGCAGATACCATATTTTCCAGCGTATAAAATTACTTTTGAAACAAAAAAAGTCAACCGAAAATCGAGAATCATCCTATACGCCAAGTATATCCAGAAAAACATTTCAATATGCCGCTTAAGGAAAATTGTCTGGATATTGCCACTGCACCAATCACTGCAAGGCTGCTTGGAACACCTCCCGGACTCAGCCAATCCAAGCAGGCTTTTGATGCATGCAAATTAGACAATGTTCTGGACCCGAATCTACACTGTCAAAAACCTGCTCAGATTGGCCAGAGTCTGAGAGGAAGTCTATTACAGTAGAACTTTTGAACCTTTGCTTGTTATGATTGGCTCACGGTGGTACATACAGTTGCAGCACAGGAACATTGTAAGCTTTTCCAAGGAACACAATAACTGTTCTGCTGCGAGACAATATGGAGTAACAGAAAAGATGGACAGAGACTGTAAAATTAGGGGTCGTCTGGTCGTCTTATACTCTGGAAAATATGGTAATTAAGGAGTTTTGTGAAGTGCAGTTGGCTTGCTACAACTGTAGGGTTGTTACATGCTAATATTCTGTGTCCTAGCTCTATACATTTGAAATGTGAGTCTGAGTTTTTATTACAAAAATTGGAAAGCATAGCAGCCAATCTGAATGTTAATAACAAGGACTTGGGGTTTTATCTTTTCCATTCCAGTGTTCAGTCTCTGCAATCAGTATAGTAATTCACTATATCTGAAAGTTCATAGTTCTTATGGTCTATTATCTTAATAGTCACAATCTTCTACCCTGAGATTTAGGTCTGCAAACAGCATTCATAGTTATTGTGTGGTGTGTCATGGACTCCACCTCTTATTTGTGTCATCTCCTAATTAAGTATACAGATGAATGTATGGAGACATAGACATTTTCTAGTGAAATAATTCTGTGACATGTACTGGAGTTATGTAAAGCTTTAGAGAATAACTTCTTGCTGGTTTCAACTTCTGCACAGTTTTCCAGAATAGTTAATGGATTTAGTTAAATAAATATAGCTTTTTTTTAACATACACTATGACAAATAATTCTTTTAATTTTTTTTTATTTTTTATTTTTTTTTTGAGTCACACCTGGTGGTACTCAGGGGTTACTCCTGTCTCTACACTCCGGAAATCGCTTCTGGCTTGCACAGTGGACCATATGGGATGCCAGGATTGAACCACCATCTGTCCTGGATCGGCTTTGTGCAAGGCAAACATCACTACCAAATTGATTATTAGCTTTGTATTCAAAAAATTATCTCGAGGTCATTTCATGTTGATGCTATACTACTGAGAGGAGTATGTGGCTGTCCTTGTTCTAGTCCCTGAACACATGGTTCTCTGAGCAATACTGGAAGTGACCTTAAGCACCTAGGAGAAGTTTCTGAGCATAGCAGTGTGTGTCCCTCCAACTAAAAATATAGTTAACAGATTATAAAATTAAAGACTAGGGTGGACTATTAAAGCAGAAAAATGGGCTTGTAAAATTCAAAACTGAAATAAGGACTATAAACAAATTTCATAGTAAAAACCTTATAAGCCAAGGGAGAATTGGAAATACAGTTATAGTTCTAGGGAAATTTGCCAATCCAGAATGATTAAAAAAGTTGTTTTATAGAAATGGAGGTAAGAGAAAGATTTTCCTGTAAATAAGTCAACTAGATAAAAGCATGTTCTGCATTTAGGAGGCCCCCAATACCATCCTCAGTATTAAATAGCCCCTAAAATCTGGGACTAAATTTTTTTTATTTTTATTGAAACTTTTAAAAAATTTTTTGGTTTTTTGGCCACACCCAATGATGCTCAGGGGTTACTCCTGGCTTTGCACTCAGAAATCACACCTGGCTTGGGCGGACGATATGGGACACCAGGGGATCGAACAGCAGTATGTCCTAGGCTACTGCACTCAAGGCAGCCACCTTACTACTTATGCCATCGCTCCGGCCCCAACAAAATTATATTTGTTAAGGTTTTGCTATATAGTTATCAAATAATGTTTGAAAGTCATTATAAAACTGAAATAATATTGACACCCTAGGACAGAAAATAAATTTGACAATTATAAACTTAAAATTTAATTTTATTTAAAGAATTGTGATTTGCAAAGTTATTCATAGTTCAGTTTTGTTTGTTTATTTGGTTTCTTTTGTTTTTTGGTTTTTGGGCCACACCCAGTGATGCTCAAGAGTTGCTTCTGGCTATGCGCTCAGAAATCGGTTCTGGCATGGGGACCATATAGGATGCTGGGGGATAGAACCACAGTCAGTCCTAGGCTAGCGTGGGCAAGGAAGACGCCTTACGGCCTGTGCTACCACTCCGGCCTGCCCTTATATGTCATAATCTTTTTTTCCCTTTTTTATTAATAATATATTTTTATTTTAAACACAGTGGCTTACATATCGTTGACAATAATATTTTAGGTACATATTAACATAAAATCAGGGGAATTCCCATCACCGATTGTCCTCCCTCCACCTTCGTTCCTGTCCTGCCTCCCATAACCTCCTTCCTCACCTCCTGGGCTGCTAGCATAAGTGGTTCTCTCTGTGCCAAGCTTACTACTTAATCACTTAGTGATCCTACACCTGTTTGGTCTTGATACCTCCCTTATTTCCCCCTCTAATTGGAAGGCGGGAATAGATAGTTTAAGTTATGTGGTTTTGTTTGAAGAAAGGAAAGGTAATAAACTGGGGTAAAAATCAAAAACGTCGAAAATGGGCAGAGTCCTTCTAGAGGCTCTCATCCTCAATTTGAGAGACAAAGGGGAAAAAGAAGGTGAAACACCACAACAGTACAAAAAAGAAGTTGTAAATAAAATATCCAGTGAGCACTCAAACAATAAAGATAAGCACCACATAAAAGCCATGGTCTTGAGATGAAAAACATGGCAGAGCGCATAAAGGAAGAAGAGAAAAGAAGAAAAAAATAAAATAAATAAATAAGAATGGAGACAACAGCTAGCTTCAATATCCACACCAAAACAAAGAAATTGACAAAAACTAGATAAATAAATATATAAAAAATATAATAAAATAAAAATGTTTTTTGCTTTTTGCCGTTTTTTTCCCCTTCTGCACAGGCACAGTAAATTTTGGGGTCATTTGAAAAGGAATTCCCTTGGCCTAAGAGATACAGGGCTTCTCCACCCTTGAAGTATATTGTCATGGAATTAACTATAGACTCCTTTAAGGTTCAGTTACTCTCCCCTTGGTGCTTTTGTGGTGTATGGAAGACTTCTGCTCCTTCCTGGGTGATAAAGTCAGACCTCTGTATCTAGAGATCTCGGTATTTGCACAAGTCAAGGAGTGGAACTTATGATGAAGTCTTTCTTTGTGGTTCTAGAAGTTCTGTTCCCTCAGTGTCATTTTAATCTGTCTTCTGTGTTTGGTGATTTTGGTCTTTGCGCTGATCTTAGGATGGAGCCTGGGGTAACCTCTTTTATTATGTTATCAGAAGACGCATTCAGTTGCTATTGTTTCAGTCAGACCTCTGGAATTAGAGATCATGATTGTTGTGCAGGTCGTAGATCAAACCCTAGATTAGGGCTTTTTCTTATTGGTCCCAGGATACATATTGCCCAGTCCTGGTCCTATCAGCCAGTCTTCTGTAGATCACGATCTTGGCTTTTGCATAGACCAAAGGGTGACAAGTCTTCTGATTTTGTCTTATGGTTAGCTGGTGAGGTAGGATAACCTGCTCTTAGGTCAAGTTGCTCCCAATTTCCTCGTTGCCAGGATATAATTTTAGAGCTGTCACTTGTTGGTGTCCGAGCATTATTAAGGATGTCCCGGATGGCATTTGTTTCCCGTAGCTGTTGTGAAGAACTGTGTGGTTTCTATGTCTGGGATCCAGGGTTCAAGGCTGGACTATTGGTGTCTAATCATCTGGGGTCTAAGTTGGGTCCACGCGACATATTTTCAAGGTAGGAGATGCTCCTGTATTGTAAACAAGTATGAGTTCTTATCCCTAGTAGATAGGAGCTCATTTTTATACGTAAGATTTCCCCCTTTTAGAGATAGCATGGAGGTAAAGCGTTTGCCTTTCATGCAGGAGGTCATCGGCCAGGCTTCCCATATGGTCCCCCGTGCCTGCCAGGAGCAATTTCTGAGCCTGGAGCCAGGAATAACCCTTGAGCACTGCTGGGTGTGACCCAAAAACCACACACAAAAAAGTTTTCACCCTTTTTTAGTGTGTCTTTGCAGGGAGAAATGGCACTACATTATATTGCAGGTGCGTTTAGGGGTGGAGAGAGAAGAAAACAAAAACCGGTCACACCCCCAAAGAAGATAAAAATAGAAATAAAAATATATGTGCTCACGTATATATATACAATGAAAAGAGATTTTAAAAAATGAAGTAAAGAAGTAATTAAAGGAACAAAGTGATGTGAAAGACTACCTTACATTTGGAGCAAAGCAGTTAAAGAGGTAGTGTAATACAGGACTTATACTTATGATGGAAGTGTAGGTTTCCCTATTGTCTTTTGAGATTTCCTTGTGGTGTGTGGGTTCCCGGGTGCCCTTTCATCACATACCCTGTATGTCATAATCTTAATGATTAGTTCATTAGCTAACTTGAATTCATTTTATTTGTTCTTTTCAAAAATTTTTTTGTTTTGTGTTTTGAGCTACACCCATTGACCCTTAGGGATTCCTCGTGGCTCTGGCTCATTGAAAAGCGGGACCAAAGCGAGAGCACAACAGGAGGGTGCCACTGGGAACCGAACCAAGGTCTTCAGCTTCCCAGGCAAACGCATTACCGTTGTGCTAACGCTCTAGCCCTGCTTTTGGGGGCTCACCTAAGGCCTAAATGTGTAGCGTGGACGAATCCATCAGCCAAGGGGCAGGAGCGTTGGCCCAAGTGGCATGGGCCTTTGCCTGGCACGCGGCTGACCCCTGGGCATCTCCGGGTGTTCAATAGACCTCTAAAATCTGGGACTAACCTTGAAGCCCAGAGTGGAGGTTACTGACTGCGGCCCATTCAATAGTCCCTCCTTTCCCGTTTCCCCCCAGACCAAGGGAAGCAGATGGATTCGTCCCTGCTATATTTGGGAGGCTTCCGAGGGCCTTCAAAAGAAGGGCCGAACCAGGGCCCAATGGTAGAGTGCTTGCTTGACATGAGGATGGACCTCAGTTCCATGCAATCGTGGACACAGGCTATCTCTCTGGTACCTCCTTTTAATGAGCTCAGAGCCACAAGGAACCCCTGACCCTCAACGCTTGTAGGCCAAAAACCCAAACTACATAAATACATAAATAAGTAAAGAAACAAACAAACAAACAAAAAACAGAGAAATGTTGAAACGAACAACTAAAAGGTATTCAAGTAGGCTTATAAACTCAGTAGAATGATACAGGGACTGGAGAGATAGCGGACAGACCTCAGTTTGACCCTCAGCCAGTGTCCTACCACTGTGTTACACATCTGCGGTCCCTCTTTTCTTTTCTTTTCTTTTCTTTTCTTTTCTTTTCTTTTCTTTTCTTTTCTTTTCTTTTCTTTTCTTTTCTTTTCTTTCTTTTCTTTCTTTTCTTTTCTCTTCTCCTCTTTTCTTTTCTTTCCTTTTCTTCTTCATCTTCTTTTTTGTTTGTTTGGTTTTGGGTCGCACCCAGCAGCTCTCAGGGGTTCCTCTAACTCTATGCTCAGAAATCGCTCCTGGCAGGGAAACCATATGGGATGCCGAGATTTGAACCACTGTCCTTTTGCATGCAAGGCAAATACCCTACCTCCATGCTAACCCACTTTTCAATGAGTGCAGAGCCAGGAGGAATCCCTGAGCCTCACCGGGTGTGCCCTCCAAAATAAAAAACAAACAAAAGATAATGACATATAAAATACAAAACACTTATACAGATAAGTATTGATGAAAAGTGTCCTTGTAATACTGTAATACTGTACTATTAGAAAATTTAAGTTATAGTATCACATTTAAAGATAAAACATTAAAAAGATTCTAGTTACAAAATTTTTTTCCATGAACATACAGTAAAAAATATGAAAAGTACAGTACCAAAAATAAAATGTAAAGAAGTTTTCTTTAATAGTCAAAGATTAATTGTTATTATTACCTTAAATAGACTAAAGTGGCAAGAGATTGGCAGCAGTTCGGTTGAATACATGCACCCTATACATACAGGTTCATTCCTGGTGACACGTGGTTCCTGAACATTAGCTATGAAATACAGTTCTGGAGGCCGCAAAGCACCAACTGCTGTGGCCATAGAGTTCTGATACAGTGTCTGAGAATCCCTAACACAGCATCTTATCTTCAAGCCCTCAAATTGAATTACTAAGAAAAGTGAATACGAATAAGTCTCCCAAATAGAGATTGTAATTATAAAATCACTTTCAAAGAAGCCCTATGGTAACTTTCCCCCAAATAATCAATAGTATGTATTCACAATAAAAAAAGAAGGAAATCAAATAATGCCCCTAAAAAAACACATCAGTAAACACTGACAGCAGTAAAAGAGAAAGTATAAAATCCAGAGAACAATTAAAGGAAATTCTTTAGTGAATCCATTCATATCAATAATTACTTTACTGTAAAGTAAATAAATAATGCAAAAGAGTTATGAAGGAGTTGGATGAATTTCAGAACAAAATCTAAATAAACCTTATCTAGAATCTACACCTTTAGCTTTAAAGATAAACATAAACTAAAAATAAAGTGTGTCCTAGGAAGAAATATTTATTTACCTTGATGATATTCATCAGATATGTAAAAAAGAAAGTGAATGAATAATGCTGCATGATTTTGCTTGTATGACTTTCCTAACTGGAAAAATTCATAACAAATAGAAATAGAAAATAGAATGATGGTTTCCAAGTTCTGGGTATTGGAGAAAATTGGCTTTTGTTATTCCAAATGCATATATTTTTAATTATACAAGATGAACAAATCTGGAGGTTTGCTATATATAAATATACTAATTATACTTATTAATAGTTACTCTATATATGCTAAAAGGTATTGAGGTTAGACCTATTGGTTTGTATTTTGCTCACAATACGTAAATAAATAATATTCATTTAGAATTGCACAGCATGAAGTGGGAATGTCAAAAACATTTCACTGATTATTTTAAATGTATTAAACTACACTTATGATGTAATACAGTCCGGTGGCTAAGACATTGCCTTGTATATTATTGATCTGGCCTTAATATACAACATGACAAACACAAAATAATAAAACATATTAAAGAAATATTAAAATATTTTACTTAGATGTAGAAGTACCCAAATTTATGTAAGTTTAATGCTTTAACTCTCAAAATATGAACTGTTACCAAAGTAATCATTTTTCTAAGGAAAGGATTTTTAGAATATCACATGAGTGAATTTATTTCTTGAAAATTTTAACAGGTAATCTCCAAAAGCATCTTGTTATTGAAACATGGAAATAGGATTATAACTTTTCAAGAGATGCTTAAAATATTTTTGGTCCACTGATTGGAATTTATTTCTTAGATTCTCCATTACTCTTAATTGAAATTTTAACTTCATTAGAATGGTTCGATATGCTAAACCACAGGCCTTATTTGTCTTGGTAAATAATATATTGCATAGGAATATAATATTAAATTGTTTATGAATATGAAAAATATGATGACCATCTTAACAAAATAGTAAAAAATTGTGGGGTTTTTATTTGAGTTCTGATTGAGGAGACGATTTCAAGTACATTAAATTACTTGACTTTTGCTTGCTTTTTTAAGATATTTTTCAGATTTGTGTGTCATATTGAGATAATAAATATTTTATTCTAGATGAACTGTGAAAGGAACTCATATATAAATTATAATTTGCTGTGTCATCTACCCATTATCTTAGTAAACTTCCACTTTAATATACATAAAAAATCCTATGAAACAAGAGTGAAAGTAAAACAGGTCATATGGTAAACCCAATCCCAATCCCAATAGGTTAATATACAAATAGTGTGTATCTTAATATATATTTATATTTATAAATTTACTATTTATCTTTGTATAAATAGTTTGGTGTGGGCTAGAGAAATAATCCAGCAGGTAGGGCATTGGTTTTGCATGTGACCTACCCAGGGGCAATCCCTGGCACCTCATATTTCCCCCCAAACACTGCCAGGATAGTTTCTTAGCACAGAGCCAGATGTAGCCCCCTCGGCACCACTAAATATGTCCTCCCAAAGGAATATATATATATATATTTCTATATATATGTATATAACTACAAAACTATAATATATTGGTGTACCTAGACCAAAACCTGAAATCATAGTCATTCCAAATGCGAATAATAGGTGTAATCTTCCATCTGACTGTGATGATTTTTAAATAAAACATAACAGGTGGTAGTAAAAATTACTTCCTGAGTTAGACAGTCAGGGAAACTTTTATCACTGTTTATATCTAATAATATGTGGCTAATGTTTCAGGTATTCTGATTCTCGGTTTCTTACTTTCTGTTACTCTATTTCCAAATATTGTATTTATGCACTGCTGATAAATACATTCAAATATAACACATAATATATATGTGGAAACTAATTGTAAATATACTTCAAAAATATAATTATTTCTTGAAAAAATATGTATATAATTTATATACATATTCCAGGTTTATTTCTTAAATTGAATTGACTTGTGGCATGATTGTTCTGACAGCATTAAACAGCAATCTCTAGAAATAAGTAGTAGAAATATTGTACATTCTGTTGAATTCCAATTCTTTCTGCTTTGAATATTTCAGGGATTAAGTTGTAATTAATGTTAATTTATTGGCAGACCATAAATACTTTCTTAGGAAAACCTGTGTCAAAACCTGCTAAGTTTTAAAGGGTTAAATGGTATTTATATTTGTACTTTGAGTAAATGTTAAATTTTGAGTTAATTGAAATTTAAGAAAGACAATTCAATGTACCACTATAAGGAGCCTAAGTGACAGAACAGAAGGTAAAGTGCTTTCCTACAGCTGACCTACCTAAACTATTATCTCTGGCATAAAATATAGACCCTAGGGGGGAATAAAATAGAGTCCCCTAAGTACCTCCACATGCTAAGAGTAATCCTTGAGCACAATTAGGCATGGCTAAAACTCTCAATCTACCTCCAAAGATAAAACTAACAGTAAATACAGCCTTCATGACTAGTTACAGGAGAGCTAAAAAAGAGTTGTCTGAATATCATTGTCTACAATATCATGTAGTAATATGTAAATAGTAAGTAATAAATGAATGTTCCCATGGTGTTTCCGATTGCATCTTTTAGAAATTGGGCATTTTTATTGAATAGATAATAGAAGACAGCCATGACTTCTCCACTTAAAGATGTATGCCAGACAAAATGTTGATATTAATATCACCATGATAATATGAAAAGGCATTTATGTGCACAAACGAATGCAATATGAAATTGCTGTTCAGAAAATATTTACTTCATATATTGACTAAGGGCAACAAATTAGTTATAATTATAAGCAACATAAAGAAGAAATTTTATTATCTAAACCACAAATTAAAACCAGAGTGTTTTCTTTTAGGGGTAGGGAATACAGTACAGTTGGTCAGGAGTTTGCCTTACATGCAGCTGACCCTTGTAATGATCATGAGATTCCACATGGTCTCCTGATTCTACTAGGAGTAATCCTTGAGGTCAGAGCCAGAAGTCAGCACAATGCACAGCTAAGTGTGGGCCAGAATTTTTCCATCAAATAGGACTTTAAAGATCTTTTGTTATTTTAGGAACTTATTAGCAAACCTTTCATGCAATTCATCAATTTAATAGACTAAATAAAAAATATTATGGGGCCTGAGCAGTGGAGCAGCAGTAGGGCGTTTGCCTTGCACACAGCTGACCCAGGACAGACGTAGGTTCTATCCCCGTATCCTATATAGTCCCCTGAGCCAGGAGTGTCTGAGCGCATAGCCAGGAATAACCCCTGAGCATAACCTGGTGTGGCCCCAAAACCAAAAAAAAACCCAATCATATAATTTTATTATTTTTATAAAACCATGTGAAATAAAAACAAATCCTGTTTCTTATACCTAGTCTGATACACAAAAGGACATATAAATTGCAAATAAATATTTTTTTTCTTGTTTGTTTTGTTTATGGGGTACTCAGCTGCACTCAGGTCTAACTCCTGGCTCTGCTCAAGAGTCAATCCTGTTGAAGCTTGGGCAAAACAATGCAAAGGATCAAATTAGAATTAGTCGCCTGCAAGCAAACTATCCTAAACTCTGTACAATGATTTGAGTCCAAATAATTTTAAGGGAGAAAATGTTTTATGTGTGTTAGAATAAGCATATTTTAGGCAGCAAAAGAGAACTAAATAGACTGAAATCCATGCTTTGAATGCAAAATAAGATACTTTGATCAATCATATCCTATGACCTATTAAATTCTGCTAATTCTGTAGTCTTCGTATATCCAAGTACCCTCAAGCTTGAACACTATTATATTATCAGGCCTGACACTAAACACTCATTGACACAGCTGGGCCAAGTATCCCCAAGAGCAGATTCCTGCCTCCAAAATGCTGCTAGAGGACCCCTTAAGGAAAAATAATGCACAATTTGCAAAATAATGAATGTGTTATCTATGTTGCCCTTTTTTAAAACTTTTTGGGACACACCCAGTGGCACTCAGGGGTTATTCCTGGCTCTGCACTCGGAAATCGCTCCTGGCAGTGGCGCTCAGGGCTTACTCCTGGCTCTGCACTTGGAAATCACTCCTGGCAGCCTCTGGGGACCATATGGGATGCCGGGACTTGAACTGGGTCTGTCCTGGATCAGCTGCGTACAAAACAAATGCCATACTGCTGTGTTATCACTCTGGCCCCCAAGAGACACAAACTTTAACAATCTAAACTTAAAATGGGCCTGTTATACTGGCAGCCTGGAGTTGGGGTCCAGATGGTTGGTATGGGATGCACTTGGGGAATATTGGTGGAGGAAGGTCGACCCTGGTCCTGATTTATTGTATGTCTAAAACCCAAATATGAAGGATATATTACAATTGTTTTTAACAAAATAAATATTTTATTTTATTTAAATATGCTTATTTATTTTATAATAAATATTTCATTTAAAAATATTTTAAAATAAAGTTGTCTTCGACTTTCTGAAAATTCCACTCTTTTTTTTTTTTTTTTGGTTTTTGGGCCACACCCGTTTGACGCTCAGGGGTTACTCCTGGCTATGAGCTCAGAAATCGCCCCTGGCTTGGGGAGACCATATGGGACGCCGGGGGATCGAACCGCGGTCCGTCCTACGCTAGCGCTTGTAAGGCAGACACCTTACCTCTAGCGCCACCTTCCCGGCCCCAAATTCCACTCTTGATAAGAGAGTAAATGTTATTGACCTTAAAAATGATTTAAATCATGATTTCTTTTTTCTTTAAAAATGAGAGCACAGCGGAGAGATAGCACAGTGGTGTTTGCCTTGCAAGCAGCCGATTTAGGAACTAAGGTGGTTGGTTCAAATCCCAGTGTCCCATATGGTCCCCCGTGCCTGCCAGGAACTATTTCTGAGCAGACAGCCAGGAGTAACCCCTGAGAACCGCCGGGTGTGGCCCCAAACAAAACAAAACAAAACAAAACAAAACAAAACAAAACAATGTATTTAAAGTGTAGTCGGGCTTTCAAAGCAGCAACTATGAGTGATGGATGCAGCAGGCATAACTTAGTCAGGTTGAGGTATTTTCCTGCCCTCCACTCCCATGTAATTTTCATGCTACCAATGTTCCCCATTTCTCTCCTCACCCTCCCCACACCTCTGAGCCTGTCTCTGAGACAGGCATTCTACTTCTCTCTCTCACTGCCATTGTCACAGTAGTTGTCAGCTCAGTTAGTACTCTAACTGAGCTCCCTGCTCTTTGTGGTAAGTTCTTATCAATGCATCTTTTTTTATGGCTACCAGGGGGGAAGTTTTCCTGTTTTAATGCCCATTTTATTCCTGGAGTTGAATATTTAATTTCATTCCCTTCAAGTGGCTCTGTGCTCAAAGAATCATTCCTGATGGTGCTTGGGCTCTATGCGATATTGGGGATCAAAAGGGGTCAGCTACTTACAAGGCAAGCATAGTAATGCCTTACTATCTTTCTGGGCCTTGATAAGTGTTATTATTTACTCCAGATTACCGATGCCACTGAGGGCCGCAGGAGGCAAAGTCGGGGTGATCCTTGAGTGCAAAGTCAGTATTAAGCCTTGAAAATTAGGGGGATGTGACCCAAACAACTAAAACAAAACAAACAAAAAAAGATTCCCCTAGGGCAGGGCCATAAAATGTTGTATGGAGGGCCATTTGCAGCCCGTGGGCCGCAAGTTTGAGACCCCTGGTAGAGGTTCTTTTGAATGATCTGTAAATCTGTAAATCGAACAAGAGTACTCTAGTGATCATTTTTGGTTTTGCTGTCCGTTTTTGATATTATAATCAGAAAATAATAAAGACTGCCAAAAAGCTTCTAGAAACAGTTTAAAACCTGTCTTCTTTAAGGTTCCTCTATCTGGGTGTATGTGAATTTTTAAATGAGTTAAATCCTTAGCTACTTCTCCCACACAAAAAATAAATCCCCATTTTCTCTGGAATATATTCTAATTTAAATATTCATTCTCTTAAACCTTTTGTGCTTTATTCCCTTTTCATTTTCTTTTTCTTTTGTTTATTTTGAATAGTTTCTAGTAAAAAAAATTCAGTCATTGGCTTATGCCACTTCACTGCTTATTTCTTCAAATGTATTTTTAGTTCTACTCTGCTCTTCTGTTCAGTGACTTCTGGTTGAATTTTTTCTCATACTTTCTTTGGCCTTCTTGGAGTTCTTCTTTTATTATTTTCTTCACTGCATTGAATTGGCTGACCATTGTCAGAGTGTATTGCTTATCAGTAGAGAGTTCTTGTGAGCTTGGGGCCATTCTAGGTCTTTTTGTCTTTATTCATAGTGCAGATAAATTCATCTGTTCTTCATTTTGTCTGGGGCTTTGAAGATCATACTGGTGAGGGTCTAGTTTTCTCCCTATCTGGATGACAGTGTATGATTTCCATTTGCTGACTCTTCCAATCAACAGAATACAATTTTTTTACTTGATTTCTTCATTATTGGGCTTGGTGATAATGTCAAGATAATTAGTTAGGGGTTAACTTTAGTGGCAGACAGTGAGACAAGATAGAAGAAATTTTTATGTGTCAAGGGCTTAATTAAAATTGATCCTGGTAAAGCTCTTGTTAAGAAAAGATGACTAACATGATCAACAGTGTGTCTCAAACCTGCACATATGAAGAAAGGACTAATTTATGTTCTCATTTTTCCCACGTCATTAAAAGTTCAGTGTTAGCATTAAAGTTTTGCCCTATGTTACTTTTTGAGTGTATTATCAGTAATTGTGCAAGAACAAATTTCTTATATAACCTGCACCTGCCTAAGACACACCTAAAATCCCACCCCAAAGTGATGGTATTATCTGATCTGCTTTAATGGTGTAGAATTAAAAATGTTTAAGCATTGCAGGGTTGGCTATAAATCATAGAGGCAAAACATGCCACTCTTTTTCAGTATTGTGTGACTTAATATACCTTCCTGTTTGCTCTTGCAGAACATGTGTATGTGTGCATGTATGTTTGTGTGCACAAGTGTGTAATTTTCAATTCTTTGCTGATCAGACATGAAAGCAGAGACCTTTTCATCAGTTACCCTGAACACCCAGAATATGGTGGGTATTTTTTGAGATCCAGTTATAATTTATGTGATATCACATGAATGGTGGTGTTATGGCTTTAGTTTTTTGTTTGTTTGTATGTTTGTTGTAGAGGACAGTATACAGTTCCCATTCGCTGAATCCTCCAAGCAACTCCCAGAGATGATAGTAACAGAGTTTGCTGTGCCAAGATTAAAGGACGAGCTGAACCCCACCCTCTGAGTTTCTGTTCTCTGCTCTTCCTCCTAATACAGGTGAGCTGGATTGTCAACAAAGCTTACACAGACGTGTGGGTGGGTAGGATTACTGGCTTCTCCCTTGGGTCAGAAAATGTACCTGATACTTTCTTCTCCTCTTCCTGATTTTGACAGGCTAGGGCATACTTGGGGGATCTGCTGTCACAATAGGTTGAACAGACATAGTGGGGGTCTCTATTTGAGTGGTATAGAGTAGTTTTTCTCTTTCCTCCTACCTGGCATCAGTAGTTGGGGTTTCCACACAAATTTTGGAATTGTTTGCTTTATTTTTTTGGATGCTGTTATTGAATAATTGATAATATCTGTTTATTGTTTCAAGCAAAATGTCCGTTTAATATGCGCATGCATTTTCTTTGTATTTTCTTTTATTTTGATATATTTATATAAATATATTTGAAATATTTGATTTCTTTGTTTTGATATAATCTTAGGGTTTTTGTTGTATCCTGGAGTTTCCATCTGACATTAAGAAGGTTATAAATTATATTTTAAATTTGATTTGCTACGTGTTTTTGCCAGGCAATTTATTATTCCATTAAAATGGGACTGTTTTTTTTTCTGCACTCATCTACTCCTTTTTAATTATATCTTTATTTAAATACTATGGTTACAAACATGTTTGTAGTTGAGTTTCAGTCATAAAAAGTACACCCCCTTCACCAGAGCCACCAATGTCCCCTTCTCACTCCTCTTCTACCCCCTGCCTTTCTATGCAGTAAGAACTTTCTTAATAGTCCTCTTCTGAAAAATCATTTTTTACAAATAAAAATGGAAAATGATTATGTGTACTGAATTTAGTAGCCTTTGGGCACTTTTTAGGGAAATTGTCATCCACAAATAGAAATAATTTTACTTTTCATCCATTTAAAATTTATATTTTCTTATTTTTGTGCAACTTCTCTTTCTAGGAGTTCAACACTTCAAGGCTATGCTAAAAGGTAGCTGACTTACAATCTTGACCTATGATGTTAAAAGAAAAGCTTTCAGTATTCAATATTCTTCTGTGCTAGTTTGTCATATATGGCCCCTAGTATATTGAAGCATATTACTTTAATTGCATCAAGTTATTGTATTATAAATGTGTGTTGTATGTTGACAAATGCTAAAATAGCCATATGTAAGGATATCATAATATATTTTTCTACATAATAATATATGTTACATTATACTACATTAAGTTATTTGCATTGCATGTACTACCCATGTTCAATCCCTGGCAACTCATATGGTCCCTCAAGCCTACCAGAAGTGATTCCTGAGCTCAGAGCCAGTAGTATCACCTGAGCACCACCAAGTGTGGCTCAAAGAAACAAAAAAAATAATTTTAATGATATACACAGTACCCCTTCATTAACAATAGTACGAACCACAGTGTCTAAAAGGAACAAAAGGATGAAGATAGAGAGAAATAGAGAGGAGTAAAGTTCCTTCCCTAGAGATAGACAAAAAATGTGGGAGGGAAACTGGGGACATTGGTCGTAGGAAATGTTCATGGGTGAAGTGTGGTGTACATTGTAAGACTGGAACTTAATCATGATCAATTTTGTAATCACAGTGTTTAAATAAAAGGAAAGAATAAAACGTTCTTAATATTACCTATTGAGAATATCATGCATAAAAAAGGAACATACCAAATCAGCTTGATAATATGTGCTATATAAGGTAAAAGGCAAAAGACTCTGACAAGAGTACTGAGGTAGGGAGTCCAGAATAAAAAAGATCTTATGGACAGTAGTAGCAGAATATAAGCAGATTGTTGGCATGTATAGTATACTAATATTCTTCCCTTAAAATTATAAAAAATTAAATATTTGTACAAATCTTAAAATATTTTGTTGCTGAAAAGAAATTTAGAATGTAATACTATTATAACTATGCCACTTGGATTACAATAAAATTAAACTATAAAACATAAGAGAATATGATATTCAGTTTTCACAACAACATTTGATGAGGGGTTTTCTTTCCTCCATGTGTAGTATTTGACATTAATTATCTGTATTTCTAAGAAATCATTTTCTGGTCTCTTGAATCTATTCTTAAAGTATTGGCTTGAAAATATTTGTATTTTTATACTATACTGTTCGTTTAGTATAGTTTTATTATATAGTTTAAAGTCAGGAAATGTGTCTTCTTCACCTTAGTTTTTCTCCCAATTACTCTAGCTATTTCTAGAGTTTTATAACTCCATAGAAATTTTTGTAGCATTTCTTGTATTTTTTTGGAATAACTTAGACCCCTATTAGGGATTATACTGAATTTACTTAAAATAGTCAATATTACATTATTTTAACAATGCTAGTTCTTTCCATTAAAGAACCTGGGAAGCATTTCTATTTACTTTAGTTCTATTATATTTCTTTTATTTCCATTTATTTATATTTTTCTCAAAGGACACTATTAGGTGCCACATATGTGAACCCAGTCAATAGCATACAAGTCAAACAACCTACCCATTGTTCAATCACTCTAGGCCCTTGACCACATTGTTACAAAGTAATAAATATATTTATGATTCAGTTTTAGGCATGCATTGTTCTAAAACAAATCCCGTCATCACTATCCTCTATCCACCTCTGATTTACCCACTTCTCTCCACTAATGTCCCCATTTTCCCATCCCCACCCTCTAGACCCCTTTCAGTCTGCCATCTTTACAGGAACCTTTTAAATTTTGGTTGTTCAAGTTTGGGTGCCATGATTTCATTGTTGTTGACTCTTTGATTTGGATAATTAGCTCTATAGTTTCTAAATATCAACAATGTACCAGAATTCCCTTGACTATTGCCTACCACTGTTGCTTCTTATCTGTATCTTCTCTCCTTCCTCTCCACTTGATCCTTTCTTTCTCGTACCTATATTCTGGGGCCAAAGATGGTCTAAGTAACCTTCCATTAAATGATTTCATGTCTTAAACCAGTTATTTTAAATGCCACATATAAGTGTTATCATCCAAGGTTTATCCATCTGCTTACTTATTTAATTTACCATGCCATCTTCCAATTCAATCCATGTTGCAGCCTGTTACAAGATCTCATCCTTTCTTATAGTTGAATGGTATTCCATTTTTTAATTAATCTCTTTATTTAAACATCTTGATTACAAATATGATTGTAGTTGAGTTTCAGTCGTGTAAAGAATACCCCCTTCACCGGTGCAATATCCCCACCACCAATGTCCCAGATTCCCTCCTCCCCACCCCACTCCACCTGTACTTTGGACAGGCTTTCCACTTCCCTCATTCATTCACATGGTTATGATATTTCGTTTTGTATGTATTATATTCTCATGATTCATTTTTCTATTTCTGAGCATATAGTCTAATGCTAAACCTTAGCTATTGTACTGAGTACTGCAATGTATAATGCTTAACATGGGTTATTTTGAATGAATCACTTAAGTCTTAGGTATAGACAACCAAAAGTAGATTTCTGAGTCATATAAAAACAATGCTAAGTACACTCAGACCTCTCCATCCGATAGTCTATAGGGGTTACTCTTGACTCCGCACTGAGGAATTACTATATGGGATTATTGTCATGCAATTTTCATTAATATAATTTTGTTTGAAGTCTCAGATAAATGCTGGCTTTCTAGAAACTACTAAGAGGAGTTATTGTTTCCATGATATCATTGAGAAGTTGGAAGAATAAATGGATTAAATTTTATTCAAAGATTTGGTAAAAATCACTAATAAAAGCATCTTAATCTGCACTATTTTAAAATATTTTATATCTATAGCATATATACAGATTAAAATAAAATTGAATCTCTAGATTACATTTTACACAGAAGTTAATTTAAACTTGATTAAAGCCAAAAATATATTAAAGTTAATTCAAAGTGAGTTAGACTAGCATTCACATAATACACTGAGGAGATCATAGACAAATTGCTACAGGCTATGGTCCACAGATGTATCTTCAGTTATTTGACTCTATTGGCAAATAAAACGAATGGAAAAATAAACAAATGAGACTGCATCAAACTAAAAATGTTTGTATAATTGAAAGAACATCAAACAAAAATTCAAAGAAACCCAATTGAATAAGAAAAATACTTTCACACCGTGTGTCTAATAAAGTGCAAATAAACAAACTATATAAAACATTCAAAAGGATCATCAAAAACCTAATAGTAACTTTTAAGTTCAAGAAAGAGATAAACACTCCTGTGAAGAAGACATGTGGATGAGCAAATTAACAATGAACATCAGCTCATCAACTATGTATGGAACGATGCCTGGACTATCCTGTATGGAAAACAATATCAACACTTCTCAAAAACTGAAAAATGAAAATGTTCTCATCATCTTGTAATTTCACATCATGTCATATATCTAAACATTTAAGAAAATTACTTTGAAAAGGTAACGTACCCCTGTTTTCAGTGCAGTTTTATGCACAATAGCCAAGGTATGGAGACAACCTAACATCCAATGATGTACTGATAAAGAAGTTGTCATATATTGTACAGAATAAAATACTATTGAAATATGACAGAATATAAAATTACATATTTCAATACATTATGGATGATAGATGATGGAGTAATTTAAGTGAAATAAAAGAGAAAACAAAAAAGCACATAATCTCATACTAGCACATAAAAATCAATGCAAGAGAATGAACACAATTCGATGATAACTTAAACTATATAACTAAAATAGAAATATCGTAGATGTTTAATAATCCAGAAAATTTGATTTTGAATGAATAAACTTCAAGAAAATGTAGCAAAAAATGAAGCAACTTATTCAAGTAGATATTCAGCACAAAATCTCAGCAGCCTAATGGATGAGGCTGAAAATTTAATCATTGACCTTGAAGACATGATTCAAACTGTATCAGTAAATAAGAGGTAAAAAAAATACTTGAAATGTATTATTGTAAATCCCAGGAGAACAACTTATAAACATAGGAATTTCAGAAGGAGAAGAAAGAATACAAGTGCAAGGAAAGCTGGTTGAAGAAATAGCGGAGAGCTTTCCAATTTAAGAAGGAAATTAATATACTAATTTAGGAGACACAAGAGTATTAATCCTAGTATGTTCATAACAACAGCAATACTGTATAAAAATAAGATGAACCAAAGACAAATATACACTCCTAAAGTGGCTAGAGAGAAGCAAGACTTCATATACAATGAGAAATAAATAAGACTCAAATGAAACAATATAAATAGAGTAGAATGGTAGATTTAAAGCATTAAATGGAAATAAAGACTTGACCATGAACCAATAATCCTTTACCTGGTTGAGTTATCACTTATATTTGAAAGATTGATAAAATTACATTTACCCTAGAAGAAGGATAAACAAAGAATGACATCACTAATATGTGGTATTTAGAACAACTGCATGAAGAAATGCAATGGTTTAAATGGGTTTGTAGCATTCTTGGCCCCTGAGGATAGTGAGAAGAAAAGACATTGAGTGGAGGAGGAGAAAGAGAGATGTCAAATAATGTCCCCATTATTTGAACTGAATGCTATCTTTTAAAGTAAAGAGACAAAAAAGGGGGCAGAGAGATAGCATGGAGGTAAAGCGTTTGCCTTGCATGCAAAAGATCGGTGGTTCGAATCCCGGCATCCCATATGGTCCCCTAAGCCTGCCATGAGTATAGAGCCAGGAGTAACCCCTGAACACGGCCAGGTGTGACCCCCCAAAAAACAGCAAAGAGACCAAAGGGACTCAGATGCATTGTTGTGTTAAGAAAGAACAGAACTAAATATGCAAGCCACAGAATCAACAATGGAATCATGAGATGCAAACTTTAAAACCCAAACTTAAAGATGAGCATTTAATAATGACAGGCTGGGTTGGAGGATTGTAGCTTACGATGAACTCTGGAAACATTGGTAGAGGGAGATTGACACTGGTGGTGTGACGGTGCAGAAATACTGTATTTTTTTAATATTGTTTTGTTTTGTTTTGGGCCACACCCTGCAGCATGTAGGGGTTACTCATGGCTCTGCTCTCAGAAATTGCTCCTGGCTTGGGGGAACTTATTAGATGCATGCCATCCAACCCACATCTGCGTGCAAGGCAAACACCCTACCTTTTGTGTTACCATTCTGACCCTGAAATACTGTATTTCTAAAGCTCAACTATGAAAAGCTAAGTAAATCACAAGGTTTTAATTTTTTTAAACTTTAAAAAATCAGACTTTGCTTAAAATGACATTATTCAGTTCATCCAACTTCCAGCTGAAATTATTTCTCTTTTCTTGTGGATATGCACCCCAAATTTCTTGATAAACACAAACTCTTAGTGCATGTTTTGAAAAAAAAAAAAAGACTTATGATAGTCTAAAGAAAGTATAGCTTGTCTTAATTATATCAGACCAGAGAGCTAAAGAAGGTAATCAGATATAGGCATGTATATTATCCATTTGCTAGAGTGGGGTGTTGACTGTCTTATTACAACTCCATTGATATTTATTATTACTTAGATCTATTAGAAGTTTCTTTATTCTTTTATTTTCCATAATTTTGCAAATATATATTGACTTAAACTTGCTTAATCTGGGGCTGGAGTGATAGTACACTAGGTGGGACAATGCATGTGGCCAACACAAATTCAATACCAGACATCTCACATAAACCTTTAATTACTCTAAGAATAATTCTTGAGTACCAAACTAGGAGGAAACTCTGAGCATTGCCAAGTGTGGCCTTCAAACCAAAAATAAAACAAACCAATAAACATCCTGCTTGATCTAATTATCCCTTACCTAGTGTTTAATATGCTAGTAGAGCATATATCCAAGCATAAGCCCTGAGCACTGCCTGGTGTGGTCCCCCAAACCTCCAACTAAAATAGAAATAATAAAATATGGTCAGAAAATAACAAATGACCAAAAACAACAGAATATTAGTCTATAGAACATACATTACAATGGCTATGAGACATGGGGGAAGGAATGTACAGTAAAGGTGTGAGGATAGAACAATAACACAATGGTGGAGGAAAACACACTAGTGGGAGGGTTTGATGCTGGAATGTATGCATGAATTCTTATCATTGATATTATTGTAAAAGTGTGAATCATGGTAAGTGCAGTTATTAAGGTTTTACATGGCAGAGTAAAGTTGTGTAAAATAAATAGACCACACACTTAGAAAAAGCAAATAGCTTCACTCAATAACCCAAAACACATAAGCAGTCACACAATTGAACAACAAAAAATAACTTCATTGAAAATGAAAAGAGATGGGGGCGGAGCAATGGTGCAGAGGTAAGGCGTTCGCCTTGCATGGGGCTGACCTAGGATGGACCATGGTTCGAACCATGGTGGCCCAAAGGGTCCCCCAAGCCACGAGCAATTTCTGAGTGCATACCCAGGAGTAACCCCTAGCATCACCGGGTTGCCCCCACAAAAAAAAAAATGAAAAGAGATGGACAGATACTTCCCCAAAGAAGACATATAGTCACTAGATATGAAAAGGTGTTTTCCCAGAGCAATGGCGCTAGCGGTATGGCGCTTGCCTTGCATGCACTAACCTAGGACGGCAGCGGTTTAACCCTGGCATCCCATATGGTCCCCAAGCCAGGAGCAATTTCTGAGTGCATAGAGAGAAGTAACCCCGAGCATCACCAGGTGTAGCCCAGAAAGCCAAAAGAAAAAAAAAAGTGTTTGCATTATTTATTTTTAAAGAAATTCTGATGACAATGACATGCAGTTTCACACCAGTTGGGATTGTATATACCAAAAATACTAGAAACATAAATGGTGATAATGTGTTGAAAAAAAATTTTATTTACAGTTAATGGCATTTTGCTCTGAGTAATCATGATGGTACAGAGATTTCTCAAAAAATCAAGAATAGAACTTCATATAACTTACTTCTTGGCATCTTTCCCAAATACAATGCAGCTTTAAAAGACAAATCTAGTTCACTGTAACTTGGATAGTGCCACAGAGTATCACATTATCTGAAATATGACAGAGGTAAAAGAACAAATGCAAGATTAATTCATTAAAATGCAGCATGTTGACAGTTAAATGTTCAAAATTTACAATATCAAATGATGAGAACCGTTGGACTAGAACACATAAATTATCCACAGCAGAGAGAAGAGATAAAAAACAGTATAAGGAGTATTATAAATAACATCATATCCTTTAATGATGGTGAGGTATTATAACAACGTATGTGAGATAATAAAAAAATCACTTAATCTATAGTTTTAAAAGATATGGTGAGAAGAAAATCACAAGTATAAGGAGAAATGACAGATTTTCTTACTCATCTGTAGTAGATACAGAAATAAAATAAAGGATAGAATATATCAAATAAAAAGTAATTAGTATTCAGTTGCAGAACTGAAAATGCCAAATAAGTGTGAAAGGATGAGAAAAAGTGATTAGATGAAATAACAGTTTTGTCCAATTTTTGGACTTTGGTGATAAGATGCAGTAAATTTGCCTATAGAACCATGAAAGTTAACGTCATTAATTACCCTGTTACTTAAAATACAATTAAAACATTATTAAATGATGGGGATCAAGTTATATTCCAGCCTTTACAATGCTCGCCTTTCATGTAGGTTTCAAGGATTTCATCCTAGCACCATAAACATAAACCACTCCCTAAATACTTTTATGAAATGATCTCTGAGAAGAGAAGCGAGTAAGCCCCTCAGCACTACCTTGTATGGTTCCCTCAAAAAAAAGGGTAATAAATATAATGATGCTGAACTATTAATAGAAATGTTAATTTTTATAAAATAAATGTATAAATATTGGTAGGAATATAGTAATTGTGTTTAAAGATGCCACAGTATAAGGAATGAAATAAGGACAGAGGCTGGAGATAAAATAATTGACTTTGTGTATAAAACAGATGAAACTATTGGGAATGAAAGAGAAAAGAAAAAATTGGCAATACATAAAACATGATAAATTAATTAAATAGTACCAAGTCAAAATATTTGTGTACCAGTGATTCCAGAAGAAAAATAAATAGAGAAAGGGTAAAAATAGTTGGCTCGATAAGTAATAGCAAAGAGCTTCTAACATTTCAGGAAGAAAACAATCAGATTGGTGCCAGAAAGTGCAGTGGGTAGCGTGCTATGTTCAGTATCCTGCATCCAATATAGTTCCCTGAACCCCAAAAGGAGTGATATGTGAGTGTAGAGTCAGAATAAACCATGAGCATTGTTAGGAATGGCCCAAAATTAAAAAAGAAAGCTACCAGATTAAAAGAATTTTAATAAAGTATGAGAAAAATTTGGAAAAAATATTTTCTAAAAAATAAAATTCTTTAAAATAAAATAAGAGCAATGTTGGAAAAATCTTAGTGACTTAGGTGAAGAAGGAAAGACAGTTGTGGCAGCTTTCAGGAAAAAAAAACATAATACTTTCTCTGTCTACCTCTTTCACCCAGGGACAACTGGGGAACACTAACACTATGAGGCTTACTCATATAATTAAATGAAAGAAATGAAAGACTGTCCTAGACCTTAAATAGGCCTTGAAGCTCCTTCACCTTTATCTCAGAAAAGAATTTCAGGAGGAGATAAGCAGTGAAGTAAAATGATTTTATTTAGAAATTTTGAAGGGGAAGGAGAATGAAATATCTAGAGTTGGTTTCTTCAAAGGTAGAGAAAGCTCAATCCAGTGTATGTCCCACATTAAAGTACTAGCCTATGAATGCACACATTTCTCAAAAGGGGATTTGGTTCAAATTTGCAAGCAACCAACATGTGCATGGGCTGGCAACACACATGTGTTCCCACCCTTTCTTCCATGTTGGCTTTTATAAGGTTTTTCTTAAGTTGTATCACACAGGCCTTTCTTATCTTATTTTTAATATCTTTATTTAAACCCCTTGATTACAAACATGATTACAGTTGAGTTTCAGTCACGTAAAGAACACCCCCCTTCACCAGTGCAACATTCCCTCCACCTTGTTCCAAATCTCCCTCCTCCCCACGCCATCCCCACCTGTACTCTTTCCACCTCCCTCATTCATTCATATTGTTATGATAGTTCACAATGTAGTTATTTCTTTAATTGCACTCACCTCTTTTTGTGGTGAGCTTCATGTTGTGAGCTAGTCCTCCTCTCATAGTCTTTGAGGATTATTACAAAAATGTCTTTTATTTTTCTAAAACCCATAGATAAGTGAGAGTATTCTGAGTCTATCTCTATCCCTCTGACTTACTTAACTCATCATAATAGATTCCATGTACATCCATGTATAGAAAAACTTCATGACTTCATCTCCCCTGATGGCTGCATAATATGTATATATATATATATATACACCACATTTCTTTAGCCATTCATCTGTTGAAGGGCATCTTGGTTGTTTCAAAGTCTGGCTATTGTAAATAGTGCAGCAATTCATATAGGTGTGAGGAAGGGATTTTTGTATTGTATCTTTGTGTTCCTAGGTTATATCCCTAGGAATGGTATAGCTGGAGCGTAGGGAGCTCAATTTCCAGGTTTTGGAGGAATTTCCATATCGCTTTCCATAAAGGTTGGACTAAACGACATTCCCACAAGCAGTGAAGGAGAGTTCCTTTCTCTCCACATCCCCGCAAGCACTGCTTGTTCTCATTCTTTGTGATGTGCGGCAATCTCTGTGGCATGAGATGGTACCTCATAGTTTGATTTGCATCTCCGTGATAATTAGTGATGTGGAGCATTTTTTCATGTGTCTTTTGGCCATTTGTATTTTTCTTTATCAAAGTGTCTGTTCATTTCTTCTCATATTTTGATGGGATTAGATTTTTTTCTTGTAAGGTTCTGTCCGTGCCTTGTATATTTTGGATATTAGCCGCTTATCTGAAGGGTATAGGGTGAATAATTTATTTCACTCAGTGGGTAGCTGTTGTATCCTGGCCTTTACTATATTGATAAAGGTTTCTTTAAATCCCATCTTGGTGAGAGTTTTGATCAAGAATGGATGTTGGACCTTATCAAATGCTTTCTCTGCATCTATTGATATGATCAGGTGATTTTTATTGTTCTTTCTGTTGATGTTGTGTATTATATTTAAACCTACTTGATCGTAGTGAATGATCTTGATGAGGCATTGGATTCTATTTGCCAGGATTTTGTTGAGGATCTTTGCATCTGTGTTCAACAAGGAAATTGGTCTGTAATTTTCTTTTTTGGCAGCACCTCTGTCTGGTTTTGGTATCAAGGTGATATTGGCTTTATAAAAGCTATTTGAATTTTATGAAAGAGCCTGGTTAGGATTGGTAGTAGGTACTCTTGAAAGCTTTGAAAGAATTCATTATTAAATCCATCTGGGCTTGGGCTTTTTTTTTGAGCAGATCTTTGATTACAGTTTTAATTACCTCAATGGTGATAGAGTGTTTAGATATGCTACACCTTCCTTATTCAACCATGGAAGGTTGTAAGAGTTCAATAATTTATTCGTTTCTTCCAGGTTCTCATACTTGGTGGCATAGAGTCTCTCAAATTAGTCTCTGATTACCCTTTGAATCTCTGCAATATCTGTAGTGATTTCCCCCTTTTCATTTCTAATATGGGTTATCAATTTTCTCTCTTTTTCTTTTTGAGTTTTGCCAATGGTCTATCAATCTTGTTTGTTTTTTTCAAAGAACCAACTTCTACTTTCGTTAATCTTTCAGATTGTTTTTTGGCTTTTTATTTCATTTATTTCTGCTCTAAGCTTTGTTATTACCTTCTGTCTCCCTATTTTTGGTTACTTTTGTTGATTATTTTCTAATTTTATGAGCTGTGTCATTAAGCTATTCAGGTATGCCACTTCTTCCTTCCTGATGTGTGTTTGCAAAGTTATAAATTTTCCTCTCAGTACTGCTTTTGCTGTGTCCCATAGATTCTGATAGTTTGTGTCTTCATTCTCATTTGTTTCCAGGCAAGTTTTGATTTCCTCTTTGATTTCATCTCGAACCCACTGGTTCTTCAGTAGCAGAGTGTTTAACTTTCAGTTGTTAAGGTTCTTTTTCTGTGTTGCTTTGTAGTTCATATCTAATTTCAGCACTTTGTGGTCAGTGAAGGTAGCCTGCACAATTTCCATGTTCTTGATTTTATGGAGGTATGTTTTATGTGCCAAAATGTGGTCTATCTTAAAGAATGACCCATGTACATTGGAAAAGGATTCTGGAAATGGCGTGTCCTGTATATATCTACTAGGCCTCTTTCTTTCATTTCTCTTTTCAGAGCTAGTATATTTTTGTTGGGTTTCAGATAGGTTGACCTGTCAAGTGTTGACATGGCCGTGTTGAGGTCTCCCAAATTATTGTGTTATTATTGATGTCCTCTTTCAAATTTGCCAATAATTGTATTAGATAATTTGCTGGTCTCTCATTGGGTGCATATATTTAGTAGTGTGATTTCTTCCTGTTTCACATATTCCTTAATTTGTATGGTGTCCATCTTTGTCCCTTACAACTTTTCTGAGTCTAAAGTTTGTGTCATCTGATACTAATATGGCCACCTCAGCTTTAAGGTTGTTGTTTGCTCGGGTGATTTTCCTCCAGCCTTTGATTTTGAGTCTATGTTTGTTCTGGCTATTCAGGTGTGTTTCTTGTAGGTAGCAGAAGGTTGGATTTGTCTTTTTGATTCATTTCGCCATTCTGTGTCTCTTAATTGGTGCATTTTTCCATTGACATTGAGAGAGCAGATGTCATAGGATTTAATGTCATCTTTGTGTATAAGTTTGGTGTGTCTTTCGGTCTGTCTTGTCTTAAAGTAGACCTTTCAGTTTTTTCTTTAAGGCTGGTTTTGAATCTGTAAAATTTCTGAGCTGTTGCTCCTCCATGAAGCTGTGTAGCCTTCCATCAAACCTGAACATGAATAAGGCTGTGTGCAGTATTCCATTTCATTCAGCCTTGTCACAATATCCCACCACTGTCTTCTGGCCTGGAGAGTTTCTTGTGAAATGTCTGCTGTAAATGTTTGGAGTGCTCCTTTGAATGTAATTTCCCTTTTTGAGCTTGCTGTTTTCAGTATTCTATCTCTATCTGTAGGATATGTCATTGTGACTAGGATGTGTCTTGGGGTGTTTTTCTTCGGGTCTCTTTAAGCTGGTATTCTATGGCATGCAGGATTTAATTGCACGCAGTCTTTAGCTCTGGGAGTTTCTCTGAGATGATGTCTTTGTTGATTCTTCCTGGGTATCCCCTTCCTGGACCTCTGGGATTTCGATGATTCTTATTTTGTTTCTGTTGAGTTATTTAAATACTTCTATTTTCATCTGTTCACATTCTTTGAGTAGTTTTTCATTGTCTGATTGTTTGCCTTAAGGTTCTTTTCCAATCCCTTCTGCTGTATGAGTTGTTCTGCATTTCGTTTTCCAGTTCACTGATTCTGTCCTCGGCTGCTGTTACCCTGCGGAGAGGTTTTCTATTGAGTTTTTCAGTTTGGCTTTTCAGATCCCTTATTTCAGTTTGAAGTTTTCTGATTTCTGTCTTTGTGTTCTGTTCAGCTAGAGCTATTTTTCTTTGATTTCCATGAGGATCCTCCATATTTCTATTCTAAACTCCTTATCTGAGAGACTAATCAGATGGTTGTTATTTTTTGGGTAACCAGAGCTATCATCTTCATTCTCTGTGCATGGTGTTTGCTTGCGAGGTTTCCCCATTTTCACTCTTGTAGTGTGATTTTTTTCTGCATGTTATGGTGGGTTTCATTCATTAGAAAGAGCATGTGTCCTCTTCTGTAGCCCCTAGGAAAGCGATTTTGCTGGGCCCTTCTCGGCCCACTCAGGAGAGGTTCAGGAGACAAAACAGTAGAGAAACATGCACAAGCGACAGGTCCCTCAGTCTCTCCCAATTGGTAATCTCACGGCTGGGGCAGATTCCTCTCACCTGACTTCACAGACTAAGGATCTGTCTTTCTGCCAGTTACAGCTGATAGCCAGCTTTCACTCACTAGGCCTTTCTATCTATGTAAAAGTCAGTTGCTAAGAAAGAGTAGGTAATTTGTTTTAAATGTTTGAGTCAGTTGTTAAGGTAATGGGAAGAGTTCGGAACAAATGATGGCCTTCTTTCGCATTTCTTTCTTAGCCTTTATGCCTGTTGGAGCTTCATTAGGGAAAGAGACCATTGTTCTTTGGGCCTGTAGTAGTACCAGGTAAAGGTCTTATCAGGCTTATGTCCACAAGATGGGTCCTAACAGTAATACTGGTAACAGCTTAGGTCAGGTAAAAGGGATTTTTTCAAATATCATCTCTTTGTTTTATTACATGCCAAGGACTTTTATTACATCCTAAGATCTCATTTCCTTAGGAGTGACTTACCTTCCTGCTTGCTTGATTTAGGATAAGTAGCATAAAATGGTACTAAAGAAAAATCAGTGAGTACAAGGTTAAGGAAGAAGAAACAGATAGTAGAAGAAATAATTTATTGAATGAAGAAATTCATGGGAAATCATCAAGGAAAACAATATTTTGATAATATGTTCACTTAGTAATTAGTACAATATCAGAATATGAAATAAATCCAGTTACCCAAAGAACAATTAAAGACTAATGAAGATGTGGTAGATAAAAATAATAGAATACTATGCAGGTGAAATGAATTAAACTCATGCAATTTTCTGCAAACTGTATGGGAATGGAGATCATGGTAAGTGAAGTAATCTAGAAGTGCAAAAACCAAATAATTTTTACTTATTAGTAGTATAGTATAACAGGGTAAAGGAATGTAATGTATCAAAGGGAGGATACCTATATTGCCCTGGATTGTAGATATGATAATTACATTATTTAATTATACTAAATATAATGATTTATAAAAATATATAAATATATTACATATAAATATATGTTTACATAAAATGTATATATATTATGATATAAGATTTATTTGTATAATTATAATTATAAGGTGAATATAGATATTTATTTATATGTATGATCTATTACAATATTATTACATAATATATATTTTATTATAGATGTAATAAGGAAGATATAGATTCTTTCTTTAAAAAAGAAGAATAAGGAGAAAATGAGGGGAAGAGAAAAAGATATGGATTGTGAATAAAAGGGTCAGATGCATTAGGAACATTAGTAGTGAAGAGGAGAGGTGTGGATATATAGATGCTATACATAGATATATTGATATAGACATAGGAATATAAATATATAATACATATATGAACCACAGAGCCAGTAATACGGTAATCATGAGACCCAAAACTAAAATAATAAAGTTTAAAATTCTCCTGTCAGAGATAGCCAGAGGTTTGTAAGGGAACCTTGGTACATGGAAGTTACTGGTTGGTTTGTGTTTTGTCTAAAGCCAATCATATTGACACTTTCAACTTCAATTCAGCAGAGGTTGATCAAGGAGAATGAGAAAAAGCATCAGAGACAGACAGAAAAAATGCTCCAAGCTTAAGTGTCGCCTGAACATTCATCAGTGAACTCACATGTTTATCATTTATTCAATACAGTTAATACAATGGTGCTCCCCTGCCTGGGCTCTGAACATCTGAGGCATGTTTAAGTTGACAGAGATACTAAGGACTTTTACTAAGCACAAGAAATTCTGTCTGTACATGAAGAATAGAGGCTTGGATATTCTACCTCAGCAATTAACAGACAATCAGAAAGTAGAGTGAAGGCAGGACAATTTTCTATTCTATTTTTCTTATGCAACACTCTACACCTAAAATGCTATAACCTGTCATCTTCTAGTATCTCCTATGCACATTTTTTCTTTCCTGTAATCCATTGTATTCTTTCCTGGACATATTGAAAAACCTGAGATATTTTGCACAGGAGACTATCCCAACCATATTATTATTATTAAGTTATTATTTCCCAGCAGTGTTCGAACATTTATGCCTGAAACTATTATGAGAAGCCTTATGATGTCTAAATAAAACTGAAATAAAAATAAATGAAATAAGAAATATATGGAACATTTCAAGGGAAAATTATTTGCATTGTGTAAATTTAAAAAAAAGGGAAAGAGAAAAATTAGTAGCTGAAGTTAATAGATATGAATGTCCCCACTATGAGTAAGTAGACATATACCCAGATCAAGGATGCTTAAAGAATCCATAATAAAATAAACAAAATAAACACCAAAATTAAAATGCCAAATGTCAAAGAAAGAGAGAACACTAAATACATTACGAAAAAAGCAAAGATACATATAATGGGGATCCCATAAAACTCACAATACATCTCTCAGACAAAACAATAAAAAATAGAAGGTAATGTTGATATATTCAATATTAAATAGAAAAATTTCATGCAAGAATACTTATGTAAGTTATCACTTAAACTCAAAAGAGATGCTGATTTTTTTCCAAAAAAAGAATATTCCAATTATTCATAGCATAATCTCCATTACTCATGGGGATAATGATCATTAAAAGAGTTCTGTGAGAAATCCTGTAGAGTCATCCACAAAAAGTAGAAAAAACACTCAGTGGGATTTTGTGTTTGAAATACAAAAAAATAATAAATGATCAAAAATAAACTTGACATTCATGATTTCTTGCATTTAATCTCAAATAAGATGTAAAATTAACTTAAGAGGTAAAAATTCATGGTAATTGCAAAACAAAAATTGAAGAGACATCATAATCAAATAAACACCAGCATTACATTGCAGTTATGAAAGAATAAATGGATAAAATAAAATAATAATGACATACTCTACATAATTATAAAATTATGACAATAATTTTTAAGTTGCTAATTTCTATAACATAATGTACTGAACTTACTAATCAATGTAAAGGCACTGAAATGGATCAGGAAACAAAAACATTTCTTTTACTTTTTGGAAACCCATTTCAACTTCAGTGATATTGATAAGAATCAACCAAAAGGCACTGAAAATGTGAGTGGGCCAATAAACAAAAAATACCTTTCCATTATGTCAAGGAGACCCACATTAACTTTAATGATAAATATAGTCTGGAAACAAAGATATGGGAAAAACGTATCCTAAAAAGTCTGTCATGGCCATACTTACATCCTGGAAATATAAATATGTGTAAATAATACTCAATAATGAGTATGACAAAAGTATAGTAATACATATAAAATAGTCACAAAACTACAATATGTTGTAAGCCATGCATATTACCACATGAGTATGTTGTTGGCATCTCCCTTCTTGAGATGTGTACTTTCATACTTTTATGCTGAGATGTGTACTGGTGTTCTCTTTAATGCTTAGGGGTTATTCCTGGTACTGCATTTAGGAATTACTCTTGGTGGTGCTCGGTGCATCACTGAGGATGTTGGAGATCCAATCTGGATTTGCCTCACGCAAAGGCATAAAACATACTCGTGGTACTACCACTGTAGCCCTCTCTATTTCATTTTCTTTACCTTCTCTTTCTCAAAATCTCCAAATAACACCAGCTTTTACTTTAAAAAAAATTACAAGAAATGTTTTAAAATTGGTTAAAAAGCAGAACTCGAACTTCCTAAAATAATGCATACAGAGAGCAAACAGTCATATGAAAAATTGCTTGTCATCACATATTATTTGGGAAATCAAAATGACTGAGATGTTAGCTCAGCAGTAAAAATGGACTGTATCAAAAATACAGTAATATTCAGTGTTAGCAAGGATGCAATAAAATAATCCTCTTGATACTGTTAGAGATATTGTAATCTGCTTCATCCTTTATGAAAACCAATAGAGCCAAGACCAAAAATAGAATTAGAACTTTGAAACTATCCAGTACTTCTATGCCTTATCATCTATTTCAATAACAGAGAAAAATTCAAAAATATACATAAAATTTTTAAATTATCTGTATATAAAAGTTTATTGCAGATCTATTTTCAATAGCCAAGAACTGAAAACAACTTAAGTGGCAAGTAACAGTGGAATTGGTAAAGAAATTATTTGATGTGTGTCAATTCCATATATTTATAAGTTCACATAGTGTAAAATTACTCAGCTATAAGAAAACATGAAACATTGCATTTTGTAGCTAGAGTGTATTGTGTTCAATGAAATAGTCTAAAGAAAAATATTAATGATTTCATTCATATGTAATTTATAAAGAAACAAAGCAATGAAATAGACAATACCCAATGAAACAAACATGTAGACTTTAAAACCCGAAATTAAGTTACCAAATAAGAAGTAAGGGGACAGACTAAAAGACATCCATGGAGAGAGCTGGAGTAATTCTAGCACTATCATGCTCAGTGTCTTGTGGTGATATTTTGTGCTTAAAGCATAGAGATTTACATTATCACAAACCATGTTAGCATATTTATAAAATAGGAGTACCATTATCACTTATAATAATAAAAGTGTAAATAAAAACTGCAATGAGTTATAATTTGTGGGAATGACAAAACATATTATCCAAAACATAAGACACAGAATATTTTAAAGATGTCAGAAAAAATGAAATATTTTTCACTATGGTAATAATGCCTGCAATCATTTGCAAAACAGTCTGGAGTTTTCTCAAAACTTTAGAAATAGATCTACCATATGAGCCAGGAATTTATCTCCCAGAATATAAAATATGGTAATATAAAAGTCATATGTACTTTTAGATTCTTTGTAGGCCAATTTACAAGATACTCGCAATAATAAAAGAATGTATGTACCTAAGACCCAATGATTAGATAAATAAGCGTGTTACAGGGCACAGATATTGCTTAGAGAAAATGCCATGCATATATCAGGCCCTGGATTCAAAACCTGTACTTATGGCATTCTATGAGTACAGCTGGATGTAATCCTGGTGGCTCCAGAGCAGCACCTGGTATGTTCTCCCACAACAAGACTAATAAATGTTGTTTATATTTATTCAATTATTTGTAGGACATATAGAACCAAGCAAATGAAAGGGCAAAAATCAAACAAACATAGACCAAACAGTCGTATGAACATTGAGTGGAAATAATAAATGATCAGACTTAAACACCAAATCCAAAGCCAACTACAACAGAATCGATACCCAATCTACAACAAGCTAGACACAGAAAGGACCACTTATACTAGCAGTCCCGCGGGCAAAGGAGGGGCGATAAGGGATGTATGCTGGGAACAAGGGTGGAGGGAGGACAACATTGGTAGTGGGAATGCCCCTGATTTGATGTCACTATGTACCTAAAATACTATTGTGAAAGATTTGTAATCTACTTTGGTCAAAATAAAAATTATTAATGAAAAAAAGATCAGAAAACATGAATTCTGCTTAAATTCCTTCATAAATAAGTAAAAGATTATAATAAAATTTCTATGAATGTAAAAACAAAAACACCTAATCAGAGATAGGATGTATTGTATATGTTTAAATCCCATGTATGAGAGAGATCCTTTGGTGTTTCTCTTTCCTTCTGACTCACTTCACTCATTGTAATACTCTCTTGTTCCATATATTTAGAAGAAAATTGCATGATTTTGTTTTTTCTTAGAGCTGTGCAGTAATCTGTTGTGCGTATTTGACCGTTCATTTGTGATTGAGTACTTTGGTGGTTTCTACATCTTGGCTATTAAACTAAGTACTGCAGTAAAGAAATAATGCTTGAACTTTAACCACAGAACTGAGGTTATCAGCTTTGGGGTTGGCATTGAGAGAGTTAAAGAGATCTTATAAATTTTGGTGGACTGGCATTAATAGAAGCAAATATATTTTGAAAACTTTGGATCTTTTAAGCTTTGTAAGTTTTGTTGTATCAGACATGGTATTGTGTCTGAAACTTCAAGAAATATAAAGTTGTACTCCATAACCATATATGCTTATAAAATAATACCAACTGAATTACAGGAATAAAATTGTAAATGTTGAAATCTAAACTGAATGTAATAAATTGAGCAACCTAGTAATACATTATATCAAACTCAATATCTCCAGAAATGTATCTTTTCTATATATAATTGCTATTAAAAATTAAAGTTTTAATTACCCTGAACATTTTCTCACATTATTGGAAAATGGGCACTATAAAATCTTTATTTTTATGTAATGTACTGAATAACTTATAAAATTGCTCTTATAGAAAAGCAAAGTTATGGACAGTTTTCTGAGACAGAGACCATATCAACTGGTTTTTCAAGGAGTTTCTTACCTTAAGTAACTATATTTTAGAAAAAAGATTAACAAGTGATAAATGTCACTTGTTATTAATCAAAATTCTGTTAGAAAATTGTGGGAGACCTTATCGGGGGTGTGGGCTTGAGTATAAAGTACATGATTTGCATGAAATATATAGATTTGGTTTTGTCCTTGGCACACACACATTATTATGAAGCATATAGTACAAAGTACTGGGGTCTTGAAAATTATGAAATTCAAAAGATACTGTTGTTTTTTTATATACAGTCCGAATTTGTTTTAGTTTTCTTTGGTGTTTGAACCACACCTGGAGATGGTACACAGTGGTAACTTCTGTCTCTGAACTCAAGAATCACTCCTGGTGGCATCAGTGGACCACATGGGATATCCAGTAGAACTCTGGTGGAAAGTAAATTCCCTTTATATATCTGATGGTTCCTAAACAAAGGATTCTAACTTAAAATAGAGTTTTGGTCTTAGTAATTGTCAGATTTTTTAAATGTAATGAAGCAGAAGAATAAGTAAAATTATAGTTATCGCAATACAAAAAAACTGGTATCAGTTCAATTTATTTGTGAAATTAATTATTTTGAGATTAAAACATAGAGCAGCAGTTACGCTGGTGTTCTAACCTGTTTTTCTTTTTCTTGATTTATTCCAGCTTCCTTGCAAAGTGAATCACATCATGAAAACAGAGCGGGTGTATATTTGTTGTGAGTTTAAGAAAATTCCCATTGGCTCAATGGAAGTACGGTGACATAAATTGATTGAGGAAAAAAAAACTCTTTTTAGAGTGGTTTTACATTGGGGAAACTAAGTGATATGGAACAACTGCAATCCCCAAATTATATATTCATTGTCTATGTCAGTACAAATGATAGTGTCAAACTTATCTTTTGGCAATGTGAGTGTACTCAACAGGGAAATAAACTGCTAAACCAACAGGCCACACATAAACTAAAGAAAATTGCTTTCCTAGAGCTATATATGCCATGCTTGATTCAGAATATGGCATACTACTTTGGAACTTTTATTTCCTGGTATTCTCTAGTCATAAATGTTAAAGTTGCACATATAGTTCTTCCTTAATGCTTTAACAGACAAAATGCGATATGGATAAAGAAAAATAACAATCTTATTACTATTTATAAAAATATGACTTCTTGAATTAATTTATTAGTAAGAGAAAATTGAGCAAGGTAGGTTTTGTGTGATTTTTGAAGCTATAACCTTCCTGAAATAGCTTAGTGCATATTCAAAATTTGCAGACACATGACTAAGTGTATTACAAATATATTTTTTTCCTCTCAGTAACTTAATAATTTTGTTAATCCAGCTCTTTAGTATAAGAGTCCCTTGAAGGACCACTGTCCATAATAATTTATGTAATCATCACAAGGTTTTATAAAACAGGTTTTTCTATAATCTATATTTCATAACCGTGATTACTAAAACAGGGAAAGTTGAGCTCTGGCAATTAAATATAAAGTCCTAATTCTAATCCAGAAAATCAAAATGGTAGTGTAAGAACTTCCTAAGCTTACCTCTCACCATAAATAATTTCCTGCAACACAACCAGTTATATATGGAATGTATATAGGGATTAAAGGACTTTCCAAAACAAAAAAAAAATCAGAGATGTAATTTAATTAAACAAAAAGTCCCACCTCCGATGCAAGAAAAAGGAAATCGAAGGGATCTCAAAAATACAAACCCTTTCCCAGAGGATTGATTTATTTTCTGTTTCTATAGAATGCTATAGTCCCCAGCTTACAGGCTGGATACTAGCAGGATTGCTGTGGTGTAGGCCAACCCTCTCCCCTGAAAAAGGGAATGAGATCCTGACAGACACTGCTGTGAAAAGGCCAGTTGTGCCCTAGGTTAGCACTTGGCAGAATAGCAACAATGAGCTTATTAAATATTAATGCATAATGAAAACTAACAATGCTGAATAGATAAAAAAAAATGCCTTTGCTCCTTGCATTAAAACAAGAATTGATGGAATACACCCTACTTACCCTAAGCTGGTAAAAATCAACAATAATAGTTTTTAGTCCGTTATTTAGTAATGTGTAAGCCACAGAGTTGTTTAGTCTTTTAATTATATCTGCCCTTTGTTTACAATAGTTTCTTGGTCTAGCATTAGTAGAAAATGGGTTTGTATTTTTTTTTGTTTTTGTTTTTGTTTTTGGGCCACACCCGGTAACGCTCAGGGGTTACTCCTGGCTATGCGCTCAGAAGTTGCTCCTGGCTTGGGGGACCATATGGGACACCGGGGAATCGAACCGCGGTCCGTCCAAGGCTAGCGCAGACAAGGCAGGCACCTTACCTTTAGCGCCACCGCCCGGCCCCATGGGTTTGTATTTTTTATTAATAGTTTACTAGTGAAAACGATACCCAAGAGGAAAGAATAAGTAAATGAAAGTGATGACAAAGAACACATACAATGTTTAGATGGTTGTCTAATGATTGTGCTGACACATAATGCTTACTCTCATGGCTAAAGGAAAGTCTTTCTACCATTGATAATTTTTTGCTTAAATATGAAGCAGAACTCCTACCAAAAAGGCTCAGTTTCGACTACTACTGAGTCTGGTCTCTGAGTACCCACTCTTCACTGACTCCTCACTCCATTCTCATATCAAATAACCCTGAAGCTCCCCTCAGTGCTGCCCTATTCAGCTTGCCTGAGACAATAGAAGTCACTTCACTATTGGGGATTGGTATTGAAATAAGACAGACCCCCCTTCCAATTATTTAGCTTCATAAACAAATGGGGCTTGGAATCAGGAACCCCTAGATATGGTAGGTAAAGGAGTACTGATTTTCTCAAAATGAAGCTAACAGAATCAACCAGGATTCCACATAAAATCATAACTTGAAAATGAAAGAATACACACATATGTAGATTGTAGTGATGAGCACCTGAATTTTTTGTAATGTGTTATTTTCTTCAAATATCACAAATGTAAAAATGTCATTTTATTGAATATATTGTTTTCTAACGCAGGAATTATCCTCTATTCTCTCTTTATTTTGGAAATGATATTAAGTAATCAACCATAGTATGCCAGATTTATCTGCTAACATACTTATTATCCTAAGCATTAAAACTTTAAAAGCAGTTCCAGATATGTCTCAAGAAAGCATGTATTTGTTCATTGCAACACTATATACTTTAGCCAGAATCTGGGAACAACTCAAGTGTCCTAGAACGTAGTGTAGAAAGAAATTGTGGTATATCTACCCAATGGAATACTATGAAGCTGTTAGGAAAAATGAAGTCATAAAATTTGCTTATACATCCATAGATATGAAGAATACTATGTGTAGAAAAATAAGTCAGAATGAGATATATAGACACAGAATGATTACACTCATTCATGGGTTATAAAAAAGAGTATATGGTAAAATATCCATAGATAAGGGCCAAGAGTACAAGTCCATGGCAGGAAGCTTTCCACAAATAGTGGGTAAACAAAGGTGATATATTCATATGTAGTTGTAAATTTGTGTTATTCCCATATATGGAAATGTTATTTCCTTTACATGAATAAATCAAATGAATTAAATGTCATCTTTATTTTTAACAATTTTTTAATAATTCTTTTTTTTATTTAAACACCTTGATTACATACATGATTGTGTTTGGGTTTCAGTCATATAAAGAACACCACCCATCACCAGTGCAACATTCCCATCACCAATTTATGTTACTTTTTATTGTGACTGAAGTGCATTACACAGAATTATTTATAGTACATAGTGACAATGAATGAAGGGCATTCCCACCACCAATGTTGTCCTCCCTCCACTCCTGTTCCCAGCATGTCTCCCATATCTCCCTCCTTTACAACTCCAGGATACTAGTGTAACTGGTCTCCACTTTACAGCTTGTTGTAGATTGGATATCTATTCTGTTGTCATTGACTTTCGGTTTGGTGCTCCAGTCTGGTCATTTTTTATTTTCACTACATGTTCATATGACTGGTCCTGGTATCATCATTTTACCCTCTCAATTTATGAGGCTGAATGATTCAAGTTATGCTATTCTATTGGAGATAAAAAGGTTAAGGAAAAGAGAAGAAAACTTTGGTATCAACTACTAAAAGAAAATCACCAAATAATATTCACAAGAGTGAAAAAGAAAAAAAAAGTCGAAGAAAAAAGAGAAGGAAAATGATATCAAAAACAAACAAAACAAAACAAAACAAGAAAAAGGAATGCTGGAGTGGCAAGGTTTGGTGTTCCCCCACTTTTTCTTTTTGCATAGGCAAGTAAGTATTGGGGAAGGAAGGAAATTCCCGTGGCCTAAGAGATTTAGGGTTTCTCCACTCCTGAAGCATATTGCCATGGAAACAACCACTGGCTCCATGCATACTCATTGCCATATCCCACGGTTTTGTGTGTGTGTGTGTGTGTGTGTGTGTGTGTGTGTGTGTGTGTGTGGTGTCAGGAAACTTTCCTCTTGGTGTAGATGAGAAAATCAGACCACTGTAGCTAGCAATCTTGGTATTAGTGCAGGTCCTAGGACAAGGTCTAGGATAGAGTCTTTACGGTTCTAGAGGTTCTGTTCCATCATTGTTGGTGTGTTCATTTTTCTGTATCATGTGCTCCATGTTTTTGTCATTCCCTATGCTGAAGTCTAGGAAATTATGGTTCCAAAGGTTCTGCTCAGTCTCTGTTTTCAAAATTGGGCCTCTGTACTAAGAAATCTTGATTTTTTTGTAAGAGTCCTGGGCTACAGTCTAGGGTAGGGTTTTCCTTAATGGTCTCAAGGTAAGTTCTACCCACTCATGGTTGTCAAAGTCACTTTTCTGTAATTAGTACTCTTATTTTTCATAGTTCAGAGGACGATACATCTTCTGATTTCCACTTAGTGTTTGGTGATGTGATAGGACCTCCCGGTCTTAGGTCAAGTTGTCATTTCCTCGCTGTCCTCGTTGTCATATTACACTGGCACAAGTATATCTCCCAACGGAGCTTAGTTCCTGGTGTTGTTGCAGGGAGTTGTTTCAGTTCTACGTCTGGGATCTGGGGTTTGAGAATGAACTAACACTGTCCAATCTCGTGGAGACTGAGTTGTATCCACAGGACATATGTCCAGGATGGGAGGCACCCTTGTGTAAAAAGTGTGAGTTCTTATCCTTAGAAGATAAGATCTTGTTTCTGTGTCTATGATTTCCCCTTATTTACTGTGCCTATACGAAAACGTACGGTGTCCTTTTGTATTGCTGGTGCTATTCCGGGTAAGGATGACAGGCTACACACACAGTATCTGTGGTGTGGTCTGAGCTTTTATTCCAGGCAAGACTTTTCCTTGGTTTTTGTACCAAGTAGCACCAAAACTGGTGAGAATAGAGAAAATATGTATATATAAAAAGTAGAACAAATAGATAAAACTGAGATAAAAAAGTAAATTAAAAAAAGGAAAAAAAAGGTATTTGAAGAAAACAAGTGATGGGGGAGGCTATCTGTATGTTTAGGAATACACATCTTAAGATGCATTATTATAAAGGTATTAAGCTTACATAGGCAATATAGGCCTCCCAATTAGGTGTTTTGAGATATTCTTGTGGAGAGTTAAAGCCAAGGCACTTTTTTATATCACAGACCTTGGTCTTGAGTTTGAGATATGATTTGCTGCATTTCGGAGTCCTGTAGTGTCCTTCAGCTGGGGGTTTTGCTGAAGCTGATTCCGGTATCATGCAACAGTCCACGATTTGATGGGGGTGAGAGGGGCCACAAAGATTGAGTCAGCAGGCGTGTTGGTTGTGGTTTCTTGCTGAGACACGAGATGGGGGATCGAGAGGGTGTCTTTCACTGGGGGGGTGTCTTTCACTGAGGAGCTGGATGGTGGTCTGTTGGGGCAGGAGGTCAGTCTTGGTGCCTAACGAGTTAAGAACTGAGGTTAAAGAGGGTTAAATAAGGGGAAGATAACGAATCCGGGTTGGGAGATGAGGGAGTAGAAGGGTCTTTGGGTGGGGGAGGGGCAATATACAAGAGGGGCTATATACATTGTATAGATAAATTGTTTATGGATTAGGCTTGGCAGTCAGAGAGGAACACTGTATAGAAAGTAACGTCCACATATACACTGACTTCAGAGATTTATTTGAGTGCTATCCTCCATATAGAGGGTATTCCATTTCCTTTCCTACAAATAGTCAAGAATTAGAATATTTTTGGATGATGTTAAAAAGGGTATTTGTCATACGGGCGCATTTTAAAAATGGTTATCAGTAAGAAAAGACACCCCTGCAGGGGGTCTGGTATGGATAAGGGAATTTTCCTTTGGTTAGCTGTCCTGGCTTGTGGGGTCTCTGAGTCCAGCTCTCGCCTCTGCAGTTTGTGGATGCATAGGAGAGTTTTCCTCCACCCCCATCCCCCCCAGGGCCCAGGTTACCAGGTCTGGCCTTGAAGACCATTCTGGCGTGGGGGGATCTAGTCCCCCCAACTAGGTGGTCGTCCAGGGGGTCTTTGGCTAGCTGTTCATCCCAGTGCCCCAAACATACCAGTACAAGAGGAACAGAACTCCTGGCATGTGGGGTCTCTGAGCCCAGCTCTCGTTGCTTTTTATTTTATTGAGAAAATAAAAATCTCTTCTTGTAATGTTTCTTTACATAGCCCTTTTGCTTATTGTTAAACATTTAAATACTATTTTTATGTTAATTCTATTTTTATTATTTTTTCCTTTAAAATCATTGATACCATAAATGGCAACATTTTCAATATTAAAATGTGTTTTGTTTTCTTTTGTTTTGTTTTGTTTTGGGGTCACACCCCACAGCGCTCAGGGGTTACTGCTGGCTCTATTCTCAGAAATCACTCTTGGCAGGCTCGGGGGACCCTATGGGACACCAGGATTCGAACCACCATCTTTCTACATGCAAGGCAAACGCCCTACCTCCATGCTGTCTCTCCGGCCCCTTAAAATGTGTTTTTTGACTTTTTATTCAAAAATTGTGATTTAGAAAGTTATTCATAATTGAGTTTTAGAAATAGTATTTCAATACCAATCCCATGACCAGTGCAGATGTTGCCAGAATCCATCTCATTCCACCATTCCTACCCTAGCTTGCTATAATAGCAGGTATCTTTTTAAGTTTTCTTATCAGGTTTTTTGTTGTTGATTCTGTACCTTGGATACTAACTTCTGTCCTTTCTTAACTCAGTGCAACTGAGTTCCCTTGGCCCCCATTATTTCACATGTCTTTCTCCTCCTCCACTCAACATTTTCCTTATCCTCACTCTAATCTGGTGTCATGAATATTTTTAACAAAACCATTTAAACTATAATGAGAAACTTTATAAAAGTTGTTAAAAGATTCTAACTCAGCAGGCACATTTGATAAGCTATATTGACATAACTTGAGCACTTTACCAAGTGGAATGGAGAGATTTTGTTCAACAAATAATATGAGTGTTAAATAAGTTTATGAAATCAATTAAAAGAACCAGAACTTGCAGCAATGTAAATTAATTAGTTTCATGTTTATGAAGAATTTCTATATGAAGGTGAAGTAAAATAACCTCCATTTCCATATTGGGAATCAAGTAATATGCCAACTTTAACTCAATGGTATTAATCACCTAGCAATACATAATCTCAAATCATTCAAATGCTTATTTTAGAATGCATTTTTCAAGTATACCTCATTAAAACTAAAACTAAAACAAACTACTTAAGATTGAATTTTGCAGAATTTACTCATTTAAACTGTATTCAGAACATTCATTTATTATCATACATTCTACCTATTTGGTTTTTACTTAGAATCCTTGATCATTTTTTTTCTGGAATACTTCAATGATTACCTTGTTGGAGATAGATAATGTTGGAGATAGATAATGTTAGTGTATAAAAACCAGAGCATGGTACTTCATGGAAGACATGATTTTAAGTTTCTGCTTTACTTCTAGAAATTGAACTATGTAGAGGAAATTTGAGATAGAGAGATGGTACAGGACATACAGCATTTGCATAGCATGTAGTTGACCCCAGTTTGAATAACGTTACCACATATGGTCCCTTATCAACCAAAAGGAGTGACCCTTGGGGTCAGAACCAGACAGCCCAGTAATGTTAACAATTCCAGCATATATGTTTAGCCTGTCTAACTCTTGAAAAACTCTACTTGATATATAATAATACAAATAAATATACTGAGCATCAGCTATGTGTTATACCTGTCAAAGCCCTGAAGACACTAAATGACAACTATATGAACTGACTCCATTAAGTTCAATGCAGTGAAAAAAGCAAGTAATAATGGCAGCATGATGCTATTATATGTTATAACAGAGTTCTTTACAAAGGAAGCTTGCAAGCACTGAGAAAAAGTTTATTTCAATGGTTATTATATTTGAAGATGATTAGGTAGACAGGCAAATCATAAATTCCAGATAGAATGAATGGTAGACAATCAAGTAAGTAACATAAGTTGTTCACAGCAGGTAGAGAATTTTATAGAGAAAGAAATAGATATGGTAATTTCAAGAACTAGACCAAGGAGCAATTTATGGGACACAGCAATAGGACTGCAGGTAATTGTCTTGCATGACGCAAGCCTGTGTTCTATTCCTGGTACCCCTTAAAGTCCCCTGAGCAACGCCAAGAATGTTCCTTAAATGTAAAGCCAGGAACAAGGCCTGAGCACTGCCAAATAAAAAATTATAATAACATTGTAAATATTGTTGAGGAGGGGAATAATCTGAGCTTCAAGAAAATGCTCTCAGGATTTACTTCTGAATATGTCTTCAGGGTTCACTCCTGGAGGTGCTGTAAAGATGAAATGCAATGCCAGGAGTCCAACCAGGTTCAGTTGCACACCAAGGAAAGTGCCTTAAACGATGTTCTTTCTCTCTGGCCTTAATTATGCTCTAAACTTTATCCTATACATTCAGTGGGAGACACTGCCAGATTTTCAGCAGCAAAGAGACAAAAAGTGATTCATAAACTTGAAAGGTCACTTAAGAAACATTGTGGAAAATTACATTAAAGGAGTCAGACTGGAAGAAAAAAAAGCTTTGCAATAATATTTTAAGCAACATATAACATGTTACTGAAATAAATGAGTAGCAGCAGAGGTTTAAAGTTTGGAATTAATTTTATAGATCTTTTCAGTAGGGTTGAAAAATCTATTGAAATTTTGGGATGAGGATAAGGGCAAGATATGATTCATGCTATGATTCCTTTTTATTGGGCTATTTGGCTGATGAAAAATGTAAGTCTAAGTAAATATCTCTATTGACAGTATTCGAAATGTTTTTATTTTAAAGGCCTTTTGTAGGTTTTAAGGTGGCTATAAACCATGCATATATTTTACCAGTGTTCATTAGAAGTGTGATTATAAATTTAGATTTCAACATTTCTTCCTCAAAAAGACTTACTTATCCAGTATTGATTTTTTCATGCAGCTGCATATGTTAATGCATTTATTTGTTCTTCTGATATAATTCTACTTCTATGAATATCATGATGTCATAAGCAATATGTTTATGTTCATTGTAGTGGCATACTAGGTAGACTTGAGGCCCACCAGGAACATAAACTCTGAGGGTTCAGGGCCATCAAAGCTTATTTCATTGGTAGCCAGGGTGATGTGTCTTTCAGAAATTTATTACAGAGGATCACAGATTCAAAACATGTACACACACACCTCCCACAAGAATATCTCAAAAGAAATTGGGGAATACTATATTTCCTTTATAATTTGAAGACCTCTATAATATTACCTCTTAACCAGTTTATCCTCAAATGTAAGGTAGTCTCCTGCAACACTTGGTTCCCTTAATTACTTTTTTAAACTCATTTTTATTTATTTTTCCTTTATATATGTGACTATATATAGTCTTGTTTTTGTTTTCTTCTTTTCCTTAATTTCACCTGTTTTGGTTCTGCTTGATAAAAAAAATCCTACAAGAAAAAGTCTTGCCTGGGATAAAAGCTCAGGTTAAAACCAGGGCACAGAGATGATGGATCCTGACACTCTCACCCCCAAATGCACCAGCAATATAATATAGCACCATTTCTTTTTGCAAAGACATACTAAAAGGGGGGAAATTTTACATATGGAAACAAGCTCTTAACTACTAGAGATAAGAACTCATACATTTTACAATACAGAGGCGCTTCCCAACTTGAGCATATGTCATGTGGTCCCAACTTAGACTCCATGTGAAGACAGCGACCATCCAATCTCGAACGCTAGATCTCAGACATAGATGTGACATGGTTCTATGCAACAGCTCCAGGAACCAAACTCCATCTGGGACATTCTTAATACTGCTCACACAACAATATGCACCAGTTTTGATATGACATCTTGACAACGAGGAAATGTCAACAACTAGGTCTAAGGATGTCTTACCTCACTACCTAACAATAAGATGAAATAAGAAGACACGTCATCCTTTGATCTGTGCAAAAGCCCAGATCGTTAATTACAGAAGACTGACTGTGACAACCATGACTGCGCAGAACTTACCTTGGGACCAATAAAAAAGACCCTAGTCTAGGCTTTGGTCTACAACCTGTGCAATAAACCAAGACCTCTAATCCCAGAGGTCTGGATGCTCAGTTCAGCAACTGAGCAGAACTTCTGGAAACATAATGAAAGACTCTGTTCTAGACTTTGTAATAGGATCGGTGCAAAAAGCAAGACTGATTAAAAGTACAGTGTTGGAACAGAACTTCTAGAAAAGTAAAGAAAGACTTCACTCTAGTCGCCATCCTATGACCTGTGCAAATACAGAGATCTCTAATTACAGAGGCCTGATTTTATCATCCACGTCTGAGCAGAAAGTTTCCAGACAGCACCAAAGGACGTAGGGAAGAGAAAAAGAGCATGTAAGGAGCCTATAGTTATACCCATGGCAGTATGCTTCAAGGGCGGAGAAACTCTTTATCTCTTAGGCCGAGGGAATCCTTTCTAATCTCCCCATTTACGGTGTCTATGCAAAAAGAGTACAAATTAAATTTTGCTATTGTTATTGGGTTTTTTTGTGTGTGTGCTTTGTTTTGTTTTTATTTCAACACCATGGTTATTGTTTGGTTGTTGTTTTATTTGCTGTGGTGCTTTTCGGGTTCTTTTGTTTGATTTTTTTGGTATAGTTTTTATACTTTTCTTCCTTTTCCCCTTTCTTCTCTTAAATTGATTTTTATAGCCTCTAGAAATGCTCCTCCCATTTCTTTCTTGTTTGATTTTTACCCTCCCCCTTTTTTCTCATTCTTTTTTCTTCTCTCCAAACAGAACCACATAACTTGAACCATCTTGTTCTCCTCACAAATTGAGGGGGAAATAATAGAGGGTACCAAGACTAAATAGGTGTATGCATATTGAATAGAAATAAAATATGAACACACTTAAACACCAAGTCCAAAGCCAAAGACAACAGAATCAAAACCCAATCTACAACAAGCTAGACACAGAGGGGACTACCTATACTAGCAGCCCAGGGGTCAAAGGAGGGCATATGGGATGCATTCTGGGAGCAGGGGTGGAGGGAGGACAACACTGGTAGTGGGAATGCCCCTGATTCAATATCACTATGTACCTAAAATATTACTATAAAAGATTTGTAATCCACTTTTGTCATAATAAAAATTATTTAATAAAAAGAAAACAAAAAAACATGTGCTTAATCATCTGAACTGAATTTCTAAATATCCTGAACATTATATATATTATAATAAAATTTTGCACAGAATTCTAGATCTCTAATAACCTTTGAACATTTGCATATTCGATTTTATTCGAAACTGTAACACTACTGAGTTCTTTAAAATTTGTGACATAGATGACAAAAATTCCTTAATATGTTTTCGTGTATCACTAAGCTGATAAGAGGCTTTTGCTAGTCTATATGCTTCCTGTTATAGCTGTGGTTCCTTATTTCTAGTTTTATCTTTAGTGCAAAAGGGGAAAAGCTGTTTGAGGCTAATGACAAAATCATCAAACAGAAAATTATTGAACACACTCAAGATTGAGTAGGAAACTTGACAATTCAAAGCATAAAAAATACAACATGATTCATTACAACGTTTTTCCAGTTGTATGGAAATGTGATAAAATTGTGGTCAAAATTCTCAGCAATAAATGCTCACAACACTGTCTCTGTAATGATGTTCTATAAATCATTAACGGATTCATTTGGGAAAAATATATAAAAAACTTTTTTTATTGTTTGAATACTTTTATTTAAGCAACATGATTACAAATGTGTTCATTGTTGAGTTTAAATCATGCAATGCATACCATCTTTCACTAGTGCACCCATATTATCATCTTCACCTATGTCTCCCAATTCCCTCCCACTCCCCAAACCTCCCAACTTGCTCTAGGGCAGGCAAATTGCTTCTCTCTCTCTCTCTCTCTCTCTGTCTCTCTCTCTGTGTCTCTCTCCCCCCCCTTTCCTTTTTGGCCCTGTGATTTTCACTATCATTAATGGAGGTGTCTCTTACCTGTTAAGTTTCTCCACTTTCAGTGCTGAGTTCTATCCAGAGCATCAGTTCAAACTGATCCTAGACCCCTCTATAGTTTAGCTAAACATTCACTTGCTCTTTGTGGCTAGCTTTCTACCCTGGGTTGGACCTCCTGACCTTTGTGTCTATTGTCTCTGGGTCTGATTACCATACTCTCTCTTGCTTTTCTTATATCCCAGAAATGAGTGAGATTATTTAATGTCTGTCCCTTTCCTATGGCTCATTTCATTCAGCATAATAGTCTCCACGACCATCCATGCATTGACACATTTCATGATTTCATTTTTTCTAATGACTGCATAGTTGAAAATCTTTTTAATGCATACAGACCTGAGATGAAATGTGTCATCCCAGAAACTGAAAGTAAAGAATTATTTGTATCCCTAGTTCTAATATCGAACTTTCCTTTTAACCCACTCAACATCTTCATAAACCCCAATATTGTATACAACTCTAAAGCTTATTTGGTTTATGCATAATTGTAAATGCATTTAATAAGTTATAATATGTTTATATTTAAAAATAGACATACAATTTAGTAAGCTTAAAACTTGTGAACACTTATTCTCATACTTGCTAATTTCAGGGATGTTTAACAGAGAATTTAAGAGAAAATATTTATTTACTTAAATGTAATTTTTCCATATTGTGTTACAAATAATTGCGAATGAAATGTTTCCCCATATCCTGAATTTATATAGGTTATTTTCCTAAGAAAAGAGTTGCTTGTTCACTGTTAGTAAATGTTGCTGATTTCCAAAACCTTATAAATTTAAACTTACAAGGTAGAATGAACTAGGGAACATTCATCTTTTTCTAATTGATTTTCTTTATTGATTGAGGTTCTGTGGTTTACAATACAGTTAATTATGGTCTTTATTTGAACACGATTTCAGCACAATTCCCACCACTAGTGTATTCTCCACCCTAACCTAAGTGCCCAAATGTCCTTTCTTATTAATCCCATGTTATCTTGTGGAATATGCATGTTTCGATTTATTTCAGGGCAAGAGAAAGTACATTTGCCTTGTAGACTGTCTATCTTGGTTTGACCCTAATACCACATATGGACTTCTAAACTATGGCATGAATATTTTCTGAGGGCAGAGGGAGGAGTAAATCCTGAGTACCAAATTAAAAAAAGATCTATTTTAAAGTTAGAAGTTTTGAAGTTTTTCAAATATAAGGATTTTATTTATCACTAGTATTTATTGAATATTTTATTATTAATTTTATTTATATATGTAATTAATTTTACTTTAGTTAATATAGCTAGTCTGAGCTATAGTACAAATATTTATTATGAAAATACTTCATGAGAGACCGGCGGTGGGGCCAGGCGAGCGGAGAGTAGGCCAGGGCGATGCGGAGCCTCGCTCCAGGAAAATAATTAAACATGGGCAAAGGAGATCCTAAGAAGCCGAGAGGCAAAATGTCATCCTATGCATTCTTTATGCAAACTTGCCAGGAAGAGCACAAGAAGAAGCACCCGGATGCTTCCGTCAACTTTTCAGAGTTTTCTAAGAAGTGCTCAGAGAGGTGGAAGACCATGTCTGCTAAAGAGAAGGGAAAGTTTGAAGACATGGCAAAGGCTGACAAGGCCCGCTATGAAAGAGAAATGAAAACTCCTAAAGGGGAGACAAAAAAGAAGTTTAAGGATCCCAATGCACCCAAGAGGCCTCCTTCGACCTTTTTCTTGTTTTGTTCTGAGTATCGCCCAAAAATCAAAGGAGAGCATCCTGGCCTGTCTATTGGTGATGTTGCAAAGAAACTGGGTGAGATGTGGAACAACACTGCTGCAGATGACAAGCAGCCTTATGAAAAGAAGCCTGCTAAGCTGAAGGAAAAATATGAAAAGGATATTGCTGCATACCGAGCTAAAGGAAAGCCTGATGTGGCCAAAAAGGGAGTTGTTAAAGCGGAAAAGAGCAAGATAAAGAAGGTAGAGGAAGAAGATGAGGAGGATGACGAAGATGAGGAAGAGGAAGAGGACGAAGAAGAAGAAGATGATGATGATGATGAATAAGTCAGTTATAGCGCAGTTTTTTTTCTTGTCTATAAAGCATTTAACCCTCCTGTACACAACTCCCTCCTTTTAAAGAAAAAAATGGAAATGTAAGGCTGTGTAAAATTTGTTTTTAAACTGTACAGTGTCTTTTTTGTATAGTTAACACACTACCGAATGTGTCTTTAGATAGCCCCGTTCCGGTGGTATTTTCAATAGCCACTAACCTTGCCTGGTACAGTATGGGGGTTGTAAATTGGCATGGAAATTTAAAGCAGGTTCTTCTTGGTGCAGAGCACAAATTATTTATATATGGGTATGGTAGTTTTTTTTCATCTTCAGTTGTCTCTGATGCAGCTTATATGAAATAATTGTTGTTCTGTTAACTGAATACCACTCTGTAATTGCAAAAGAAAAAAGTTGCAGCTGTCTTGTTGACATTCTGAATGCTTCTAAGTAAATACAATTTTTATTAGAAAAAAAAGAAAATACTTAATGAAATAAAAGGCTCTATGGGATATAAATACTAAACAAGTATATAAAATAAATATTTTAAATATATAAGCTTTAAATGTGATATTTAAATATGTAAAATTAGTTACTATATAAATTTATTACCTCGGAAATTTTGGAAGTTGCAGGGAATAGTAAACAAAACAAGAAAACCATCACAGAAAAAAATTGGCCATGGCAAATATTCCAAAACTTACACAAAAATTCACATTTCTTAAACTCACTGAGTGATCTATAAAAAGTTCATAAGCACCATGGTTCTATAATGAAGTTACTGACATAGGAAATTCTGTTTTTTGAGGTGATATCTCATTATGCCTTTGTACATGTTTTAGTCAAATATACTATAGATGGAGTTTTTTTTATGATTTTGACAGGTTTTATATATATATATAAGACAAATACCAAACCCAATGAAGTCTCATTCTTCTAAAAAGTATAATAGAAAAAATTTAGTGCATTGATTTTTTCATTTACTTGTATGGAAAAACGTTAATGGTAGGTTAACACATTATCTGGGTTGATATCAATGTCCTAAATTATTTTTCAGTAATCTTTTAATCTTTTAACATTATTGTTTTTATTTTGTTTTGGGACCAAATCCTAAAATTCTCAGGGATTACTCCTGAATCTGCACTCAGTAATCACTTCTGGAGGTGCTCAGGGAACCATATCGAATACCAGATAGAGTTCAGGTCCACCACTTGCAAGACAAACACCGAACTCGATATAAAACCACTCTGGCCCCTTTAATAGTAAATTCTGAAATATTGTGCAACTCATGCAAAATGTAATGAAACAAAATTAAACTTCTTTTGCAATTACCTATCTAGCATTGAGTTTAGAAGAGTGATATATAATTATAGGTCTAAATGAAAAGCAAAAATATTGAATATCAACTAATGGATTCTGTTCCTGAGAATTTTGTCAGCTTTCATAGCCCTAGTTTGAATTTTAAGTTGCACTCAAAAAAAAAAAGAAATATCATAAAATTCCTTTTCTAAAAATAATGACCATATTCTAATAAGGTCTATTACTAAAATTACTGAATTTATTAAATATATTACATTATTGCAAGTGCAATTTATGTCTGGTACATTTTGTACAGAACATTATGAACCCAGGAAAACAAGAGATTAGTAACTAGAAGTACAAATGTCAGAATAAAGCATATTCATTTTAACATATAAAGTTCATAATTCTAAACAGTAATAAACTTTATTCTTTTTAAACTTTCTAAACTTTCTCCCTTTACATTTATTTGCATTTTAATCTGAATCTGTAATCTGATCAAAAATTGTTTCTATTATGTTCACGGTTGTACCACATGGCATATACTTTTGTTTCCTTAGATAAGCTTTCAGAATTCAGACTTTGCAACAAAGAAATCAAAAAGTTAAAAACAGAAAATCATTAATTGGAACCAACCTGCAAAGACATAGAAGAGACTTTTTCAGATAAAGGACTTCTTCAATAAATTAGCCATCATACCTAAATATTATTTTCAATACTCACCATAAAATATATAAAAACTACATAGTTGAGATAAAATTTGTAGGTCCCTATATTAATTTTGTACGTTGTCACTAAATCATCTTAATGTAATGCCTTAAAAGCTGATTTTGGAGCCATATCCGTGGTGTTCAGGGAATACTCTTGTCTTTAGGGATCATTCCTGGGCTGGCTCAGGGCCAGGATTGACTTTATAGGACCAGGTATTATTATGTGATTTGATAAAATATTATGATGATAAAATAATAATTGCAATATGTGGTGCCAATGGTTGAATCCATGTTGGCAGCATGAAAAGCCATCACCCTTCCTATTTTACAGTACAGCCCCCAAACAAAGCTTTCTTAATTAACATTTTAACAAGTTTTGTGAGATTTTCTATACAATGTTGATCTATATACATGTATAAATTATATGTATCAATAATATATAAAATGAAATTTAGAGGATCTCTAACTGTGGTTATTATGAAATTATAAATTTTTCAGATTACATATTATGTAAATAAATATTGGTTAGGATTCATTAATTCTAATTTATATTACTACTAACTCTATTCTTGAAGGGGAAGTGGAAGAAACATTCAAGTTTTAGTATACTACAATAGCGGAAAGTCTTTCTATGGAAATATTATTTCTCAATTCCTTTTTTAAAATATTTATACAAATTAAATCTGTTGTCTGCAAACTTCCAAAAAAATTTACATTTTGTGATGCTACTTGAGCAAACATAAGGAAGTATAACATGTAGAAGAAAATTGGACTAGTATGAGATAAATTATTATGCTACACTATATAAACAATTAACATTTTTGCCTCTCTGTTGGCTTTATAGGACCAGGTATTATCATGAGACTTTATAAAATATTATGGTAATAAAATTATAATCACCAGACATAATTGTTAATTATGTCATACTATGTCCAAAATTAATCTAATATATTTTGATTACTAGCTTATTTTATTTTTGCCCTTCTTTTCACTATTAATGGTGTAATTTCCAAGCTCCACACACACATAAAGCTGTTGAAGCTCCCATATTTTTCCATTGTAGTGCTCATCTGCAATCACACATTTGTATGAAACTTACATTCTTGGATGTAGTAGTCGCATGGGCTGCACTCTTTAATTGCAGTGCTTGCATATATTGTTTAAGGAAATATATTAATTTAGTACTGGCTTCCCTGAACATTCTGGTTGCACAAATCCTTGTCACACATCAATTATTGTTGTATTTTCCACCAATGATTATAACTCTTAGCTGTGGTACAAACACACACTCAAACATCAGACTATAACTCACTTATGGGTCAAAGCATCTGTGCTCAGCACATAGAACATATTTTTAAAGCAATTTCAAAATTGAGTTGAAGATATTTAAATGGATAATAACATACTAATAACATACTAAAACAACTGTCTTGTCTCTAAAAGGCAAACCACCTTTTTTAATGAGTATATTCTTTTTGACACTATTCTTTGTAAGGTAGAATTCAAAATGGCTCTTTGTAAATGCTACATCAACTTTTCAAAAATGTAAAAATTATCTACTAGAAAGGAATGGATATAATAGTTTTATTTATTATTTATTTTATAATACAGTAATTATATTATAATAAAATAACATTATAGAACCAAATAATAGAAAATAAATATTGTTGTTTCTCACTTATAAAACTGCCTTGAGAATATATAATAATTCCATTAATCTTTATCTTTATTCCATGTGTATTTTGAAACTTAACCATATTTTTTACTTTTTTCTATGCATTTATTGAACTTCACTTGAGTTCTCTGATTACAACACCACAATTGAGAGCATCTTGAAATCAAAAATACAAAAAAGATATAGTGATAGAAAAAAACAAACTTTTTCTTGATTAAGAAACTTTTCTCGGTTATTTAGTATATAATACTCTAAAAGATGAAGATTTATTTGAAGATCATATCTCTGTAGCTGAAGAATATATCCCAAAGAGAAAGCTAAGAAAATTGAGCTCTCTGGCATATCTTGGCATCTCCCCGCCACTTTGCACTTCCCCTTGATATGTTCTACCAATAGTATAAGCATTTATTATTTTTTACTACAAGGTTACCTAGAAGAGTACATACTATCATTTCATATAACAACAACTAGAAGACACACATGGAATAAGATCAAGTCTACTTCAAAAATAAGCTACACATAACTTATTAAAATCACAGTGCTTCAACAAAATAAAATTCAAAATATAAAGATATGCTTACCTAATTAATAATATCAAAAGCCAGAAAATATATTGTGATCCAGGCAGATCTACTCCAGCATACGATTACATGACAATAAGCACAACGTTGCTATATTGAATATTGCTACAAATTAAGCTCTAGTGAAGAAAATGAGATATTTATACACATGCCTATAAACTAAACATGCACACAGATATTTGGTAGATACAAAATATTTTATTTAATATTTTCCCCTTAAAATAGAATATTTGCTATTACTTGCTTCCAACAGTAGCATCTTGAATGAACTTAGGATATTTCTGTTTTTGAAACATAATAGTTTCAAAACAGTTGGTGAGCAGAAAAGAAACTTCTCTTTTCTTTGGTGTAACATTAACATATTATGGCAGAGAATGTTTTAATTTGTAAATGTAGACTATTTGAAATGTAATTAAATGATCATAGGGAATAAATTATGGATAATCATATAGGTAGTAAAATATTTTTAAGTCAGCTTTTATTTCATTAACCTACTGTATTTGATAAATTGACAAAGGAAGCTTTTCTAAATGAAGAGAATAGGACACTTGGATAACAAAATAATACAAGTCTTAATTCAGTGTAAATAAGCTATAAAATAATAAGCACAGAAAGATACCCAATTGGATAAACATAAAAATGTCCATATCAACAAAGAGACTTTCTTATTCTTTAGCAAATAACTCTTGTAAGTCAGTTTCTCAATGATAATGATATTTTTAGTAGTGGTGGGAGAACAGTCCTGGAAGAATGTATAGTTTGTTTTCATCATGCCAAATATCGCTTCTTCCATTGCACAATCATTTTTCGGATATAATGCATGTCAAGTATTTTCCTAAACTGCCTTGATAAATGTGATTTCATACATGAATTATATGGTGAAATATTGAATTCAGAACCTATACTTTCCAAATGTATCAGATAACTCAATTATGCTGACTACTGGTGGAAATATAAATATTGGGCAATACAAAAATTATGGATTCTAAAATTAAATTGAATATTGCTTACATGTCTGCCTCCAATACTTTTCTATTTCATAGCTTTCATTGCTCATATTATTTTGTAGTGAGTATACACTAAAATAGTTTGCAGTTTAAAAAATGCTGAACCCATTCAATGGATAATTTGGGAAGAATAAAGAACATATTTCAAATATTAGTTCCTTTTTTCTGTGTTAAAATTAACCCCTCTGTAAATCAACTGCTAATAAAACTCAAAGGGGATTTATCAATACAGCACTCCCCCTTTGAATGACAAATTCCAGCTTAAAGAGTTCCTGTACACATTTGATATGTTCATTGGGTTCCCATGTCGATTAAAGTCATGGAAACATGTATATATAATGCACGTTATGTTCTCTGTAACCTCAGGGAAATTAAGAAACAAGAGCTCTTTAAACAAAGCTTAACTTTATACCATACAGAATAAGCAGCTTTATGTAATGATGTATTTATTGAATTTCAGGGAATGTTTTAGAATATTGATTTAAATTTTACCTTTAAGTGCGTCTTTCCTTGGGGCTAGAGCAATTGTACAGGTAGGAAAATTGTCTTGCATGCTGGCAATCTGGCTTTGATTCCTAGTACCCCATCTGGTGCTCTGAGCCCTCTGTGAGTGATTCTCTGAGTACATAGTCAAAAGTAAACCTTCTTCATATCTGAGTCCCCCCCAAAATACCCCAACAATTTAAAAAGCCTGGCATCACTGAAGTAACAAGGCATATCAATGTAGGACAGAATTAAATAATAGAATCAAATAAATACATACAGAAAAGTCTGTTCTACAGAATATATGACTAACTGTATATTTTTTAACTTCCTTAACTAAAATTTTAAAAACTCATATGAGAATGTTCTATAATATCTCCTTTATTCCTATTTATCATATCTTAGTGAAGAGCTAGCTTCACTTCTACCTAAAACACTAGTATAATCAAAATCTGGTTCAGAAGCTTCCTTGCTAAATTTTCTAGCTTACCATTCTTGATATTTGCACAGTTACATATTAGCCGAGAACCATGGAAGCTTCCAAAAACATTATTTCCAGGAGTGGATTGACTAGTTAACTCTGCCAATTCTTTATGAAAAGTCTTTCTGAAATCTCAAAAAAATTCAGCAGTTCTAATAGTCTCATGATTTGTTATTGCTGGATGTTCCTTAGAGATATTGGTAGAAGATTCAATAGGTAAAATGAGAAAATAGTGAAATCAACACACATATTATTATAAAACTATTATTATAAAACTAATTATCTTATTATTTAAAACAAGTATGAAATTTTTGGCTATCAACTTTCCTTTGTAACATTCTATTCAATCTATATATTTTTATATATTAGTTATTGTCTGATTATGCACAGTACTACTCCAGGATCATACTGTTTCAGCAATAAAAATCTAGGGTCTTGATTATGCATGGCATATGCTCTAACACTGTGAGCAACATTCCATAATTTGTCTCTTAAATATGCTTTTATGCATTTCATTTTATCAACTTCATGGAAGTTTTATACATAAAAATGAAAAAATATTATTATTGTTATACATAAAATAAATGAAAAAATACCTCTATAATAGTAAATATCCAATTACTTTGTTAAAAATCAAGAAAGCCGGTATGTTTATAGTGTCCCTGTTTCAAGAGAAATGCATTGTTGATTTTTTAAGGATCTGCTTCTTTCTTCAGAAAAGATGGATTATACAGTAAGTTAAGCTGAACACCTCATATTGGAAATACCTCTACCTTTAGAAAGAGTTCCTTGAAATTTTGATTAGTTCTGAATGCTAAAAGTTCTATAGAGTTAGCAATTTCAGGTCTTACCATTAATTCATTGTTTTTTCTTAAACTGAAGCTTCCTTTTGTTCACAATTATTTCTCCAATGCTGAGACTATGTAAGGCATTCTGACAGGTATTGTGGAGCAAATAAGTAAGATATGAATAATGGTCTTGAGAAAAAATAAAATCAATTTCCATAAGAAATTATAGAAAAAAAGATATTGTCAATTAGCAAGAACCTTCTTTTCCGGAGTTTACAAAAGTTGTAGTTCATCATATAAAAAGATTAAAGTCCCCTAATTTCTTAAACATTCTGCTGTATAAATATAATCTATTGCTTTTTTTCCTTAAAATATAATGTGCCTACAAAAGACAAGTAGAATTTCTTCATGTAAATTGCAAAGTCCCAAGAAAAAAATTAGGTTTTTGGACAATATTTTTCACTGAGGACTTGTTGATCCTGATGCCAAATAATTCCACAACATTTTTGTGTGTGAAGTTGCTGGTAGCCAAAGTTCAGCATCTTTCATTTATTTCTATTAAATGTCTTCTTGATCAGGTAAATCATTCTTAATTTCTTTTCCTGCAGTGTCACATATTAAAGTCTTTATATTTAAAACATTGAGAAATTCAGGTTTTGATCATCTTTCTCCTATTGACCTTTCAATCAATCTTTTTTTCAATCAAACTTCTTTTGTGATAACAGTTTATATTACTCATTCTTATTTATATTCCTCATGTGTAGTTTTGAAGTGATGAGAACAAAGAAGATGAAATTAGTAATTAATTCATTGTTTCTAATACTACTAATTTAGCAGAAGTGACAATTCTGACACAAAAGATGAAATTAGGCAACAATCCAAGACAATGAATCTTATTTGAAGTAATATACTAAAAGATTCATTTACAGAAAAACTGTTGGAAAACTCTTATTTTAAATATGACTCTACGGCAAATGATTTGCTGCATTGTAAAAGTCATGAGTACTACAGGAATGTGCAGTAGAAATCAAAGTGATCTAAAAGAGAGAATATAGAGAGAGAACATAGAAGAGAGAATATAGAGGAGAATATAAAAGAGAGAGAGGTAGCAAGGTTCAGGGACGAGCAGTTAGTTTTGAGTGAAAAATGAAAGGAAAACACGATTGCTCTGCCTGTTAAACCCTAGTTCAATTTAAAATAAATAATACTAATCACTATCTTTTTCATACTCTGCTAATTGAGTGAAACGTATGCATTCATTTGACCAGGAATGTGTTTCATGGCATTCTTCTTTAAAGAACATTGCCTAGCTATTTTTCTTCTTTGAAAAAGCTAACAGTGTTCATGCCCTTTCCTACAGAAATATACAAATGCATTTTGTATTTTTCATCATACGGATGACTAAAATCTATAAATACAATTTCATCCTATGTAATGTCATTGCTCCTAGTCACATTTTGAAAAAAAAGAGAAATATTGTAGATAGTTTAAAATATGTTTGAGAAGTAGTGGCAAAACCGTGTCTGTAGGTCCTTCTTTATCAAATCTTCCCAAAAGACTTACAGTTTCTTTTTCCTCACACTAACAAGGGTATCAGAAAAACAGAATTCATTGTTATTTTTCGCTATAAGAGGGGATCTTTTCCAAATACCTTGCACTGGAAGGCTGTCATGATCAGAGACTGCCCCCTGCCTTCCTGAAGAACATCTGCTTTATATTTCATTAAAAATAATCCTACCAGGTTGAAAAGTATCCTTTTGTTAGGAATCATTGATATTTAGGATTTTGTTTGTCTATTCAATGGACCTACATAAAAAAATAAAGAAGAAACTGTGTCAGTTTGGATATTTTATTCATCAAGGATGGTCTTTTGACTATATTCATGAACTGACCAAGTAGTCATAATATGGAATGCTATATCTATTATTTGATACAGTTATACAATTACCAAACTAATTTAAATCATCCCAAAAACACCTCAAGATTTTCTTAAAAATTGAAGCATATGGGTGGGCAGAATGCCAAAGTGGCTTGCATTTATGTCCTATAGTAAACAAGAGAAGGGAATGGGGGACTCTTCTATTAGATTTTTTTGAGTACCTTCTTTACAAAAATATCTACCTCAAATACTTTTCCAAGATTCACTTTAAAATCCAGCACAGACCATTTTCTTTTGTGTTTGTTTGAGTTGGGATTTCTCTATCAAGAAAGGGAATAGTAATTAGAAGTAGGAAAACTGTACCAGTAGGTTACTATTATGTATAAATGATAAAAAAAATTGACCTCACTATAGTCAGAAGTCTTATTTAATTATGTCTTGAATGTTTGAATCAGTTTCTGAAAAAGGTATGTTTTGGAAAGATGTATTGGAAAAGTAGTAGATGTATTGGGTAAAGAGTTTTGGAACCTGTCCCGGAGAATTGAGGTTTTATATCAAATTCCAGAATTTCACAACAAATGTAGGCTTTTCCCAGGCACCACTTTTTAAAAGCTCTGAAAATCAATGAAAACCTGTGTGGGGGGAGGGATAATTTCGGGGAAATTACAGGCAAGGATTCTGGAAGAAAAAAAATCTCTTTATGAAAGACCCTTGAATAGATTCATTTTAAGTTTGCTTGGTCAGCCTCAAAGTTTTTCTTTACACTGTATTCTAGTGAGCATTGATGGAAGCTCCAATGGTGATGAGATCTGCCAGCACTCCTTGACTATCTTAGAAGGCTCGAGTGGCTGAAGAAGCAGTCCGCCCGCCTTTTGCCTGGGAACCAAAGCAATTTAGCTGGCACCAAAGACTGAAAACAAAATTCTGCTCCGTTCTAACAGTAACTGGCCACAGGGCGGACGAGCGCCCATGACAGAGACAGTTGCAGTCCATTTACATATAGCCCGGTTTGGAAGCCCGTAGTTAATTTTCCATGGCATCTTCCAGTCCCTAGGTGAGTTCCAGACACCCTGGCTGCCTTTTTCTCTAATAGAGATGGAAGGACAGCTTCAAGGAGATGTGATGACAATAGTGATGATTATCATTAGTAAACCATCATCATCACCCCGCAAGGCTTCCCCATCAAGTCCGCTGATGGGTGGTTAATCCTTTTCCCATGCTGATGAGGGTGGAAGGGTCTCTCCTTTCCCTTCCCGGATATCCCGGGGAGCTATCTCAAGGCTCAGCTCCGAAGAGTCCGTTTTGCCTTAGAGGGATTTATCACCATGATTGATAGTGTTTTCCCAGGAAAAGCAGTACCTGACTCTGACCAAATAAAATGTTAAGTCCCGTCAGAAAAAGTAGGACAAAGCCTTTCGTGCTCACAGGAATAAAGGGCATTTGCGGCTATTTTTTAAAAAGTGCATACTTATTAAAGGAGAATGCATGCATTTTCTTTTAATACTTGTGAATTACGGGTGGCGAACACAGACAGCATTTCTAAGGATGCAAGTGTTGCATAGCCCGCGAATATGGCTGCAAACACGTTGCCACCTGTATAGCATTCAACAGTTGCAAGAAGGAAAAAAAAACAAAAACAAAAAACAAAATAGAACACACACACACACAAAAAAAAAAACCCCAAAAACAACCAGATCTTTGCTTGGGAAAGCCTATCTTGGGTCCCGGTAACGTGTAATGACAGTTTAAAATTTATAACCCTGCAAAGTGGCTGAATTTAGTGTGTGCGTGCCGAGCAACAGTAACAGTAATAGTTCCTTGTCCAATTTAGGAAATGACGGTACAGAGAGATTTGTCTCTTAACACAATACGCAAGGGGTCCAATTTCGACCACTGCACTTCAATGATCAAAAGAGTTCCTGTCCAGATCAAAAGACAGCTCCGAACGAAGCAGCCTGAGACCCCGGAGCAGTGACAGGTCCAAATCTCTCTTGCCCTCTCTACGGTGTGCATGGCTTTCCTATTGCTTCCTCCATAAAATGACTTTTTTCTTTTTTATTCTGAGACCCGGTAATAAGTTTTCTCCCTCAGACTCTGCTATCGTTCTTCTGTCCAGAGATTTCTAATTTTGAACAATCACTTTGGATTTCTCTAATCCACGGTCCCTTAAAAATGTGCACAGGACTCCAGGAGACTCCACAGACATCTGATGACCTCCATCTGTCCTTCATCCTGTCCACCCATTCCATCCTTCTCGGAAGAAATGTGGTTTAGAGTATCCAATTAACCCTTCGCTGGCCCGCTGACAGACTTCGCAGGCACCTGCCAACCTAGAGAGCTTTGCTGGTTGGGTTTCCACTCAGCACCCCGTTATTTGCTAAAGAGGAGCTTCTGTGATTCACCCTTGTCAGGTAACCTTGACTTCCGGCTGCAGGGCCCCAGGCTCTGTACTAAAGAGGAAGACATAGGCTTGCCTCTGAAGTCTCAATGAGCTGCCTCAGGCTATCATCTTTACAGACTTTTAGCTGAGTGAAGGTTATTAAGAAAAAAATGAAACGGCATTTTTGGGGGGTTTAGTCTGGTCTTCTTGTAGAAGATCAGTGTTTTCTTTTTTTTTCTTTTTTCCCTACTTCTTTGCCTTTGGAAACCTGAATGAAGGTGGGAATTTGGGCCTTATAAACACGGCTATATTACTGTTGTGCACAAAATCTATTTGATCCTGCAAATGCTTCCCCCCAAATCACTCCTATTGAAGCAAAGAAAGGAATTGCAGAGAATATTTTTCCAAAGGAATGTCAGAAGTGGGTATAAGCCTACAAGATTTAATAAGTGTTTTTGATCTAAAATGCTCAGTTGAGGGGTCTGTCTGTCTGTCTGTCTGTCTGTCTGTCTCTCTCTCTCTCTCTCTCTCTCTCTCTCTCTCTCTCTCTCTCTCTCTGTCTGTCTCTCTCTCTCTCTCCCCCTGTCTCTGTCTCCCTCGTACTTTGAAAGTTTCAGGATTCATTCTTGAGATTAGCCCACTTCCACTGTCTCCAGTTCCTCTCACTACTCTGGCAGGGGTCTCACCACCAACTTAATCACCCCGGTGGGCAGTCTCAGAGATCTCAAGCTCTAGAGATCGAGATCCTCAGAGACCGGTCCTAACAGGCACCCCGCCAGGGGATAGAGGATGGGGGGAAACGAGGGGGGGCAAATGTAAAGCTGTGTGCTGATTGGTCCCTCTTGGCCCCTCCCCTCATCCTGCATTTCGCTCAAAAGCGCTGTGCGGCTCGGTGGGAGCCGGGTAGGCGCTCCGGTGCGCACCGGAGAGGCTGCCTGCCCAGGAGGGTCCAGGAGTCTTTCCAAGAAAGCCTTGGGAGACCTCCAATGTCCTCCTGGTCGGCTGCTTAGGTCGGCTTGCCCCTTACCTTGCCGAAGCCTGCGAACTGTCCTTCCTGCCTCCGTCGTGGACACTGTCGTCGCTGGAGTCGTCGAGATCGTCGGGATCGTCGTGGCGCTCGCGTGATGGCCTTCGTCCGTGTAGAATAGTGTAGTTAGTTAGGGACCACCGGAGAAGAACCAAATGCGAATTGCGCAGAGATGCTGGAGGTGGTCAGTTGCTATGCTAGAGTAGCCAGTGCCAAACCCATCCGGGGGGCGCACGGTCGCCCAGGAGAGGGACCTCGCCGGCCATCCCACTCGTGCTGAGGTCCCTCCGTCCCTCCTCCTTGGAGGCGCCAGCGCACAGCAGCGCACTAGACTGTCCTGGGGCTCCGCTGGGCGATTGCAGCCGAGCCCCATCTTCCTCCTCGAGCCGCTGCTGCGCCGACCGCTGCGTAGTCTTCCCGGAGCTTGTGGTAAGTTGGTTTCCCCCAGCGACATCGCTAACTGGACAGACGATACCCCCAGTTTGGGCTGGGGGTGTTGGAGTTGGGGGTAGGGGGGGCACGGGAAGCCAGGAGAAGTCCCGACTTGGTGCGATGTAGAGGACCGCACTCGGGGGAGGTGGTGGAAAGGGAAAGATTTCCAAACGCGCCAATCTTGGGGTTCTGGAAAGGGATACAGGGCTGGGAGGGGGGGGCAGAGGGGCGCCACCGTCTTGCAGGAGAGGCAAAGCTGCGAAGAGAGTTCAAGATTGAGAGGAGGCAGGGGTTCCAGAAGAAGAATGCGAGGGAAGGCGAGAAATAGAGAAGGGGGGGGGTGGCAAGTGAGCTGAGTGTGGGGGGGTCTGAAGAGGCGAGGGGATTAGAGGGTAACTCATCTGGGGTGACTAATAGCAGAGGTTCTGGACGCAGAGGAGGCAAATGGATTGAGGGTGCACGATCTGGCCTTTTGGGTTTGGGGTGTGCGGGTGTGCGTGCGAGCGTGCGTGTGTGCGTGAGTGTGTGTGTGTGTGTGTGTGTGTGTGTGTGTGTGTGAGTGAGTGAGTGATAAATCCGATTTCAGACAAGTGGGAGGGAGGCAAAGATCGGAACAGTAGCGGGGTGGGGAGGGGGGAGCGAGGCTATCCTAATACATTCTCTTTGTAAATCGACCCAAATTTCCCCCAGAGTGTCAATAAACAATGGTTGGTAGCTTTGGAGAGATAAACACTGCGGAACTGTGTCTTGGTCTCACAGCTGTGGGCTGCGTTTGAACAGCGCTGCTGGTCACGTAAGTTTAAAAAGAGAATATTCAAAGAAAAGCCCTAGAGAGTCTATGGCTGAGCTTTCTTTAAGTCAGTGGGTGACAGACAGTTTTAGTGATTGAAAAAAATTCGCCAAGACGTCTCCAGCTCCATGGATCTCATAATCCACTTCCTTTGCTCGATTGAAGCAGACGAGTTAATCTCATCCGTGTACCTCGGAACTGCGACCCAGGAGAACAAGTCGACATGCCTGCGAATCACATAAAGTTCGTCATTCGAAATGAGTGTGTGTCTCTTTCTTTTCCGCGCCGTGCCCCCTTGCCTTTTCTTCCTTTTAGGTAGTACGTGACCTGAGGTGACAAATGTTTTGCATCCTTTCCGAAAATCCCCCCCCCCTTTTTTTTTTCTGGTCACACCTGGTGGTGCTCAGAGCTTATCCCTGGCTTTCCACTCAGGGAACACTCCTGGCCAGGCTGAGGGGTGGGTAAACCTATGAGGTGCAGGGGGTCAGGGGTCAGCTGTATACAAAGCAAGAACCCTGTATACTGTCCCTTAGACCCCCCCCCCCAAATAAACCACCTACTTCCTTTTTTTTTAAGAGAGTAAGCCTCTCTCCACTCTCATTCAGAAGGATACATTTAGCAATTAGAGAATGTCTAAAATAAATTGGAGAATCATTTCCAGTACGGGTTACTGTTCCTTTGTGAATATTTGTCACAAGTCCCCCCAAAGGACATTTCTAACTGCTGATCCCTATATGCTACTAACCACACACGTTTTAGGCAAGATAAACAAAAGACATTGTCTGAGGTATGGGGAATAGAGCTTGAGAAAGGGGAGGATGACACTATTAAAATGATGGTGGGGTGAAGGGCTCCTCAGTCAATAAAAATTTGTGATTTCACATAGAGGTGGAAAAGGAGTTGGCTTTCTACATATCAGACATGCAAATTATGATGTCTTTAGAAACAAGGAATTCACTTAATTGATATGTCTATATTAACATATGTTATATACAGTAGAAAAGGTTAACTGGCATTTTAATTCACAGGAAGAATGACTGATTCTACCACGACCGTCATATATGTATATGTTTGCAATATTTGGTCATGATTTCTTTGCACATTGATATTTTGATCTTTAATAATTACTTAAACACCCCTTCTGAGTGAAGGGAATTTAATAATAATCTATTGAGAAAGAAAACAATTATAAAAATTGTTATTATGATTTTTTTCCTCCTGAATATGTTTTTTCTGAGCCTTCTGGACAGGAAATGACATATGTATTTGTCTCACCCTCATGACTTTTTTCCTAATAGCCTTAAATAATTACAAACACAAGCTCAAGGAAAGTGCTGAAATTCAGAAGGTGGATAAGGTTTGTGATTGCAATATAAGGTATAATTTGGGGTATTTGAGCTAACACTGGTAGTGTTTTTATCTGTATAGAGGTTTTGTGTCTACGCAGAACTTTATTAACCCTATGCTTTCCTAAAGGACCTGCGTCTGAAGTTTGACAGTGATGACATCTTTATATAATATTATGTCAATCTTAGCTGAATTAATAATGAAAAAAGCTGGCAATTTTGCAGCTGAGACACCAGGATATAGCATGTTTTATATAACCTAGTAAAAGCCTAGCAAAAGAAATAGTCTTCCCATTTCATTAGTATTATTGATTTTTTTCATTTCTCAAGGTATTCTTCTAGACTAAGGCCAAGAAATAAGAAATATTTCTTTTTGCTTTCAAGCCTACTTGGAAAGAATAACATAAGTGATATCTATGAAATGTAACATATAATATAAAATAAGACTAATCATTAATGGTTTAAGAAACATGAGTAGCTACCATCAATATTTTATAGAATGAGCACTTCCCTGGAAAATTTATTCCATAGCTCAGTTTGATTAATAGCATTACATCTCTAGTATTAGGAGTGACTTGTTTAAGAAAATTAGAGGGAGCTCTTATCAGTAACCAACATCAAGTACCCTCAGTTACTCTTTAAAATGCTTCAAGGTCAATTATCGAAAAAAAAAAAAAAAACAGTTGAGTGCCCTGGTAAATAAGTCCTAAATAATAGAGTCCTTAAACTACAGACTATTTGGTCAGCTCTAATCATCTATTTTTTTTTTTTTTTTTTTTTGGTTTCTGGGCACACCCAGCAGTGCTCAGGGCTCTGCACTCAAAATTGCTCCAACAGGCCCAGGGGACCATATGGATGCCGGGATTCGAAGCACCATCCATTCTGGATCACCTGGGTGCAAGGCAAATGCCCTACCACTGTGCTATCTCTTCGGCCCTGCAATCACCATATATATATATATATATATATATATATATATATATATATATATATGAAGCATACCACTGTTTTATATATATATATAAAACATTTCAATGAAGCATACATATATATGTATATATATGTATATATACATATATATATAAAACAGTGGTATGCTTCATTGAAATGAGAATATGACATTTATTGAGATTGTTTTATTAAACTACATAGTAAAACTTAGAATGTTTTTAAGTTAGGGGCCCGAGAGATAGCATGGAGATAGCATTTGCCTTGCATGCAGAAGGACAGTGGTTTCAATCCAGGCATCTCATATGATCCCCTGAGCCTGCCCTGAGTGATTTCTGAATGTACAACAAGGAGTAACCCCTGAGCGCCACCGGTGTGACTCAAAAACCAAAAAATAATAATAAGAAAGTTTTTAAGTTAAAGAAATAATAAATTCTAGAACAAGAATGATAGTATAGCATGTAAGGCATTTTCCTTGCACCTAGCTAACCAGAATGAGTGGAGTTTAATTCCTGGAACCCTACATGGACCCCCCCAAGTCTTAGCCTGCAGTGATCACAAAGCACAGAGCCAGAAGTGATCTAAGCAAGGCAAATGTGACCCCAAACCAAAGATTAGTAAATAATGCTCTGTATATATGAGTAAACTAGAAAAGTCATATATTGGGTTTTAATATTATATTACCTAGTATATATAATATATTCACATATATGTTGATAATTCTTATGTGAGACATAAGTATTAAAATTTGACAATTTTTACATTGTTATTACAAAAGCCCATTTATTGCTATTATTTATGAATTTGTCACAACTCTGTATCACTTATGTTCTTGTCTACAACATTTATAACAATGAATCCTCAAATGAAACTACCAATCACCTGTCATGTGAGTGTTTCATCATGTCAATCATTTCTTCCCTGTTATTATTTCAAACTCAATAATGCTTCCTAATATTCTAAGCACATTGTGGAAAAACAATCTACTAATCACCAATTAAGACAATGTTGAGACTAACTAAAAGGTTAATTGCACCATCATTTAGACAGTCACTTCCAGATTTAAAACTAACACTCACGGGCATTCTTGGCAGCCCTTTCTGATTTTTTCTATGCGTATATAGTAAAGTGGAAGCAGGATCTCAAATGCATGCATGAAGTGGCAATTTCATTATTTTCTTCTTCTGCTTACTATTCCCCAAACATCTATATTTCTCTTTAGCTAAGAATTAAAGAAATATCCTAGAAAAACAATTAATTTATACCCTCAATTCTCAGATGAGCCTTCAGTACTGCTCGGCGAAGGTTTTACATGTTTATAATATATGTCAACTCATTTCCTATATTCTTAAACTCATATTCTATACTGGGACAGTTTTCAATTTTCTTCCATTTTTATAGTCCCTATTTTCCTCAATCATCCTATCATACCTATAGAGTAAATAGAATCTACTGTGATACCCGTATGAATATACTTCTGCTCTATCCCTAATTATAATACTAATTATCTATTAAGAATAATTAGCTCTTTTGCTTTTGTATCACAAAAAATAAGCACAACTGTTCTGCAAAGTTTAATCAGTAAATTCAATCTTATAAACTTACAACATGAAGCTCTCAACAATGGTAAAATCTGTCTTTTTTTATTATCTTACATGATTTCTTTTGGCCTCCATATAGAAGAAACTTTGTGTTCCTTATATTTCAGATAAAGGTAACTTTGTGACAGGACAATATCTTCAACACAAATCATATATGAAATATATCAACTCATATATGAAAATAACCGAACTTTCCTTTTTACTTATTTTCATTAAAGGTTCATGTGATCCTGGTTTCCACCCCATTTCCAGTGATACTAACACTCTACTTGAGTTTATTTTTACATAAAGAGAGAAAATCAATAGTTGGCATTTTATGTACCTTAATTTTAATTTTCATTTTTATTCTTCAAATGTAGGACTCTAGCCCACTAGGATAAGAGATAGTCTGGCAGACAAAAATTAAAGGTAGTAATTTTTGTTTGTTTTTGGGTCACCCCTGGTGGTGCCCAGGGATTACTTTTAGCTCTGTTCTCAGGAATCACTCATGGTGGGTTTAGGAGTTCTTAGGGGATGCTGGGGATTAAACCCAGGTCATTTGCCATTAAAGCAATTGTACTATCACTCCAGCCCCAAGGTAGTATTTATTTTATAATAAAACTAAAATATAGTAAGAGATTCGGGCAATTTTATTGTGGTGTGCATGGTGGTGAACTGAACCGGAGAAGAATGAAGGTGAGTAATAAATGTACATTTTCAAGGTTAATGAGGCAGCTTAATAGGGAATAAGGAAGAGAAGGTGAGTGTTTTAAGTTGAACCAGCATTATTTTTGGCAAGATGTAAAGATGGGAGCAATATGAAGATATATAAAATGAAAATTAATCTGCACTGAAAATTACTCAACCAATGTTTAGAAAACAACTAAAATGACCAAATTGGCTACAGTTTTCTATTTCATGTATCTTGTATTCAATCGAATTTTCCTTAAAGTCACTCATAAATGCCTGGTAGTCAATATTAAACTGTTTAAATATTTTTATAGATGTGTAAAAATAACTTGTAAATATCTTATATTTTCAGCAATCAAGAGCTGCTTAGTATTTTAAGGTATAGATTTCTGTAATCAAAATCAGAATTGTCCACATTAGCAGAAATTGTTCCTCATAAAAGAACTAAAGTATGGTGGCAATTAGCATTGAACATATTCTAAGTGTTTTTAAATGGATTTACTCATATAAACCACAGGCCTTCCATATGAGAAGGCACTAATGGCCTCAGTTTGCAGAGGGGAAATTTTTTAACCACGAAGAGGTTAAAATTCACTCAAACTAAATGACCAAAACAAAGTTTGAAATCAGACAGTTTTGATTTCAAACACCAGGCTTTTCAGTAGTAATATCACTGCTGCTGTTTAGGAATTAGATATTTTTTGGTTTGAGATTATATAATCACTAGTCTCTGATTAACCATATTTGCATGTGACAATGAGGATATTCTTACAAAGAATGTCTATTAGTCATCAGGAACCTGCTTGAAAGATAGTGGGATAAACATGTATGTAACAATGCACTTGGACATCCATGTCCCAATTTAGAGCAAAAATAAATATTGTTAATGCTACAGGGCTAACCCAAGTGATGCTCAGAAAAATCGCATTGTATTGAATACAAAAATTGTTACCGATATTCACAATGCTTGCATTAAATACAAAATACTTTCAGAGTATTCTAATTAGTTTAAGCAGTCCTTATAATTATCTCAAAATATACTAATGTGGTATTCAATTTTAACTCAATGTCAGCATTTAATGGAGAATCCTAAATGTGAGTTCATTAATGTGTTGCTGAAAATCAATGCTGTCACTCTTTATTTAGTTTTATTTTAAACAAAAGTCTATGTTTATTTAGAATAAATACACAATTTTTTAGTCATAAGGGGTATATGGTGTCTCATTCAGAGTAAAACAATAAAATAAACTAAAATTGATCTCTGGAGAATACATTCATGTCAACACATAGTATTAGAAAAAAATTAAATATCACTTCTGCAAATTTCTCTACTTTTACATAATTGAAATATTTACTGTCTTTTCTGCTTTGGTGCCATACTTGAAATAGTGTTTTCTGTCTACTTTCAACTAAATTCAATACAGATTCAGAATTTTATTTGAAAATACTTCTCCAATATATGCCTTTTAAAATTTCTATTGTAATTTTAGGATGTTAGGGTTAGTAATTTAAATTTATTTTATATAACTCACTAATCATATGTTCAAATATACTCACCCTTTACTCCCATCATAGTAGCACAAAATAATGCTTCCAAATGCTTGAGCAGAAAATATGAAAGGTAAATAGTAACTTGAGGCCAAATTAGCTGTCAGATACCAGGATAAAAATGATGACAAGGTGGGTAGTGATATAAAGAGTTTAAAATATTAGATGTCCTTGAGAAATGGTGCACAGTCTCAAGATTAATAAAGAGAAAGTTGTGCTGTTTTATTAAAGTGTAAGTGCAGGGATGAGAAATGGTATTTATACAAATGATAATGCCTATAGCAATGCATAAATTTCAGATTTGTTAATGATTCTGTAGCTTCTGCATGAAAACCATTGACCTTGTTTAAATTAATCTAGGTTTGTACTTACACAAATAAAAATGCTAGTATTTAAAATTTGAGAATGTAATATTTCTCAGTGCTGATACCATTCACTAGCACTTAGCACATTGTACAGCATGACACATATGTGTTAATTTAGCATGCAGTTTAGAGTTCAGAGTCTGCCATATGTCAGTCATGGTGTCTACGTTTTATATGCATCATCTTTTTAATTTGTGTTTTATTTTTCCTGCTTAACTATGAAAGTACTTAAGACTACAGTTACATATTATCTAAAGTGTATATGTGGGAAGGTTGATGTGTATATATATTTATATGTTTAGAGAGAGAAGTTGAGTTATATTGGGGGTGATGAAAAGTGACATTTTTCCTACAGAGGACATTTATTTACATACATTTAAGCCAAATAAATACAGAATGATGCTAAGCTCTTTGTTTTGAAAAAATATCAAACAAAATTCGAATACCTTTCTTCATAATAACGTTTAAGTCTGTCTCTCTGTTTATATTTAGCCAAGTAAGACTTAAAAGTCAATCAAGCCATTTTCTTAAATTTCCCCTACTCTTTTAGGAGCGTTTTAGGGACACATAGAAATTTACCTAGCATTGTTTAGGGACTATTACTGTATCTATGTTCAGGAGTTATTTCTAGAAGTACCAGGAATCTAACCAATATCAGAAAACTTACCTGCGGTACTCTCTAGCCCTTACCATTTTTCAGTTTTTTTTTAAAGAATTTCTTAATTTGTTACACTTTTCCTAGTTATATGACACAAATAAGACCCTAAACACATTACCAATGATAATCACAACTCTGATAACATTATATTATCTATTTCAAAATATCAATATTAATATTTGTTTTAATGCAGGCCCTGTTACTTGCAAGTACATTATCAATGCTTGCATACAATGCAAGTATTGAAATTTTATTTTCCCAAACTTATAAAATAAGTTTTATTCTAATATCTAGTTATATATTCATATATGCCTATTTTCTGTAATTTCTATTTAAACAATCTTTCTTTAGCCTTATAAAAAGCTTTCATTAAAAATTTTTATTTAGAGAATTGTGATTTCCAAAGTTATTTATAGATAAGTTTTAGTCATACAATATTTCAGCACCAATCCCACCACCAGTGCCAAAAGCCACCAATGCCCCCAGAGTCCATCCTATGCCACCAGCAACCTTGCCCAGGCCTACTATCATAACATAAGTTTGGTTGTTAAAATTTGGATCTCATAATTTCTTTGTGGTTGACTCTGGCTTGGATGTCCTTTCTTAATATCACCAATGCACTCGTGTCTCCTTAGCCCTCTCCTGTTATTTCACATGTCTTTCTTCTCTTCACTCAATTTATTTTGTTCTCACTATACTCTGGGGCCAAGAGAATTTTATATAACTCTCATTAAAAAACCATTGTATTCTTAGTGCTGGAGCAATAGTACAGCAGGCGGCATAGTTTCTTTGTACAAGGCCGGCGTGGATTTGATCACAGACATCTCATATGGTCCCCTGAGCTTTCACAGAGTAATTCTTTGTTTGTTTTTGGGCCACACCTGGCGGCGCTCAGGGTTTACTCCTGGCTCTGTGCTCAGAAATCACTCCTACCAGGCACGGGGTGCCTGGATTCGAACCACCGTTGGTCCTGGGTCGACCGTTTGCAAGGCAAATGCCCTACCACTGTGCTATCTCTCCAGTCCCCAAAGAGTAATTCTTTTTTTTTTTCAAAGAGTAATTCTTAAGAGCAGAGCAAGGAGTAACCTCTGAACTCTGCCGTGTATGGCCCCCCCAAAATAACAAAAACAAACAACAAAAAATTCATTGTATTCCTTCATACAGTTTTTTTTTATATTTAAGTGATATCATCCTGTATTTATCCTTCTTTTGGCTTACTTCATTTAAAATATCTTCCATTTCCATCTATTTTGCACTGAACTCAATGACTGCATCATTCTTCAGAGCTACGTAGTATTTTGTTATCTATATGTACCATATCATCATGATCCACTCATCTGTTGTGGATACTAAGTATTTCAAAGAATACTACAGAGATATTTTAATTGAAGAATTAATTAGCCTAGAATTAGTCCATTAGTTTTCATGTAAACAGGCAAGGCAGTAGCTCAAATGACTAAAGAACATTATTCCTTTATGTAGTGTTCCAAGTTTTATCCTTACCATGCCCCCCCAGGTCCACCACGTATAGTTCTAGTTTACCCCAAACACAGTGCTGGCCCTAAGAAGCAAAACATGAGAGAGGGTAGAGCATGGGAATGCATTAGACCTGCATCAGGGGAAATGTTCAGTAGCTCCAGAGAAGTACTAGAGAGAACCCAAAACAATGCAACAAGATTCAAGTATTGAATTTTGTTAACACAAACGCAACTTTTTGCGGAGATTTTTTTTATCAGAATTCATTGATATATTTTTGGCTGTGATACCTTGTCGGCTATGATATATTTTTATTCATTGATATCAATGTTGGCTATGAATGAGTCTCATGATTTGACGCATCTTATTCTTTTACTATTCTTAGATTTAATTGAATATATAATTTACTATATACAAGGATTCATAAAAGCAAGAAAGTTTTAAAAAGATATTGGCCTTAATGTCTCTAATTGTACTTCATGCGATCCTTTATTCTCCTATATCAAATGCTTTCTTTAAAAAGGACTATTTTCTTTATTGAATTTGTAGTCCAGAATGTAGAAATTAGAAGAAAATCCTATTTATAACTTGATCTGTTTTTTTATTTTTTTTCTTTTGGCCACATTCAGTTGCACTCAGAGCTTACTCCTGGCTCTGTGCTCAAAAATTACTTCTGGAAGGCTCAGGGGAGCATATGGAATGTAAGAGATTAAACTTGGGTCTTCTCTGAGTAAGGCAAAATGTCATACTTGGTGTGTTTCCACTCCAGCCCATCTTGTTCTATTTTTATTTTAATTACTTTCCCCTGGAAATTATGCCAATTCCATTAATTAGTTTTAATTAATATAAAGTTGTATGTTTGTTTTATATAAAGTTATTTTCAAATAACTAAGAATTTTTATTCAGTCATATTTTAATATGTGGCACACATATTACATGTGGCTGACCTGAGCTGGACGGGGGTTCAATTTCCAGCATTCCATATGTTCCCCAGAGCCTGCCCAGAGTGATTTCTGAGCACAGAGCCAGGAGTAACCCCTGAGTGCCATCGGGTGTCGCCCAAAAACAAAACAAACAAACAAAAAAGACATTATAAAGTACTAAGTTTAGTACTTTAGGCTTATATAAATTAGAAATATAGTTAAGAAAATTTTATATGAGAAGATATAAATTGAAGTAGAACATAAAAATACTAAGATTTGAACAAAGGAAGTCAAATTTTCTAAAATGTTACTAGATTTTAATGTTTTCGTGTGAAAAAAGGTAAACCTAGAACTAGTTACCAGGGGTAAGTAAACCTAAAACCTTCACATGCTCTTTAATAGATATAAATTTTACTCGAGATTTCTATAACTAGGTCAAGCCTGATAGGAAAAGAGTTAAGAGCAATTCAGACTACTCAGATTTAACTGAATTTCAAAACAATCTAAAGGAGAGAATGTTCATAAAGAGAAAAGAACAGAAATCAAAATGTTCATCAGTGACTTATCAAACTTGTTGGAGAATATCTAGGTATGTTTATATTAAAAATCTCCAAAATGAAATATTGTTCTTACTGTTCCTCAGCTTTATATATGTATTAAGATTCTGTTCTGTGCAACACTGAGTCCTCCAAAGATTGTACAGAAAATGAATAAATAATTAGTAGTATTATTCCAATGAATGAAAATATTCACACAGGATTTGACGGAAATTGTGTATTAAATGAAGAAAAACTTCAACTAGTTGAGCATTTAAAAAGATACTTATAGAATGTAAATATTAATGAGTGCTCTATGAGCAAAAGACCCCAAAATTAAGGAACATGAATATGAATAAACTTCCCCAGGTGCCTGTTTCATTATTGTCAAGTATATAGAGACAAACATATTTGCTCTACTGACAAAAACTTTTGACATGGCTAATATGCTTCCTAATTAAAAAAAAAAAAACTTCATGACTCCAGAGTCAATTATGTTCTGTCCTATTGCTGAGCACTTAAAAATATTAATCATGTGAATTAGGCATCTCTGTGTTTTCAGTCATGGACTAGGTAGTCTTTTTTTTTTTTTTTTCGGCCACACCGGTTTGATGCTCAGGGGTTACTCCTGGCTAAGCGCTCAGAAATTGTCCTTGGCTTGGGGGGACCATGAAGGACGCCGGGGAATTGAACCGTGGTACTTCCTTGGCTAGCGCTCCCAAGGCAGACACCTTACCTCTAGCGCCACCTCAACGGCCCCAGGACTAGGTAGTTTTTTTTTGTTTGTTTGTTTTTTGTTTTTTGTTTGTTTGTTTTTGGGCCACACCCGGCAATGCTCCTGGCTGTCTGCTCAGAAATAGCTCCTGGCAGGCACGGGGGACCATATGGGACACCGGGATTCGAACCAACCACCTTTGGTCCTGGATCGGCTGCTTGCAAGGCAAACGCCACTATGCTATCTCTCCGGGCCCATGACTAGGTAGTTTTAACTACATAAATGGAAAGCATAAAGTCACTACAGACAACGATTATTTATGCATTGTTTTTATTAGCAATTTATTAGCATTTTATTCATTCTTAGGTATTATGTATACAATGGTTTGAATATAAATATTTAATTATAAGCTATAGATTATAAGATGAATCAATTGTCTGGTGGCAAGTGACTATTTGTTCCCCATACAAAATGTTTTCCTCATTTTTATTAGATTAGTTATATAATTTATGTTGGAAGAATAACATTAGTAAAGAGTTTACTATTCCTAAATAGTCTTATGAAAACAACAAACATTAAATAATTTAATAAAAGAGAACTGAAGAAAATTGATGACATTTTGTCTCAGATTTTACATCACTTGTGTTTTAGAGATGAATACATTTTTAGAGAGCTTCACTGACCATGTTCAGGTCATGCCGATAGTAATTAGTAAAACTTACAGAGGAAACCAAAACCTACTGAAAATATTATATAAAATTGTGATATTTTCTGCCTTAGTCCACAGTTTCTTAATTACAATGTAGCATATTAAATGATATCCTTTAAAACTTTGACTACATCATACTGTCCTTAAGAAACATTCCTCACTTAATAACTTTAAAAGGAACAGAAAGTACAATTACATTTTTGGCTTTAATAATAAAGAAGGTCTATATACATGAATACTTTGCATATTGACTATGTAAAATATAGATGTGTAATATATATTGAAAATGAAATAAAATCATGTAAAAAGGAGTATCTTTTGGGACTACACAGTTAATAGGGTACTTGCATTGCACTTTGCCAAATTCAGTTCTATCCGTGGCACCATATATAGTACTCAGAGCTGCCAGAAGTAATTCCTGTGACAGAACAAAACAGTTTGTGGGCCAGTAAAAAAAAAAAAAGGATATAAAGTCATAGAGGCAAGCTGGAAGGGTGGGAGGTGGAATATCTTTAGGAGTCTTAATTAGATGAATTGTCAGTTGATATCTATGTGTACTTATTTATGTTAATCTTTATATTTAATTTTTGGAGCAATGGAAATCTGAAACAACTGAAGGTTGGATACTTCCTTTCCACAAATTACATTTCTTAAATGTACAAATCCAAGCATGAGTCACCAGCTTCAGGATTCCAACTCCAATTCATTATGCTCTATTTATAAGGAAACAAACCAGTGACCTTCATGTAGTTTTATAATGAATCTGTAAACTACAGATAATGTGAAAGATGAAATCATAACATGAATAGTCAAATGAGTTCAGTGGGTGATCTAAAATCTAAAACAATAAAGTATATTTTATAGAGGAAATTTCATTTACTCTGTGGTCGTTTTTTCCAAAATTACTTGGTGTGTGATTGCATATGATGAATTGATTTGAAACTAAGTTGTACATTTGCAAAAGGCTGTGTTTATTGACAAGGGGTATTGGACTGCCTAATATTGTTACTGAATGCATTTTATCATATTGTAAGCAAGTACTCTGAATAGTTTTAGTGAGGCCGAAATGATAACACATCAGGTAAGGTACTTTCCCTGAACCTAGTAGATCCATGTTAGATTCTCAGCAGCCCATATAGAACCTAGAGCACCACCAGGAATAATTCTTGAAAAAAATGATTGAATAATACATATTGAGAAGTTGCTGAGTAATCCCTGAGGGTGGCTGGGTATAACCCCAAACTAGAAAAAATTAGTTTCAGAAGATCAAATGTGCTGGGTAGATAGGGTTGGGTTGGAGGGCATGTTTGTTGCCCCAGAATCAATTCTTATTCCCAGTTCTGCTCTCAATCCTGGTGCCAATGATTCAACCCAGGTTGCCATATGTCAGGCAAGAACATAACCTCCTGCACTATCTAATCCTAAAAAAAACAAATAAGATTAATATCCTTAGGAGGGTGCCGAAGGCAAAAAAAGATTAATATCCTTAACACAAAAGAAATAACTCTAAAACAGAACAAATAAGATCAATGCTTATTTCTGGCTCTGCTCTCACTCCTGGTGCCAGGGTTTCAATTAAAACCAGGTTGCCTGTATGCCAGGTAAGAGCCTAACCTGTTGTACTAACTAACCTAAAACAAAACAAATATACTGGTCCACTTTCTGTCTTATATGTAAAATATTTGTTTTTTATGCTTTCAGATTAAAAATACATATTGTAGTGATTTTATCCTGTGATTTTAAAGACTTGCTTCAAGATAAGTAAATATTTTGATTTGATGGATTTAAATAAAATAAAACAAACCAAACAACTGTCCGCCTACTATCTAAAATTATATAGACAGTTTCCAAATACTATTTAGAAAAAAACTATACCAAACAGATTCTGCCACTAGTCTCAACCTCAGTTCTGAATTCATTACCTTTAAAATATTTTTTGTTTATTTTGGGGGCCACACCCGGTGACACTCAGGAGTTACTCCTGGCTATGCACTCAGAAATCACCCCTGGCTTGGGGGACCATATTTTTAAGAAGCTGGAGCGATAGCACAATAAAGTAAGGCATTTGCTCTGCATGCAGCCAACGCAGGACGGACTCTGGTTGAAATTGTGGCATCCCATATGGTCCCACAAGCCTACCAGGAGCAACTTCTGAGAGATTAGTCAGGAGTAATCCCTACGTGTAGCCAGGTGTGATCCAAAAACCTAAAAAATTTTTTAAAGATTTTTAGTATTTTTATTACACATTGGTTACAAGGTTGCTGTTTTGGAGGCAGAAGACCCAGTTTTCATCCCTAGAAGCAGATCCACCAGAAGTGATCCCTGAGCACACAGCCAGGGGTATATCCTGAGCATTAATGGGTATATTGCCACTAAAAGTCCAAATTAGCTAGAAAATTTCTTATTCCAACTGAATGATAAAAAGCCAGAAATAAGCCAGAAAAAAGTTGTGAAAAAAGCTATAAAAAGCTGACCTTTGAGAGCACCTTATTCAATTAAATATTAACTATTAATATTTAATTAATATTCAATTAAACACTTCAAAATAGTTTAGTTATATTGCCATAGTTGAGAGAATATTAGTGTTCCATTTCACATCAGGTATTCTAGTTTGCAAGGTTTCACATCACAAAATGCTGGCACATTTTTACTACATATAGACTTTCAAATATTAGAATTTGAGTATTTAATTTATTTAGCTAAACTCTGGCTTTATGATTCATAAGTATTAAATACTTCACTATTATGTAAAGATCTTGTATTTGTTGTTGTCATTTATTATTATTGTTTTGGTTTTAGGGCCATACGTCTTTGCAAAGCTAAGGACTACTCCAAACTTTGCTCTCAGATCACTCCGGTGTTCAGGGGCCATATGTGGTCCTTGAATTCAGATTGCTTGTGTGTGTATATGTGTGTGTGTGTGTGTGTGTTTAAAGTAGGCACCATACCTGCAATAAGATAGTGTTAACTAAAAAATAAAAATTAAAAAAACAAAAAAATAGGCATTTTCATATATATGAAAATTTTATTTCATTACATTAGCCATTTTAAATATCAAAGTAGACAGTAAAATATTTGACTACTTGAATGTGGTTGTGTTTTAACCCTGAATAAACGATGACCCTCTTCATTTTTTATGACCCTTTTCTTTTAAAAACAAAATATTCATGTTATTCAAACAAAGTACAATAAAGTCTTTTGTAATGCCATTATTTACTCATTCTTCTGAGAACTGAGTATTTGCATTTTATTGATGAATCTTTGATATATTTGTCCCTTTAAGTGTTTGCTTTACCCTTATTTCAACTGAACAGAAATAAAACATTATTAAGCCTTAATGGGGTTCTTATAATTTGCAAAGCATATTTTTATACTGAAACTACTGAACTATCTTTGGATAGGCTGAAAGCAAAATAACAGTTGTTTGTGGGAAACTTAGGAAAAAGTTATTTTGAACAATCAAAATTTTCCTTGAGATCACAGGATGACTTATTTTTAAACATAATCTTAGATAACTGGAATGTGCATATGAATTGTATAGTGTATAGACTAATAGATAAAGCAAGATTATTATCAGTGGCATCATTTTTCCATCTAGTCACCAAGAGAAAATCTATTATTGTATAGAAAAAGTTAAAAAAAATAGGAAGGTTCAAGGCTGTAGAGAAAGTAGAAAGGATCGGACACTTGCCTTGCACAAAGTTGAATCTGGTTTGCTCCCCAGCATACCATATGATAGCAGAACACTGCCAAAATGATCCCTGAGTGCAAAGTCAGGAATCAGCCCTGAACATCACTGAGCATGACCCAAAAGTACACAAAAATAGGAAGAGTAATAGAAACCTGAAGTCACAGTTTGTTCTAATGAGGCCTAGTGTTGGTGTTGGTGTAGTGAGGCCTTTCTCTGGCTCTGCCTGGCACCTGCAGTCCCTACGAATTCACAAAGCAGTCAGATGAAGTTTCAGGAGAAATCCAGCTTTATTACAAGGCCCTAACCTCCATGTGCCACAAAGCTTCTAAGCTAAGTAGCCTCTTCCCTGCTGCTCATCTTCCATCCTATTTGCATGTCTGCTCTCCTTCCCCCAGCCTCCCTATTATCCTCTGTCCCAAACAACAGCCCCTCCCAGGTGTGGGTGGGACTGACCATCCAGGTAAGAATAGCATAGGGAATTGGGGGAGCAACAGTTAATAACAATACAATAAATCTCGGATTGTATATATAAAAACAGAGATAAAAGCTGGGAACAGTGAGGATATGATAGATGACAAGCATTAATCTAAGGGATATTATGTTTATGGGGGAGAGGTAAAGCAAGTTGGTCAAATGAAACAGAAACAGAGAAAATAGTTAATTTTATTAGAGTGTTCCATACTTTTCAAAATTGACCAAGATTTTATAAATGTTCACTTAAATATTTTTGAAATTGGAAAATATAAACAGATAGTGTTAGCTATGGACTTGAGATCTAACCAACAAAGATAATGAGGAAATGTTGCATTAAGCCCTTAGGATGGACTTGGATGGTGAATGGAGGCCTTTGTCCTTAGGCTCAGGACCACGTGGCTCCATCCTCCATTAACTGTCAGGTCATCATCTTCAGGTGGTCCCAGCAGGAATCAGACTCACTCAGATAGGCATCAGGAAGTATCAGCTTTATTCATACCTTATCCACCACATGTGTGGCCTATATCATAACCAATTAAGCATTCAGCCATTCTTAGCTAGCCCTGCGTCTTAACTTCTTTCAGCCATCTTCCCTTTGACCTCCATGCTGGCAAAAGACCAAAAAGTCACTAATCCCCTGGCCCAAAGGCCTTATCTCACCTTTCCAAGACCACTCCCAGGAAATGGGAGTGTTCTAGCAGGTAAGGTAACTTAATATCTGGTTCCCAAGACCCCGCCCAGAAATGGGCGGGTCTCAGGTAGATACACCTAAATCCAGGGTGGAGTCACAAGGAAATGGGTCAGTTTATTGGAGATACCAGTATGCTGGAGCCACACCTTTCCCAGGTGGTGACCCCAAAGAGAGTTCACAGTCATTTCATAGGGCTTACGGGCTTTAAGCTAGGTACGGTATAACTGTAGGTTCACTATAGGTTCACTCAATAATGCCCACAGGATAATATATGATGCCAGATTGAACCTTGGTCAGCAGCATGCAAGACAAACAACTTACTGCTGTACTATAGCTCTGGTCTCTGGGAAGTTATTTTTTATGAAGGAGGCTATGGAACTAGTTGTAAACTATCACAGGTGCCCACCAAATTAACAGGAGACCTGAAATAAATAAACCCTTCATAAGTAAATTGCACCATTGCAAAAATAGCTCACAAGTTCTGATTGCAGTAGTCATCTCCCTGTTAGGCTACTGCTATTAATGTCAGTAGTTGGTTGGTTACAAACATTTTACTTTCTTCTAAAGATTCTTGTAGTTAAACACTATGCTCTCTCAGTGTAGAACATAAAACATAATACATACATAACATAATGTACATAAAACATAATAGTAATAAATAAAATGATACATACATACATAAACAGATAAAACATAAACAGATAAAACATAAACAGAAAGCTGATGGCTGTGTTATTGGTATTATGTGCATGGAAAAACATTATCATCGTGTTTTAAAATCTTAATCAATATAAAATTATAAAAACATGATCCAGGAGGATAATTTTGTTCATAATCCCACAACCAATATATTAACACTGTTAAAAAATATGGTATAGTTTCCTAACCTATCAACATTTTGTGTATTAACAAGCAAGAACTATAAGACATATACTGTGAAAGGGACAGAATAGTTTGTAGTGAAGTAAATCTGTGAATGCAATGTTAAAATGATGTTAAAATGACTATTTGACGGGCTGGATAGATAGCATGGAGGTAAGGCATTTGCCTTGTAAGCAGACGGATGGTGGTTCGAATCCTGGCATTCCATATGGTCCCCCAGCCTTCAAGGAGTGATTTCTGAGCTAGAGCCAGGAGGAACCCCTGAGTGCTGCCGGGTGTGACTCAAAAACCAAACAAAAAATTACGACTTGATTAGAAATGATATTTGTAAAACTAGATGTTTTCAGTTGACAGTACTATCACCTTTCAAATAGTAGTCATTACCTGTTCATTAATTTTCTTATCTAAACACTCAAGATTAAAGCCAAAACTGTTAGGAATAGCTGTCACAGCTACGTTTTACATATATGCCCAAAAGAATATGATAATGTGTTTAAAAGCACATGTTTTGAAATGAAAAAATTAAAATGTTGTCTTTGTTGGTACAGAAAAAAAATGGAGATGCAGAAGATGGAACGCCTCATCTATATCGATCATTTGTTTTTCCATAGCATGTACTGCACAACTAATAATTTTGTCACCAGTTTTTCAGCAAGCACACACTCACATTACTCCAGATAGGAATCTCATCTCATAGTTACACTAAATTGCTATTGTGTAACTTTGCTTCCTAAAACATAATAAGTAGAAATATTTTACAAACATTTTAGTAAAGAATGTGTTTTTAATTAAGGTATATCTGTAATTAAATAAATAATTAAATAAATATGATATGTATTATGCCAATTCATTATCAAATAGCACTAATGTAATTATGGTATGTTCTCACATATTTTATTTAAATAAACCATTGTTTCATTTGGAACCATATTAGAGACAAGAACACTAGTTCTAATCAGTAGCATGAGGCGTATTTTAAAGTTTAGGTTAAAATAAATAGCTTTACTCCTAGTTGTTGTTTCCTAATTTAAAATCAGAACTGGTATAGAAATCAAATACATGATAATTTAGTCTTCTAGTACATTACACATTGGGTTATTAAACAAGTATTTTCATTAAATTATTTAAGCTGTGGTTTTGAGATTTGTGCTCAATACTTTATTTTATAGTTAAAATGTGTTAGCCATTGTTTATGATTTTATAAAATACTTTAATGCCTTTGAAGTCAGAGCAATAGTACAATAGGTCAGGCATTTGCTTTGCACATGGCCAATATGGTCCCTGGAGCCAGCTAGGATTTGATCCCTAAGCACGGAGCCAGGCATAAGCCCTAAGCACCATTGGGTATGATCTCCAAAACAAAAAATTTCAATGAAACTCCAACAAAAATCTTTAATATTTAGTATATTTTCCCTTTAATATAAACACCGTGGTTACAAGGTTGATGATTGGGTTTCAGTACTACAATGCTCACCTACACCAGTGCTTCTCAATTATTTTCTGCTACGCCCCTTTAGAAAGAAGAAAACATTTTAGCACTCCCCGTGCGACTGTAAATAGTATCTTTATTAAAAAATCTTTAACCTGCAAAACAAAAATATATAAAATAATTTGAGCTGATTTTTTCATCAAAGGTGATGTCTGGATTACTGGCTACAATGAGCACGTTTTGCAATGCCTAGCTTTTCGAAGCAGGGTTTGAAGCAGAACACAGCAACTCTCAGCTCCAGAGACATACAGAGACATAAACACGCGGCTTAGCTTGCTATGATAGTGTTTGCCAAGGTCAAACGCGTCCCCCTTTAAAGAGCCTCGCCCCCCCCCCGGGGGAGTGCGCCCCATTATTTGAGAAGCACTGCCCTACACAGATGTACATTTCCCGCAAATCATGCCTCCAGTTTCCCTCACAAGCTCCTTCCTGCCTGACTGGGAAAAACATTTAGCTACTCTTTCCTTTCCTCTCTTTCTTTCTTTTTTTTTTTTTTTTTTTTTGGTTTTTGGGCCACACCCGTTTGACGCTCAGGGGTTACTCCTGGCTATGTGCTCAGAAATCGCCCCTGGCTTGGGGGAACCATATGGGACGCCGGGGGATCGAACTGCTGTCCATTCCTTGGCTAGCGCTTGTAAGGCAGGCACCTTACCTCCAGCGCCACCGCCCGGCCCCTCCTTTCCTCTCTTTCTCTCTCTTTCTCTCTGCTCCCTTTTCCGTTGTAGACTCTGTGGTTTGCACTATTGCTAATGAAGGGATACTGCGCCTATGACTTTATGTATGTTCAGCACCCAGTTCTTGTCCAGCGTGATCCGTTATAAATATCATTGTCAAAGTAACCCAGTTTCTACTTTAATTGCACTGCTCCAATATTTGTGGCAATACTGGAAGCTTCCTACCATGGACTGGTCCTCCTGGACCCCATCTCAATTGTATCTGGGTATTATTAGTATACTATATTTTTTTATATCCCACAAATGAAAAAGATGTTTTTTATGTCTATCACCCTCTCCCTGACTCATTCCCTTCAGCATAATAATACCCATATCCATCCATATATAAGCAAATAAAATGATCATTTCATGTATATTTCATCACTTTGACCATCTTTGCTATTTATATTAGCACTTCACTTTATTGCCTAGCTAATTGTAATGGGGAATTGCTCTACTCATTTGGGTCCTGTACATAGGCCTGTTAATAAACTGCAAATAAAAGAAATAATTTTGTTTCTGTGTCCACAAATATTGCTCAGCAGTCCGAAGTACATGTGTTGGATGCAAGAAGCCTGGTTCAATCACCAGAACCACACAGTTAACTACACAATTCCTGAGTACAGACATGAGATTAATCACAAATACCACACTAGGATGTGGTACCAACAAAAACCATATCTGCAAGTGTTACACAAAATTTAATTTTCCTCCTGAAAAATTGTAGCAGAAATATTTAGGATATTTTTCAGGCTCCCAAATAAAAGCTACAAGCTTTTATATCTAAAATAACATAAATCACTACAATTTGAAATGTTATTTCTCCTTTCAGCATCAAATATCAAGCTAATATCTTTGGGTAAAATAATATTATCCATTCCTGCTCTATAATTATTTTACATAAAACAATACTTAAGCATAACAATTGACATAATTTTGTTGACTATTTTGTAACGTTTAATGTGTTTAATTTCTTCCTTAACTGAAGAAAGAATATGGAAATGCTTGCTCGACTCTTGTGACTTTTAAATTCATTTTATGTGGAACTGTCTTTTTTCTGAAATGATGAATAGCTGTCTCATCTTATTCAAAGATGCTTATATATCAATAGTGTAAACAGTAAAAAATTTAGATGTTAATGGTGCCCTGAATAGAATTTTTGCTTCCCAATTTCTGATTGCATTTTTCTAAATGTTTATTTTTAGGGTAATTTTCCAATATCCATGAGCATCTATAGACCATTCATCACTGTGCTTCAAGAATAATTGTAAGTATCCCCATAAATATGTCTGTGAAATTTTATTTTGAATTAACAATAAGCCTATATTTAGATGATTATTTTCATGTATATAACATAAGCCTCCTTCTGAAATAGAAAACACTTTTGCCATTAAAAACCTATTACCTATGAACAATATAATTTAATGAGAAAATGTTTTAATTCTACAAAAGTATCAACATATATTACTACCTAACCACAACTTTATAATAACCTAATAAAAATAATAGCATGACTATGAGCAATTAGATACATTACAGCTAAATAGAAATTTCAGTTTTATCCTTCAAGTTAAACTTTTTATATTAAACATATAAAGTAACCTAATGTATTTGGCAAGAGCGATAGTGCGGAGGCTAGAGTGTTTGCTTTGCACTTGGCCGACCTGGGTTGCATCCCTGGCATCATACTATATGGTCCGTTGAGCCTGTCAGGAGTAACTTCTGAGCGCAGAGTCGGGAATAATAACCGAGAGCCACCGGTGTGGTCCCAAACCCCATAAATAAATAAATAAATAAATAAATAAATAAATAAATAAATAAATAAATAAATAAATAAATAAGTAAGTAAGTAAGTAAGTAAATAAAATAATCTAATATAAAATAAGCATGACTGTAGAGTCGTGTGCTGGGAGTTAGGTTGAAGTTTGGTTATTCCACAGTTTCCAGAAGGGAAAGGGAATTCCCATTCCATTATCCAGCAAGGACAGTGGAAGCAGTTCCACAGTAAATAATCCATACACATCTGAGGTATAAAGAGACAAGAAACTTGAACCCAAGCCCTTTACCAGCCAGCCAGCTGCTCCAAATCCGGAGTTAGCAAACCTGCTACAAAAGACCCCCTCGTCTAAGCCTTGCTTCTATTTATTCAGATTCACACAGCAGCCCTCTCCGTAAACAGGGGGGAGGCAGGCAGAGAGAACAGATACAAAAGATAAATATTATAAGACCACTCCGGTCTGGAGCGGTTGCGCAGTGGTAGGGCGTTTGCCTCTCATGCCCCGGCGTTCCTTATGGTCCCCCCAAGCCAGGGGCGATTTCTGAGCGCTTAGCCAGGAGTAACCGCTGAGCATCAAATGGGTGTGCCCCCCCCCCAAAAAAAAGATTCTGAAACTCAAAATCCTTTCTATTGTGGACTTAAAAGTCTAAAAGCTAGGTCCCGGAGAGATAGCACAGCGGCGTTTGCCTTGCAAGCAGCCGATCCAGGACCAAAGGTGGTTGGTTCAAATCCCGGTGTCCCATATGGTCCCCATGCCTGCCAGGAGCTATTTTTGAGCAGACAGCCAGGAGTAACCCCTGAGCACCACCGGGTGTGGCCCAAAAACAAAACAAAACAAAACAAAAAAGTCTAAAAGCTAGAGAGAAAGTTTGTTGGTAAGGTACTTGCTTTGATTGTGGGTATCCCAGGTTCAGTCTCCAGCATTCTATATAACTATGGAGCCCTACAGGGAATGATTGCTGAGCTCAGCCTCCTGTGTAAATCTGAGCACAGTTGGAAGTAACCCCAAAATAAACTAAAGAAACATTATTTAAAGGATATGATGGGTAACAGAACGTTGCTTTTCAAAAGGAAGTATAAGTAGTATAAATGGTGAATAACACAGCTTGGGAATGGACTCCTTATACTTTCTGAGCATAAATATTTGGTTAGGCAAGTAAATTTGGGCATGGAGAATAAAAATTAGATTCCTTATCTTCAATTCATGGGAGCTCTCAATTGTGTTTTTAATTGTCCTCAGCCATAGACAAGGTGTGCTACAAAATGTTTTTAGAATGTAAGCTTCATGGGATATGCAGTATAATAATAATAAAAAAAAGAACTTATCAGACTTTGACAGTAAAGTTTTTTCACTCGTTGAGTATAAATTTAATTTATGATTATTACATATGTGAAATCATATATTATAAAAATAGAATTTGAAAATGAGAGTGTATTAATATTTGAAAAGAAATAGGGATGGAGTTAGTTTGGAGCTAGCTGCTCTAGAGTGTTAGTTTATTGGGGATATTTGGACCACACCCTGGAATGCTATGGTGTTAGTCCTGGCTTTATACTCATTAATTACTCCTGGCAGTGCTCAGTGAACCATATGGGGTGCCGGAGATCAGACCTAGATAAGCCACAAGCAAGGGAAATGCCTACCAGCTATAGTATTATTCTGTCCCTATGAGTTACGGATATGTCTAGAAGAAAATGGTAGTTTTTGAAGACAATTCCATCAAAATGACTTAATTAAAACATAAACATAGAATAATTATCATCACATTTCTGTTCTAATTTATTTTGATGACTAAGGTTACATTTCCACTGATTAATATATTGAAAAAATATTGACACTATAGACACCATTCCAAAGAGGAAAGTATGAACTTGCAAAAGGTCTGAAGTGTGTGTACTCTTTTATTCTTTGAGATTTTTTCCAACATCTCTCTTATGAGATGTGTACTTTCTTCCTTTAGGGTGCATTTCCCTATTCTGGAAAGACTTGCACATCCCTTCTTGCAGTGTTTACTTTGATCTTTCCTCTTTGGAAAAGCCTTTGTTCCTTTTTGAGCACTTATCTTCCTTTTCCTCTGCATTTGTTTTCCAAAAAATTATTTCACTTCTAAAAAGGAACTATAAGGTTTGTGATATTAAAACAACAGTATCTTCCTGAGAGGGCACAGAAGTAATTAAAAATTTAGTGAAGTTACTTGCAAATTATTTCACTACATGGTGTAGTTTAATTTTGACATTAAACTGATCAAACATTAAACTGATCAAACTGAGTCATCTCACACATATCAATAACATGTTAAGTTAAACCTGGTAGGAATAAGTCAATGTACATAGACTAGGAACTCAATCTGATTTTTTATTTTTAACACTATCTTATCTATAATTTATGGCCCTATTTTGCATGCTCCTTGCTCTTCTCTGGGCCTGTGTGTGTCCAATTATACAAAACAGTTGGAACCTTTCTTTTCTCTCAATATTAGACAAAGTTTAAAACCTAAATTCATTTAATGAAAGAAGTTCCAATGAATTAATAGCTTAACCAGAGGGAGGCACATTCTAATGCTGAAAATATGATTCAAAAATTAAATTCTTCAAAGATCTGGAAAAGAAAATATACTACAAATGACCAGTTTATATTCCATAGTAGTATGGAAGGCTGGCCTCAAGAGGGCATGTTAGTGACATGAAAAATACATGTACAAAATAGACAACATATTTAATATAAATGTTATATTTTTATAATAATAGATGTGTTAATTATTGCTGTAGAAAACAGTTTTATGATTATGTTTCTGTGTGAATGCATACATTTATTAGGTTGTGAATATGTGTTCACATCTTGACATTCTTTCTGTTTTTGAAATGTGGTGTCTGATGCTTTCTAAGGCTATATTAGGCCTTAACAGACTCAACTATTATCAAAAATAAAAGTTGACTTGATTTATATCTAGGTGTCATTCAAACTTAATAATACTTTCCCAAAAGTCTTACCTATGCAGTATAAGCTACAGTGCTATTTTACTGTCAAGGTAATAACGTAGGTAATCTAGTCAATGTCTCCTATGAAAAATGATCAGTTGGACAAATTTATACCTTCAGAACTGGATAAGGTTGGTATTTTCAGTAAGTATTTTTCTATAAAACATCACCACTTAAATTTTCTTCATACACAGGAGAAATGCAATGAAGAAATGCTGTACTTCTTGTATTTATCTATAAATGCTGTACTTCTTGTATTTATCTATAAATGCCACAAATTAAAGGACAACTTTATTGAAGAAATGCTGTTTATATATTTATACTAAAATAATATATATAATATCCAATATCATGACATAATTTTCTTGTCACATTCTCAAAACCTATATTAACAATTATTGAATTATATCTTCCATGTATTTGTTTTTATTTGGGGGCCACACCTGATGGTACTCAGGCTTACTCCTGGATTTGGGTTCAGGGATCATATCTTTAGACCAAATGGGTTGCTAGGGATTAAATCCAATTATCCAAGTGCCAGACAAGTGCCGTTTCCATTATCCTATTTCCCCACCCCTCATTTCTTACCTATTTACCTTTCATTTATATGACTTTTTATTGATACAAATAAAGATATATTCACTTAATATAAGACAAGTTTTAAATATGCATCTCCATATATACTATTATGACAATAACAGCATCTATTCATTTTAAACTTCAGTAAACTTAGGTTATAAACTATTTTAACTAAAATATGAGGGAGTCAAAAGATTACTTAAAGGGTGAGCACTTGCTTTGCATGCAGAAGGACCATGATCAATGTCTAGGACTATATGGTTCCCTTAGCACTTTTGGGAGAAATCTCCAGCACACACCCATGTATGGCTTCAATGCAAAAAAATAAACCATCAAAATATCATAACAAAATCTATATTAATTACGTTGTTTTACTGATAACTTATACATAACATATCCTTGTTAATTTTGGTAATTGTTTCAATAGTATATATTGATATATTTATATGCACATTCTATACAAGTTATAGATTTATTGATACTCAAATTTTCAATTATCTTATGTAATAATAGGCTATGTGTGAAAACATTCCCTTAGCTAAGTAGTTAAATATTGATTTATTTTAATAAGCTAATGGAGTCTATTTTGAATATGAAAGGCTATGACCTATACCTAATTTTCACTCTGAATAGCATTTGTCAAAATCCACTAAAGCTTAAAACATAGTTTAGAGTGCATATATTCTAAGAAATTTCAAATTTTTCATTTCACTATTTGGAAAAGAGAGATTTGAAGTAAATTTACATGGCTTATCAGAGAAATATCAGAAGTGATCTCTGAGCACACTACTAAGAATAATCTAAGGGCATTCTTAGATCTTGTCCCCAAACAAATATGGAAACACATACTTAATAAACGGCAACAATTAACAGTAATATATGCATATATTATATAAAAGGGGCTTATTACTAATGACCAAGATAAATAATGTTACTATTTCACTCATTTAATACATTTAGGAGTCCCAATTTATACTGCTATGGTTTTCAAAAAGTGTGCATATTTTAATGGCATAGAAAATTCCACATATTTTGGGTATGAATACTTGCAAACTGAGTCATATATACATCTTCTTTTACTCTTATTGTTAGACGTTAGCTTCAAACCAAAATTGAAAAGATAATTCAGATAAGTAATACATTGCATATATGCTCTTGTTATATGGGGGCCAGAGTAATGGTATAGGAAATGGGGGGCTCTTGTCTTTCTCATCTCAGACTCAGATTCAATCTCCAGCATCCCATATCATTCCCTGAGCCCTGCCAGGAGTAATTCCTGAGTGCAGAACAGGGAGTAACCCCTGAGCATAACTGAAAGTGGCTCCAAAAACAAAAAAATCATAAAACCACTTTCTAGACATAACTTTCTTAAATAGAGGCTAAAGTGTTAGGAGAAGCTAAACTAAAGGCTAGGTCAAAATTATGGAACACAAGAACATGCTGCATGTATGTGGAAGTCCCAAGGTCCAATCAATCATATTGTCCCTAGTGCAATTTACGAGAAGTTGGCCTTGATAAACTGTAGGTATGGGACAAATTTTTTAATAATTTTCTTTTGTAAATATCATTTTATTAAAGTACAGTCACTTATAAATCTATTTATAGTTAAATTTTACACACACACAATGTTTTAGCACCTATGCCATTTCCAGTGTCAAAATTCCTTCCACCAATCTTCCCCAAAATCCTCCCCCTCTCACCCATCCAGTATGCCATCTTTACAGATACTTTTAAAAGTTCAGTTGTTCAAGTTTGAGGTACATATCCCAGTGTTGTTGACTCTGTGGTTTGGATATTTAACTCTATCTTTTCTTAATACCACCAGTGTACCTGATTTCTTGACCTCTGACACTCTGCCCTGTGACTTCTCATCTGTCTCTTTTCCCTCTCCCCTCCACTTTCAGTTCCATTCATGTTTCCATGAGTTGAATGTAAAATGAGGGTTTATTGCAATGTAACATTTATTTGAGAGATATTAACTTCATACTTTTAATATTGCTTTTTAGTATTATATATGCTAATAAAATATGAAAATCATCACATATCTGTGACACATCAATGTACATTATAGTAATTATATAGTGAAACAATATGCCATTAGATATCTTTTGTAATCTGTGTAATTGCCATTTCATTTAATATTAACATCACAGAATTTTGGTGAAATTAGCACTCACTGTCTTGCATATTTCTTAGAATCTCACTATGGATACCATATTAATTTAGATACATAAAAATTGTCAGGATTGGGGCTGGACGGTGGTGCCTGCCTTGCCTGCACTAGCCTTGGATGGACTGCGGTTCGATCCCTCGGTGTCCCATATGGTCCCCCAAGCCAGGAGCGACTTCTGAGCGCATAGCCAGGAGTAACTCCTGAGTGTCACCGGGTGTGGCCCAAAAACCAACAACAACAACAAAAAAATTGTCAGGATTTATTGAAAAATTTCTATAATAATCCTATCAAAGTTAACTTCAGCTCTACCAGGATTATACTTTCTATTATTTTTGAATAAGCACTGAAATAAACTTTATTTATTTATTTATTTAGTTATTTAGTTAGTTAGTTAGTTAGTTAGTTAGTTAGTTAGTTAGTTAGTTTTAGGGTTCACACCCAGAAGCACTCAGGGCTTACTCCTGACTCTGCACTCAGAAATCTCTCCTGGCAGGCACGGGGGACCATATGCTATGACAGGGATTGAACCCGGGTCCATCCTGGTTGTCAGTGTTCAAGGCAAACCTGCTACCGCTGTGCTATCACTCTGGCCCCAATTTTAAATAATTTTTGTGTTTACATATGTTACTATCAATTTTTTGTTCTTATTGATTCTAGACTAAATACCAACGAGTTCATCATGATTTATAAGAAACAAATTGATCTTATCTCGACTTAAGAATATTTCGCTCTTTCTCAGATACCACTGAGTCATCATTACTGCCAATTTTTAGATCCATAAACAGAAAGAAAACTTTCTTCTGTTAAGAATATTTCCTTTAGGGCCTGGAGAGATAGCACAGCGGCATTTGCCTTGCAAGCAGCCGATCCAGGACCAAAGGTGGTTGGTTCGAATCCCGGTGTCCCATATGGTCCCCCGTGCCTGCCAGGAGCTATTTCTGAGCAGACAGCCAGGAGTAACCCCTGAACACCGCCGGGTGTGGCCCAAACACCAAAAAAAAAGAATATTTCCTTTAATTCCCCTACCCCTCCTAACACATCAAGCTCTACCTCCTATTACATAAGCTTTCATAATACAACATACAAATACTTTCTTCTGGAAATGATGGAAACCATTCCTTTACAGCTTATCCCCTTAATACCATCACTGATTACATTGGGTAATTTTTGTCATAAAAGTTACTTTAGTTATTATCAAACGTGATTTTGAGGATTTCTATCATCTTAATTAGATATTAACTCCAAGGTCAAGAAGATTAACTTTCTATGCTTATGAGTGTATCTCAACATCAAGTACAATGCTGAGAATAAAAGTCAGTGAATATTTCTTGAGTGAAAAAGGTACATACTCTAATTATTGCGTGTCAGTGAGAACTTCAAAATAAGTATTAACATAGGTGGCAGTTGTAAGCTAACAATGCGACTCAATAAAAGTACTGTCATGATTTTAAGTATTTTATTAGCTTACACAAGCAGTTGACATCTAATGTCACATTTCTGTCATTGAACAGTCTACTAATTTTGAATGTCTTTTTGCTCAGTTCCATGCATCAACCTTCAATGTCACATTTGAAAAGTCATAAAACATATATGTGAGCATGATTTCAATATGGTGGTAGTATACTAATACATTGCTAAATAAGATTATTTTGTGGGAAAGGCAAGGTTTTGGCCACACACAGTGGTGCTCAGTCTTAACCCTGGATCAGTTCTTAGGGATCATGATTAACTTGTTCACTATACTATATGGGGTACCAAGGATTATAATAGGTTGGCTGCATGCAAGATGAACACTGTACCCACTATATTGTCAATCCAGCCACTAAATAATATAATTGTTAGTTGACATTTTCTTCTGGCTAGCTAAGCTTCAATATTTTTACTTCAAGTATAATATAACTCATTTGTATTCATTTAGCTTCCAAACATCCTTGTTATATCTTAGTCATGTTTCCCTTTTCTATTTTAATTATTGAATATTTTATTTGAGCACTACTGATAAAGCAATATCTTTTAAACATTATGGTGGGTAAAATTATTTGGGGACTCTAAACTGACTAATACTATTTTTGATATATTTGGAGAAGGTTCAAAACCTTTGATATTCTTAACAAGTTTCCAAATTATATTGCTGTTGTTCAATATTCTATATTTGAAGTAGAAAAGTAAAGGAACAAGAATATAAATTTTCCTATAATGAGAGAGATAGTAAAGAATTTTGATATTGTGTATTACATATACTCATATCATATATAGCTCTTTAAGTACTAAGCTCTGCTGTTGTAGTGTGACATTAGTAACCAAGAGAAAATGAGTTTGGCTAGGTCCCAGAATATCTGTGAATATTATTATTTTAATTAAAAACTTTTTACTTAATATTTTATTCATCAGTTAACTTTTCAACCACATTAATATATAAATAATATTTTAATGTGAGCCAAAGAAGCAGTTTCCCAAAATATCTGGTATAACATAAAACACCAAGTAGTATTTTAGATATTTTTATAATTTTTCTTACAGACAAAAATTGTATGCTATTTATACTTTAGTGTACATTTTTCCTAGAGGTTGGTGTTGTGTGTGGTACAAAAGATTGCAATTGAGTTAGAACTTGAAGAGCCATTACTTTTCTGTGCATACAAATACAAAGAAGTAAAAGAGATACAGGCAAGCAAAAGCATTTGTGTTTTCTAAACTAAAATAATAGGAGTGTATCATGAGAACTAGAAATCCTTCTGGGTTGAGAAATTTGTAAGGAAATGAGGGTTTCTTTTGTTAAATTCATACATTTTAGTTGAATAACCTGAGATGCAGTACAAAATTATTAATTATTGGGTTTCAGTATTACAAAGTCCAACATGCATTCCTTCACCAGTGAAAATTATATACCATCAATGTTCCCACTTTTATCCCACAGTTACTCATTCTTCCTCTATGACAAAGATTTCTCTTTCTCTCTCTCTCTCTCTCTCTCTCTCTCTCTCTCTCTCTCTCTCACACACACACACACACACACACACAAAAACACTTGATCTTCATTTTTTCCCATTTTAAGCACTGTGACTTGCAATAAGATTACTGAAGGGGAATCGTGCATATCACTTTACTTCCTTTCAGCACGCAGTTCTTAGAAGGATAATTTCCAATTATTATTGTCATAGTGATCCCTTCTCTGTCATAACTACACTCCCCAGCTCCTTGTGACATGTTTACTACCAAGGACCAGTACTCTGGGCCCTCATCTCTATTGACCTTGAGTACAAATAAGTGTAATTAATTATTCTATGACTATTCCTCTCCTTCTGATTCATTTTACTCAGCCCAATACTCTCTGTATCCATCAATGAATAACAAAATTTTATGACTTTATTTTTTCTAACAGCTCCATAGTATTCCATTGTGTAGATATACTAGAGTTTCTTTATCCATTCATTTGTTTTAAGGCACTTGAGTTGTTTCCAGAATATGGCTACTGTGAATAGTGCTGCAGTGAACGTTGGAGCAATGTTACATGGGACTATATTATGTAAAAAGGTGATATTAAAAGTTATCACATTTTAGAATTTTATAAAAGACCTGATTTGGGACCAAAGTTATAGCACGATTGGTAGGGTGTTTGCCTTATACATGGTTGATATGTGTTAGATATCAGGCATCCCATAATTTCCCCCTGAGTCTGTCAGGAGTAATTTCTGAGCACAGTCAGAAATAACACTTGAGTGCTGCCAGGTATGATCCAAAAACAAACAAGAAAAAAATAACAAAACAAGAAAAGTAAAGAAAAAAAAGAAAAGAAAGGCAACTAATAGAAAAGAAAAGGAAAAGAAAGAACTGTTCTGGTAGACATACAGAATGAAAATGATTGAAGAGACTATGAAAGTCTACATTTGAAAGTCATTATTCTTAAAAAGTGGTTGTTGAAAATTCATTGACAAAATTGACACAAACTGAACAAAGTCAACTCGTCAATTCATTTGTCCATTGTTACAAAGCACTCAAAAGACTGAAAAGGAAAACCAAGAATTGATGATCAAAAACTAAAAGGATTGGCTCTACAACTTCCCAGCATCCAACTTTGTTCATGAGCTACAGAGTAGATAATTTTGAGAGGTAAAATGAGCTTATAGTCCTTGTAAAATGAGATTATAATCTTTTTAAATCTTATTACTATTTCCATGAAAATAACATTGCAGTAAGAAAGTTAACAATAGAAGTGATTAGGATTTATGAAAGGTAGAATATAAAGTGAAAATTATTTTAATCTCAAGTTTTAATCTACTTTCTTTCCATTTCCCATCTGACCCTCTCCCCCCCAAAAAAGGTTGCTTTGAAGACTTTTTTAATTTCATGTCTTAATTATTATATAAACACATTTCATTTGAAAAAAGAAAATTAAGACTTACTGAGAAGTTATTGTGTGCAAGAAGCTTGGAAATGTAAAAAATTCTCCAAGGAATGTAATTAAATGGGAATTTCTTTTGCCACTGATTACTGATTACCCAAATCGCCACTCAAATCAGGAGACATTTTATTGCAAACAAGTAGTTGAAATTTAATCATAATGTAGGCATAAAAACTGAGGTAGAGCAATGAGGGTAATATATAGTTATAACAATAGAGGTGTATAAGGCTATAAATTGTTTGAGAAAGTTTGGTGATGTTTTAAAAATCATTTTCCTTTTAGTTAATGCGACATAGTTATAATAGTATTGGTTTTTATAGCCAATGTTTATTTTATGTATGTATTATTTTATTGCACCTTAAGCACAAATTCCTTATGTTAATTCTATTCTAGTTTTCCACAGTCCCTACTCAGGCCATTTGTAAAACTCAGTTTTGTAATTCAGGATCAATGGTTTGACATAGTTTATTACTGTCCAATTTACTGTTTCTTCATATATCAGAAATGGATGAGATCATTTTGCATTTGTCTTTATTTTCCTATAACTTATTTTAATTAATATGATACCCTTCAGTTCCATCCAATTTACAACAGAGAACTGCAAGATGTAAACTTTTCTCATATCTCTATAGCATTCCTTGTGTGTATGTAGCATAACTAACTTATTTGGTCATCTGAGTCATTTATTTCAGTTGCTTCTTTTTCCAGGCCATTGTAATTTATGCCATGATCATAGGTGTGTATGCTACTTTCCAAATTAATGTTGTATTTTGGAGTAGAAGCTAAGAAGTGGAAACTAAATCCTATATAAGTGTTTTGTTGTTGTTGTTGTTCAATTTTGATTAGAGGCCAGATGAGACAGTTTTCAGAGCCTCTAGTTCTTTTTATTTTTTTATTGATATCATTGTGAATTATAAATCTTTCACAGTTGTATTTCAGACATATAGTGATAGTGAATTAGGGCCATTCTTACCATCAGTGTTGACTTCCCTCTACCATAGTTCCCAACATGCATCTAATACCTCCACCTTTAGCTCCCTGAAATACTAGTGTAACAGGTCTATTTTGTGATTAGCTTGTTATAGTTTGGTTCTCTTGATTCTTTTGTCATTGACTTTGAGGGGCTTTATTTAGATTTGATCATTTTTTCTATTCAGTATTCCTCAGACCACTTGACCCCTTATTTTTCATTTCTCAATTTGTAGAAAAACATAGAAATATGAGGCAGAACAAAATGATTCATGTTCCCAGGTTCTATGAAAAGGCCAGGATCCCCTATCTAAAACATATAAATAAAATTAAAATAGAAAAAAGGGAGCAGATGTGGCAAGTTTTGAGGTTTCTTTTTGTTGTTATTATTGCCATTTTTTTGCATAGACACCATATACTTTGGGGGAAATTAGAAAGGAAATCCTTTGGTCTAAGAGATACAGGGTGTATCCACCTATGAAGCATACTGTCGTAAGACTGACTACAGGCTTCGGGGATGTTGGTTGTCCAACCCCAAGGTCTTTCTCTATGGCCCCAGAAAAAACATCTGCTCAGTTGTGGTTGACAAGGTCAATATCTGTAATTAGAGTTCTTGGTTTTTGCACAGATCCTAGGATGAATCCTAGGATATGACCTTTCTTTATGGTCCCAGGAGAATTTCTGCTCAGTCACAGTTGACCTAGTCAGTCTTCTGTAGTTAGAGATCTGGTTTTTGCACATATCCTAGGATGGAGTTTCTTCTGATTTCATCTCATTGTTAGGTGGTGAGTGAGGTAGGGCAACCTGCCCTTAGATCCAGTTGTTGCTGTTTCCTCTCTTAAGGGTGTCATATGATCCTACCTTGGAGCAAATTGGTGCCAGAGTGGTATTAGGGCCTCCCCTGGGGAAATTTTATTCCTGGTGCTGTTGCAGGAAACTGTGCTAATTCTAAGGTTGGTATCCGAGATTTAGGGTTGGATAGTCCATGTCCTATCAACTGAGGCCTTAATCAATTCCTAGGGGCTTAGTTCTGATTTGGTGCTAAGGGATCATTTTTAGGACAATTTGCAGGACAAAATATTTTGCCTGGAGATCAAACTAGTCCCTTGTTCCCCTGTATGATATTTCTGTGCCCTCTATTTTTACACTTTTTTTTAGAAATTTCCATGCTGTTCCAAATATTCATAGGACTTTAAGGGGCATTAATAGTGTGATCTAAACAATAAAAAACATTGATCTTTAACATATAAGAAAATAGAGTTAATACATCCTATATATTTGAGAGAAATTTGGAGTTAGTGTGTGAAATGGGGTTGATTGTTTATATATTTGCTTTGATTACCTCAATTATCTAAATATCTAAATATCTCTTTTTATGTCTTTCAAAGTATTCACTTAAGCAATAACTATATATAGTAAGAGCAATGAAGCAGACATATTTTCAATTAAATATGTAGTCACCCATTATATTTGTTAATGACATCACCATAGTAATATGTATTAATAACAAATACTTTTTGTGCTAATAAAAGGTTTTCCTGATATTAAAGCATGTACTTTGCCTTGAAGAAAAGACTTTGATGACAATGGGTGGAGTACTTTACCATTAGATAACAGTGCCAGTCTGAAAGCATGCACATAGATCTGCTTCTTCAATAGCGCAGTGACTAATAATACAGCTTAGAAAATTGAAATGCTTGAAATATTACTAAAACATTTTTTGCTTGCCTTGTTCAATTGTTATTGGTGGGACCGTGTCCAGCTGAGTGCAGGGCGTACACCTCGCTCTTTATTCAGGGTAATACTGGATGGGGTGGGTGGTTATGGAAGAATATGTAGTGTCAGGATCAAACATTGGTTGACCATCTACAATAAAAGTACCTTTTCCGCTGTACTATCTGTCTCTCAAGACTCTATAACATGATTATTTATATAACTTCTTTATTTAAGCACCCATGCTTACAAATATGTTTGTAGTAGGGTTTCAGTTATGAAATAAAAGAACACCCCCTTTTACCAGTGCAACCTTCCCACCATGAATGTCCACTATCTCCCCTTCCTCCCCCACCCCCTGCCTTTATTTGAGGCAGGCATTCTACTTTTCTCACTGACTACCATTATCATGATAGCTGGTAGTGTAGTTATTTCTCTAACTGAACTCACCACTCTTTGTGGTAAGTTTCATATCATGGGCTGGTCATTCCAGCCTTCATCTCTATTGTTTCTGGGCAATATTACAATAATTTATCTTATTTTTCTTAAATCCCATAGATGAGTGAGACTATTCTGTGTCTTTCTCCCTCTGACTTATTTCACTCATGTCCATCCATGTATAGGAAAATTTTATGACTTCATTTTTCCTGAAGGCTTCATAGTATTCCGTTGTGTATATGTACAACAATTTCTTTAGTCACTTATTTGTTGTCAGGTATCTGGGTTGTTTTCAGATTGTAGCTATTGTAAAAAGAGCTGCACTGAATATAGGTGTGCAGAAGGCATTTTTGTATTGTGTTTTTGTGTTCCTAGGGTAAATCCCTAGGAAAGGGATAGCTGGATCATATGGGAGTTAAATTTCCAGTTTTTTGAGGAATGTCCATATTGTTTTCCATAAAGGCTTAACTAAATAGAATTTCCAAAGCAGTTCATTTCTCCACATGCCTGTCAGCATTGATTGTTCTTGTTCTCTGTGATGTGTGTCAGTCTCTGTGGTGTGAGATGGTATCTTATTTTTTGTTTTTATTTGCATCTCCCTGATGATTAATGATATGGAACATTTTTTGTGTGTTTTTTTGACCATGTATTTTTTGGACAAATGTATTTCTTCTTTGAGGAAGTGTGTATTCATTTACCCTCCAGCTCTCCCTTTGCCTGTCTCTATGGCAGACATTTTCTTCTCTATCCATGTCTCTGTCTCTCCCCTCTCTTTCATCTTTTCCCTTTCTTTCAGACACAGTGATTAGCAATATTTTTACCTCCTTTCAGCACCCATACCCATTCCAACCTCCCTACCTATTTGGCAAGCTTCCTACAATGGACTTGTCATCCTGGACCTCTAATCAATTGTCTTTTGGTATTATTGCCTTATTATATTTTTATATACCTCATATGAGTGGACTAATTCTTTTTTTATCCCTCTCCCTCCAACTTATTTTGGTCAGTATTATATTATTAGGGGGGGCACACCTGGTGGTACTCAGGGGTTATTCCTGGCTCTGCACTCAGAAATTTCTCCTGGCTCAGGGGACCATATGGGATATTGGGGATAGAGACCGCATCTGTCCTATGTCAGCCATGCGCAAGGCAAACACCTACCACTGTGCTACCACTCTGGCCCTCAGCATAATATTCTAAATATCCATCCATATATAAGCAAGTTTCATGACATCATTTTTGTACCAGCTATATAATATTCCTTTGATAGATGTACAACTATTAATTTATGTATCTATCTTAAGACACTCATGCTATTTCTATATTCTGCCTATTGTGAATAATTTTATAGTGAACGAGGTCTGCAGATGCTTTTCTGAAATGTGTCTATGGATCCCTAGGGTATATTCCCAAATAAAGTATTTCTGGAACATATGAGAACTCAATTACAATATTTTTGAAAACTTTGCATATTATTTTCCAAAAGACTGAACCAATCTGCATTCCCACTAACAGTGAATGAGAATCCCTTTTAATTCACATCTGCAGCAGCATTGGTTGTTCTTATAAATTTTGGCATTTGCCAATCTTTGTGGTATGAGATAATATATTATTTTTGTTTTGATTTTTTATCTCCTTGATGATTAATAATGTGGAACATTTTTTCATGTGCCATTTAGACATCAGTATTTCTTATTTGAGCAATTCTGTATTCATCTCAAAATTCCATTCTTGTATAGACTTAGAAGAATTTTCACGGTAAAGTCTACCAGTGCTTTATATATCTTAAATACTACCTCCTTATCACATGGGTATTCAGTTAAAAGGTTGTTCCATTCTTTTGGCAATCTTTAAATCTGGTCAACATTTCCTTTGATGAGCAGAAGCTTCTTTATTTAATGTAGATCAATGTGTTTACCTTTGCTTCCCCTTGCTTGATCTAAATATGTTTAACCCTTGAAGATGCCTTTAGCTTCAATATCATGGAAAATTCTTCCTATAGTTTCCTCTGTGTGCCTTTGGTTTCAGGTCTAATGTCAATGTCTTTAGCTCATTTTGATTTTACATTTGTGCATGTATTAAAAAGAGGTTTAGGTTCATTTTTGCATGTAGATAACAAGTTTCAACACTTGTTGAGAATTTTGTTGCTCAACTTCATATTTATTGTTCCTTTATTAAAGATTAATTGATTATATACTTGAGGACCTGTGTCAGAATATTTTTGTCTATTCCTTTGTTCTGAGAGTCTTTTTGTGTCAATACCATGCTACTTTAATTATTACATCTTTTGGGGGGTTGGACCATGTCCTATTGTGATCACTCAGGAGTCTCTCTTGGGGGCTTGGAGGACCATATGGAAGATGGGAATTGAGTCTGAATCAGCTGTGTGCAAGGCAAATTCCCTACCTTTAGTGTTTTACCTTTAATGCCAGCCCCAATTATTACAAATTTATAGTGCTATTTGAAATTGGGGAATGTTATGTCTACATGTTTTTCTTCTCAAGGACTATTTTAACTATTCCTGGAGGATTACTGTTACATATGCATTTCAGAAGTGTTTGATATATTTATTTGAAATATGTCATAGGTAAACTTCTAGAGATTACACTAAATTTATTCAATTCTTTGGTGAGTATTGCCATTTTAATGATCTAATCTTCCCTATGAAAGCAAGGGATGGGCTTCTTTGTATCAGTTTTGTTTCTTGAAATATTGTTAGGAAGTTTCACTTATTTTTTATTTACTCTTTAGTTAAGTTTATTCTGAAATAATATGATTTTCTAAGGCATAGCTGAATGGTGTTATATTTTAATATCTCTATCTTCTCCTTCATGTTTTGTATATTGAAAAGCCACAGAATATTGTATAGTGTTTTGTATCTGCCACTTTACAAATATTGTTTATAGAAATTTATTTGCAATCTTTAAAATTACCTAAATATAATATCATGTCATATGAAGATAGTTTGTTTTCTACTTTTCTTATGTGGATGTACTTCAAATACTATATTGAACATAAGCAGCTAGAGTGGACAATATTTTCATGTTCCAGATTTTAGGGAAACTGCTTTTAGATTTTCCTCATTGAATATATTGTGTGCTGTGGGTTTGTAGTAAATAACTTTTACCTGGAATTAGGGAACTTCCTTCAATTCCAATCTTTTTGAGAAATTTTTTGTGAATAGGTGCTGGACTTTGACAAATTTTTCTTTGCATCTATTGCTATGATCATATAATTTTATTTTTCCTTTTTTTTGCTATGATTGACTTGTGCATGTTAAACTATCCTTGCATGCCAGGAATGAATCGTATTTGGTCATGTGTATGACCTTTTAAAAATTGATTGAAACCGTTGTGATTTAGAAAGTCATAGTTTTTCATAGTTGGGTTTTAGAAATACAATGAAACAGGGCCAATCCCCTCATCAGTGTTGACCTTGTTCCATAAATGTTCCCAGAGTGGATCCCATACCAGCACCACCCCTCCCCCACATCTTGCCAGTATAACAGGCCTATTTAAATTTTAGATAGAGTTTGGGTATCTTGAGTCCATTGCTGTTGACTTTGGATTTAATATTTAGTTCTGTCCTTTTTTATATTCACCAATGGACCTGAGACTGCTTGACCATTGGCCCCCTCCTTTCATATCTCTGTTTCTTCTCCTCCTTTCAATTTCTTTCCTTCTCCTCACAATACACTGGAGCCAAGGGTGTTTGGTACAACTCACATTTAGAGTCCTGCATTTTTTCATGGAGTTATTCTAAGTACTAAATATAAGTGATATCGTCCTGTGTTTATCTTTCTTCTGGTTTACATCATTTAATATAATATCTTCCAGGTCCATCTATGTTGCAGCAAATTGCATGATTTCAGCATTCTGTGCAACTATGTAGTATTCCATTGTATACATATACCAAATCTTCATGATCCATTCATCTGTTGTTGGACATCTAGGTTGATTCCAAGTCTTAGCAATTGTACTGAGTGCTGCAATGAATAGCAGTGTGCATACATCTTTTTGGATGAAGGTTTTTCTGTCCTGTGGAGATTGTAGGGTCATATTGCAGCTTAATGTTGAGTTTGCTGAGAACCCTTTATACTGTTATCCATAGGGTTGGACCAGGCAGCATTCTCACCAACAGGAGATGAGAGAAGGGTGTATGACTTTTCTGAGGATTTGTTGCTTTCTATTTGCTAGTATTTTTCTAAGACTTTTACATCATCTGTGTTCAAGAAAATATGACAGTAATTCTCTTTCTCTTTTTGTGGTGTCTGCTTTTGGAGTCAGGGTGATGTTAACATCATAGAAACTGGGAGTGTTTCTATTTATTAAATTTCATGCAGAGCTTGAAAATGATTAGTAATATGTCATCTTTAAATGTTTGAATGAATTCACTTGTGAATCATTATGGTCTGGGCTTTGGTTTTGGGGAAGCCTTTTCATTTTCATCTCAGTTTCATCAATAATGATAGGTCTGTTTAGGTATTGCATATCAGCTTGGTTAAAACTTGAGAGGTTGTAGGATTTCATGAATTCATCCATTTTTTTCTAGGAGTTCTCATTTTGTGGCCTTAAATTTTTGTAGTGTCTGTAGTGACACCCCCTTTTGTTTCTGATTTTATTATATTCTCTATCTTTCTTTATGAGTCTGCTAAAGGTTTGTTGATCTTGTTTATTTTTTGAAGTACCAACTCTTGCTTTCATTGATATTTTGAGCTGTATTTTGAGTTTCCATTTCATTAATTTCTGCCCTATTTTTTAATATTTCCTTCCTCCAGCCTGCTTTTGGCTCATATTATTGATCATTTTCCAATTTGTTAAAATGTTATTTATGTTGGCCTTTTCTTTCTTCCTGATGAATACTTGCTATAAATTTTCATCTTTATACCACTTTTGCTGTGTCACCCAAATTTTGAAACTTCTTGTTCTCATTCTCATTGATTTCCTCACTTTGATCTCCTCATTGATTTCCTCTCTGATCCACTGGTTGTTCAGTAGTGAGTTGTTTAATTTCCAGGTATTAGATTTAGTTCTCCATTTCTATTTATATTTCATTTGTTTTCAATGCATCATGGTATGAGGAGAGAGTTTATACAACTTCTAATCTTTTGATTTTATATAGGTATGTTTTATGTCCCAGCATATGGTCTCCCGGGTATACTGCAGAAGAATGTGTATTGGGTTTGGGGAAAGAAAAGCACTAGATATATTTATTATCGCCCCCTCTTCCATTTCTTCCTTCAAAGCAGGTATAGCCTTGTTGATCTTTAGTCTGTTTGACTTATCATCAAGAGGTGTTGAAGTCTCCAACTACTATTGTGTTGTTACTTATGTTTTTCTTTAAGTCTAATGCAGTTTTTTTACTATTTTATTGGATTCTCATTGGGTGCATACATGTTTAGGAGTATTATTTATTATTAATGTGCATATCCATTGATTTTTAAGAAATTACCCTCTATGTCTCTTGTAACAATTTTACTCCAGAAGTCTATGCCACCTCATATTAGTATGGCCACTCAGTGGTTTTTTAAAGGTGTTGTTTCCTTGAAGGATTGTCTTGAGTATGCCACTTTGTATGTAAGTTCCTTTTCTTTCTTGCTTCTTTCAGTACCCTATATCTATAGTTTTCATCACTGTGACTAGGATGTGCTTTAGGATATTTTTCTTTGGATCTCTTTTACTGGTACTCTTTGGACATCCATGCCTAGGTGTATGCACTTTTCAGCCCTTGGAATTTCTCAGCAATATCTTTGGCTGTTGTTTCATCATAGGGGTTTACTCTTGGCAATCTGAGATTCCAATGATTATGTTGATTCTATTCAATTAGTCACAAATATCTATCACCTGTTCACTTATTTTTAGGCTATTTCCCATCTTCTGTTTTCTAGAGTTTTTTGCACTTCACCTTCAAACTCACTAATTCAATCCTCAGCAGTTGTTACTCTGCTGGTGAGACTTTCAATGATTTTTTTTTTAATTTCACTAACCAAGTTTTTCAGTTGTGACATTTCTGTTTGTATTTTTCTCATTTATGCCTCCATGTGCTTTATTGGCCATACATCCCATTGTTTCTTTGAGCTCATCGAACATCCTTAGGCACTTCAACAGTGAACTCCATTTCATAGAAGTTATATAGGAGATTAGTATTGATTGTTTCTTCAGATTGCCATTATCACCCATAAGTTATAGTGGGATGTTTTGCTGCTTTACTATAGTTTAATTTGTAGTCTCAAAATGCTTCTCGCCTATGTTACTGCCAGTATTATACACTGCCAGGGCCAATTCAGGGGGTGTTTCTGTAGATCAATCTTGTTTGTTCTTTAGAAATAAGTCACTGATTTTCTCCACCTTTTGATAAACATATAAGTTTAAATAATTAGCTGGGCCTTTTATTTTTTCCTGATCAAGACTATGTTGCAACAAAGTTACCCCTTTTAATTTTTATTTGCTGTGTTCCATATGTTCTGATAGTGACCTTATTCTCATTTGTTTCCATTTTTTTTTTAATTTTCCCATTGACCTGAATGTTATTCAATGTATGTTGTTTGGTTTCTTGATATTTGTCTTTTATTGTCTTTTAAAATACTTTTTCAGTTTTCTTTTCATGATTAGTTTCTAGTTTTCTTCTTTTTGATCTTAAAAGACATTTGTTATTATTCTAATTTTCTTTTCTTTCTTTCTTTTTCTTTTTCTATTCTTTTCTTTTTTTTGGGGGGGGTGGGTTTTGGTTCACACCTGGCAGTGCTCAGAGCTTACTACTGGCTCAGCACTCAGAAATCACCAGGAATTGAACCGGGTCTGTCCAGGGTTGGCCGCATGGAAGGCAAAACACCTTACAGCTGTGCTATCTCTCTGGCCCTATTATTCTAATTTGCATTAGAATTTTTTATGTTTAGCTTGTTCTTTTAATTCAAGTTTGACTATTTTCAGTAAAACAGAATATGTATTAATTTTTTATGGTGGTGTGTCCACTAAATATTAGTAAAACCAAATACTTTCAGCACTTTATCTATGGAGGCTTACATACTAATAGTGTGTATGATTGACTGGTCCAATGGCAAGATTGGTTTTAACATTCTTTAATAATGTAATGTTTGGGGCTGAAGAGATAGCACAGTGGTAGGGCTTTTGCCTTGCATGCAGCTGACTTGAACAGACGGTGGTTCGAATTCTGGCATCCCATATGGTCCCCCTGGGCCTGCCAGGATCCACTTCTGAGCACAGAGCCAGGAATAACCCCTGAGCATCACCGGGTGCGACCCAAAAAAACAAAAAAAATTAATAATGTTTATATTATTGGCTCTTTTCAGGTCTGACAATTAAATTACATTTTGCTCACCTTCATTTGTTTCATACATATTAATATGCAAAGTACTCATAATTTTTATTCCATTAATAATTGTACAGTGCTTATTCCTGTCTTTTAATACTCTTTCAGTTTGACATCTATTTTATGTTATGTAATTATGACAAACTTTATCCTCATATCTTTATATTAAAGAAATTTTGTTTATTTAGACAAGATCCTTTCAAATTCTAGTCTCCCACAAATCAAATTATAATGACTTATGTTATTGTAATTTTAGGTAAATACACAATCTTACTGAATATTGTTCTATTGAATTGTAATTGTGGCACATTATTAAGGAATTATAGACTAATACAAGTTAATACAAAAATCTTGGCTAAATGGGTTCCAATACATGCCTTCAATATTAAAGGTCCAAATTTTTATACTTTTATCTTAAGACTGCTCAGGTACCACCAAAGTTAAAGAGATCCCCAACCATGGCTTTTACTACCTTATACTTTCTCCTTAAGCAGTGAGCAACTTATAATATTATCATAGTTATCTTTTTACTATAAAAGTTCTACCTTTTTTTTATTCTATTTCATGTATAATAAAACTTCAACAACTCAACTTCCCATCTAGGAATGTATGAAAATAGAAATGAATACTTCATATTTGTTTTACTGATAAATCTAAATATTTTAAAGAATAAAATATTTCAGGTTTATGAGTAAACAAACTCTTATTAATTTCTTTTTTTGTGAATTTATTCTTTTTATTTGAATTTTGTCTCCTTTGAGGGAAGGGGGGTTTACTCTGGTGTTTAGGGGCTTCATTGCTTGTGGGACCATGCCAGGCCTCCTGCATGCAAAGCATGCTCTCTCCCAGTCTCTCCCTTTTTTGTTGTTGTTGTTTATTTTTTTAATTATTTTTATTTTTAATTATGAGAACAAAGATGCAAAGAAAGAGGACAAGGTAAAGTTACAGTGGAAGGACAATCACCCATAACATAATTCTCAGAAGAAGTCTCCTTGCTGATATCTTAACTTTGAACTTTCAGCCAAAGAACATTAAGATAAATAAAACAGGATCCATGTACAATTACTTTGTCCCTCAAGTCCCCAGATTGTAACACATTATAATATTTCTTAACAGCACATTCTTATTATTTCTGATGAATATTGTATACTTACTTGAACTAAATATTGGAATTGCCTACAAAATTTAATATGAACTAATCATTTGGAATTTTTTTTTAGTTTTTAATTAGCTATATCAATGGATGTCAGAAAGCTGATAAATATTTACACACCAACTGTTACAATTAACTCAGTGCTATGTACTTGAAACCAGACTACTCTTAGAATTCCAGAATGGCTTAGTACCCAAGTTCATATCATTTGACAAAGCAGTATATTATTATAAATTAAATCAGAAAAAAAGGAAAAATAAAATTCTGGCAATTTTCTATGATAAACACAATCAGACTGATATCTTCAACCTGTATTCAGTCAGGGTCGATTACATAGAATTAGAAAACACACAATGACACAAGAAAGATTTAGGGCTTCTCATTAAGCCATGAGTGAGCTCATAGGTCTCCATATATTTAATATAATATGTCTCCCTCACCCTGGGTATATATATTTATCTTAACAGAAACATAAATTACAGTTGGTAAGCACATCACAATTCAATAGCAGAGGTTGAAATATTTCACAAGTAGGGTCAACAAGTATCCTAAAATTATAAAGCTGATACAATTTTCTCTTCTATGTTTGCTTTTGCCCTCTAAATCTAAAATACCCTAAACTAATTTATTCTATACTTTCATGAGTACGCATTTGCCTGCCCATGAAGTCACATTGTCCTTATCTGTTCTCTGAGACTTAAACTGTTTTTCCCAATGGAATAATCCCAGTATATTTTACAGTGACAATTGCCTATGATTTTCATAAACACATTATGCAGTAGAGTAATTTTTTATTTATGGACTTTTATCAATGATATTATGAGTATAAAATGACAAAATAATGATCATTTAGCATAGCTGCTTGAAGTTTTTGACTTTTACTCATAATCAAGAGATGAAAACAGAAATGCCATCAACTAATATTCTGGTCTGTTCATTTAAAAGAATGAAAGTTCCTTGCATATGCACAGAAAAAACAAGTGTACTTTTTTTCACATAATTCAGTGATAATGGTTTTTAAGTTTTTATCTGGAATTTTAGGCAAAGTTAAAGCTACATATCAATATTTAATCCAATATAAATAGTCTGGTATTAATAAATTTATTTTTAGGGGCCAGAGTGATAGCACAGCTGTAAGGCATTTGCCTCACATGCTGCCAACCCTGGGTGGATCCGGGTTCAATCCCTGGCATTCCATATAGTCCTCTGAGCCTGTAAGAGCAATTTCTGAGGGCGGAGACAGGAGTAACCCCTGAGCACTGCTGGGTGTGGCCCAAAACATCAACAACAAACTAAAAAAAAATTAGTATTAGAAATTAAAGATGAAAGACCTTTAGTTATTTGACAACTAGTATTATCACACTCTGTACTACTTTCTGTTTTTTTTCCTCTAAATTTCACAATAGTAAGCGATGCTGTAATTTGTCACAATACATGTGGCCAAGAGAATTTATCAAAGTTCAATATTTCATGATTTTCAAAATTGAGCAGTTCGGTCCTGAGACATCAGAGTCAAAATCTGCAAATTCTTCTCAAAGATAACTTATGTATGTAGTGACCATGTTGAGTGAATTAATCAATTCTGAGTTGCTTTAAATCTCCTGTCCACCTCCCTGCAAGTTGTTTCTTCAGGGAAAATCATAAGGATCCAATTCTAGCTTCGCTGTCCAAAGCACTGGCAAGTGACCCATTGGGCTTTCTCATGACCAAATGGGCATCGAGCAGTGCAAAAGTAAATCCCACCTTGAAGCTGGTAGAGTCACCCTGTGGACTGCTTCTGCATGCGGGTGGGAACATGATTTCTGGGTTCATTCACCCTGGTCTGGAAAAATGAGGCAGTGAAAAGAAAACAACAACAAAGAAAATATTTTGGTAACTGGATGATACAGGTGGCTTCTTCCTTATCAGAGTTCACGTTGAACACTGAGATGTTCAATGAATGTTGGCATCATAATTCCATTATTTATTGTCCTTAGTATGCAGCTCTTAGAGGATAATCCTAACAGATTTCCACTAAGTTATCTAGCTCATTACTAATGTCAACATTACTAGAATGATAGAAAATTATGATGATGACTATCTTACCAGATAAATATATTTGAATTTCTTAGGAAATTCCTCATCACTTACAGGACACCAAAGATAACTTGCTTTATTCTTTTCATTTGATTATAAGTATATTATAAATATATTTAATTATAATTACATATTATTGTAAGTAATTATAATCGTATTATCATTAATTAAATTAATCAGATCTTATGCATCTTCCTTTGCCAAGTATTCTAACTAGCATCATGACAAATTATTCTCCAAAAATTCTTTCCCAGATATTCTTATGATTTATAACTACATCTAAGGCCCATTCCTTTATATCCTCATAAAACTTTTGAATACTTGGGGCCGGGCGGTGGCGCTGGAGGTAAGGTACCTGCCTTGCCTGCGCTAGCCTAGGATGGACCGCGGTTCGATCCCCCGGCGTCCCATATGGTCCCCCAAGAAGCCAGGAGCAACTTCTGAGCGCATAGCCAGGAGTAACCCCTGAGCGTCACAGGGTGTGGCCCAAAAACCAAAAAAAAAAAAAACAAAAAAAAAAAACAAAAAAAAAACTTTTGAATACTTGAGCCCAATGCATATCATAATGTATTATATAATTTGATAATTATAATTTCCTATTTATTAATAATTTTATTTAATCTTATATTTTATGAACACTTTGAAAACAAATATCTTAGCATGCATATTAATATTTACTGCATAACTTATCACAGTGACTTTAATTAAATAGGAATTCATAGGCCAGAGAGATGGGACAGCAGAAGGGGAACTTGCCTTAAACATAGTTGGCCTGAGTTTGACCCCAGGCACCCTCTATGGTCCCCCAAGTCTTCAAAGAGTAATCCCTGAACAGAGTCAGGAATAAGTCCTGAGTTCAGCTAATTGTGTCCACAAAAGTAAAAAATAAAACAGCAAAAAGCCAGTAGTTACTGCTAGAAAAATTAATGTAAGTTATCTATTAAATAAGTCATTAATTTTTGTTACCAGAATTAAAAGAAAACTTTTACATTTAAATGCCATAATTTAACACAATATAAAAGGTGGCACTATTTTGTGGAGATCACAATTATAGATTTAAAGCACATTTATATTTTTTAGAAATCATAAAATATAAAGAGACTATAAACAAACACTTTCATTTTGAAAAATGCCCTCACACTTTCTAGTATTGGCAAACATGACTTGCTTGGCAATTTCTTTATAGATCTCCCCCGTACAATAGAGAGCTCATGGGTCCCAACTGTTTATTTATATATAAATATATATGCATATACATTTATATGTATTCTGAAAATAAATTTCACATTATAAGAAATGTAGACAAACATCCAACTCATTGTAGTCCACTATTTCAGACAACTGAGATAAAGTACGTGAATAAAAAACATAGGTATATAAATAAATACTTTCTTTTTCATTCAAATTCAACACTTTCAAAAGACACGTTTTATCTAATATTTAACAAGAAAATATTCATTTTTATATGTTATATATTTTAAATGTTAAGATTTCTATTGACACAATTGAACTAAAGATACAACAATTTGAACATAATGTCTGAAAAGATGATACAGTAGGGCATTTGACTTGCAAGCTGCCAACCTGGGTATGATCACCAGTATCCCCTATGGCCACTTGAGCACTGCCAAAAGTAATTTTTTAGTTCAGAGCTAGGAGTACTCCTTAAACATCAGAAAATGTGAACCAAAAGCAACAAAAATAAGAATTTGAGCCCCAAGTGGTTGACATGAAATAGAACTAGAAGATGGGTCATGTAGGCTATGTAATATATTTTCTTGACCTAAGGCTTTATTAATTGCCCTACTTTTGAAACTAAGAGGTATTTTCTTCCTTAGAAATATGTAAAGATGGGTATTCATGTGACTTACACCAAATGAATGTCAAAAAACTCTTTTAATGTTAATACATAATAAATGCTGTTTGAATATTCCCTACTCTAAGTTATACCTTATCATCACTGAAAGAATGTGGGAAGAGAGTCTTAAATAGAATTTTTTTTGGTTTTTGGGTCCACACCAATGGTGCTCAGGGGTTACTCCTGCCTCTGCTCTTAGAAATAGTTTCTGGCAGGTTTGTGGTACCATATAGGATGCGGGGAATAGAACCCGGGTCTGTCTTGGGTTGGCCACATGCGAGGCAAAGGCCCTACCACTGTGCTATATCTCTGGCTCCTTAAATTAATTTTATAAACTTAATTTATTAAAATTATAAGGTCTTAGGACTCTTAGGCACATGATGAGAATTTATTACTAACATATCTATCTCAAGAATTTTTCTAACGGAATTTTGCTATTTTGTTTCCTCTGTAATTATTTTTTTCTGTTAAGTGTGTTTATGCCTTATTTATAATTTTCAGGTTGGAATAGTTATTGTTTTGATTTTCTCATATATATTTGTGAAAAAAACATATATCTCATTGGTAAACATGTAAGTTTAGATCATTATGGTTTTATTAAGTATAGAATACAGTATTCAATAGAATAAAGACAATTTATTTAAGAAAAGGGTTTCTCATTTACATTAAATCTCTTGTCAGTTTCTATCTATATTTCCTGTTTGTCCTTTGTTACTGTCAAGATAGCACATTTTTATCTGGAACAGATGGTGTTATTGCCATTGTTCAACTGATTAAAATTCATATTACTGCTGGGAACTTTATCATCATCCTCTAATAGAACAATATTAATAAGATGAAACTATAAATTATTTTTGCCTCTGGTGTCTGGAGTGTTGTTATATAGCTGAACATAAAAATACATTTACATACTAAGGCTACATAAAAATCAGTATAAAGTTGTATAATATAATGTGATGAAAAAATTATATTATAAAATTTCAGTCAATTATTAATACTGTATACATTTTATTGACTTATTTCTTTTATTATTTTCTATATTGTTTATATCAAGATAAATTATATCATACATGTATTGATACTTTTTAAATCAAGTTCTAAGATTTAAATTTATTTTTAAATAAAATAAATAATTTAATTTGGTCTGTAATTTCTAAAAGCACCCACAATATCCACATAAGATATTGTATTTCATATTTTTATCATGAAAATATTATAAGAAATAAACTTTTGGGTATTCTAAGTTACAAATTCAGCATGTGAATAACTATAACTAAATTAATTAAATTAACAAAGGTTTTGCATTTAATTCTTACACATTTTGTAAAATATTAATATAAACATTTAAACACCAGAGTATATGATTAGTCACAAAACACTTGCAAATGATGACACTTTATCACTTTATTATTGATTAAAATTTTATAAATAATTTATCTGTATAATAAAATTAATTGTAAACACGCTTTCATATTTGGACAATGGTATAGTCAGCATTATAGTGAAGTTAACTGGTCTCATACTGAGGGAATAACATTAAAGAGATCTCCTTCAAAAATAAAAAAGTATGAAATGAGTGCAAAATTATACAAAATTCTTTGTATTATAATTACAAATATGTGTTTTAAATAGTAAACACTGGGGAACTTTGAAAAGTGGATGGAATATGACTATATTTATTAAAACTTAATTTAAGCAGTTTATTAAAAGATATTGAAAGCATGAAGTCATATTTGTAAAGTTCTAAGGATGTAGAAGGTTTAGTTCACAGTTGATCATATAAGAATTGGAATAACTGAATACTAAACATAAATAATCAGAACAAATTTTGAATAAGGACTCAATATTCTCTCTCCTGATTATGTCACTGGTAACTGTGTGCTGCTAAGTTGCTTCTTCAGTTTGTTTAATGCCTTCATCTTTGAAAAAATGGAGTGAACAGAATTCATCCAATTAACTGAAATACATATATATATATATTTATAGTAAAATTACTTTGTGCAAAGCACTTCACTGACTATGTAAATGATCTCTAAAGTTTCTAAATTATTTGGCAATAATCACCAATGTTTGTTGTATAATATACTTAAAGCTAGTTGGGGATTATTTCTATGACATAACAGAACATTTCTTACACATAAATAAACACACAACAAAGATTTACTATTTTCCGTGAATTTTAATCTTTATTAACAAAGTAGTTTATATTTACTAATTAAACTTTAAATAGGGGTGTTTATTTTTTCCATGTTTTAATTTTTATAAGAATTTAGACTTTTATTTTCTGGTTAGACCTGAAAAGATAAACAATTAATTTTACTATTCTTAGTCATTCATCTACTAATTTACATTGTACATTGTTAGTGCTTAGATACTTCCCTTAGATTTTTACATGAAACCTTTAAAGTGTCTACATGTTTGGTAACTTGAATTCTTAGAAATGCATACTACTGTGCATTTAAATCTATAAATACACTAAGACAATTTAACAGCACATTTATTCAGATGTCTGAACAGCTAAAAATTACTATGGAAGTTGAAAATCGAGTGGTAGATACATCATTTTGAATCTGTGTTCAAAATATAATGCCTATGAACTTATTCTGCCAGTCATACTATACTATTATACTCCTTTATTTATAAAGAATATAACATTTTTGAACTGACTACATAGGATAGAAATAGAAAGAGGCAGGAAAATCAAGAAGCATATGACAGCACTTGTTAATGTGCTGAATTATAACATAGAGACAAATCTAAATGCACATTTAAAATAAAAGCAACATTAAATTATATTAATTTTTTAAAAAATTGAATCACTTATTTTAAAAGTTAGAAACAAAGATAATTCAAATCGTTACTCAAGAATGTCTGTATTGGCCAGAGAGCTAGTAAAGTGAGTCAGGCATTTGCCTTTCACACTGCCACCTGGTCAAATCACAGGCATCTCTGAGCATTGAAAATTATTACTAGGTGCAGAGACAGGAGTAATCCCTGAGCATCACTGGTGTGGCATCAAAACAAAAACATACAAATAAACAAAAAATATGACTGTGTTTTTGTGGCTGTGTTTGTTATTGTTTGACAAAATAAAAGCACAATCTAAATTCAATTTCCAGGTATTTCAGTTTGTAAAAAAAAAAAAAACTGTTGCAAAATGATCCCTTGTAAAATGTTATATCTTTCAACATGAAGGTTTGTAATATGTTTATGCTTTTTTGACCCTCTTCTATTTTGATCTCATTGTTCTTTTAATATTGAAGAAAATGTCAACAGTTTTAGTAATACTCTAAGGGAAGAATATATATTCTTACATGTTTTAATAATTTGATATTTATTTTGATTGAACAAAATAATGAGTATTTTCATTTTGCATTTTATTTGAAAATGACTCTCCATGTCCATAAGCAAAAGAAATTATATTTAAATGATAACATCAAGATAAAAACATAGACCTTTGATTAGGGGACTTCAGGCCCTAGGTTGAGTTCTGCTATAATCTAAAGACTATACATTTATTAAAAGTAATGATGCCTCTAAAATCTAGGAGGCAGGTGCTCACTTGTCCTCCTCCATGCTTAGAAAATACAGGGAAGAGGCCATAGTGACAACTGTCCCCATGATTAATTTTGTTGCGATGGAAGACTGATCAACTATTGTAATCTATGCATTGAGGAATCGCAGGACTTAATGAAACTGATGGATTGCAACTCTTCAAAGTATAACTAAGCAAATCTCAAGAACTGTAGATGTTTTGAAATGCAATCTTCTTTACTCATATAATTCCATTCTCTAAGCAACAAAATATTTACACCATATTTATAGATTGTAAAGTTGAAATGATAGTAATGTATATGTAAAATATTCAGTATTATCACCATCATGGATTAAACTCAAATCAGAAAATAAATGTTTAACTGTTAGTATAAAACTTTGATTATAATTGATTATACTAAAAGTAGTAGTAAAAGAAAAGCAGTTACAATAAATATTTACATCATTAAAAATTTTTTGTCAGACATTACTTTTTAAAGGATCTAATGCCTAATATAGTCAACGTATATTAAATTCATTATTTATTCTTATTGTGATGAACTCAGTAACTTTGACTACTATTGATAATCACTAAACAACTAACTGCAAAAATATATGCTAAATCTCAATATTTATATTCGACTGTATTTTACATGTCTTGAAATGTTAAACACATATGTAAATAGAAATGGTTGTTGATTAATAATAATTAAGGGAAACTTCCCACATGACATATATCCCTATCTAAAGTGAAGTACAGAGGACCATTAGGAAGTATAACATAGTCTTTCAAATTTTATCTTACAATATTCAGGGTTACATATAGAATACTATTTTTCTTATGATATTCAACTTCTATTAAAGAATTTATAGGTTTGGACGTGAAAAATAAAATGTGACAATAAAGAACTAAGAGATAGTTAATCAGTTAGGGCACATTGCTTTTGCCAAACATACCTCACGGATTTCCAGGTTAAACACTGGGGATTTCTGGTACCATTATGTAACCCCAGAACCACAGCATTGCATGCTTGGTAAGTTGCATTGAATTTCAGGTTCAGTTGAATGGAAATTGCCAGTGGAGAATACAAACAGCCTTAATATCACTTGGGAGTCCCACACTTAACCCCCAAAGAAATTATACAATAGCTGTTTACAAAAAGAATTTTTGTTTACAGACTATATGTAGTTTTAAAATTGTTGAGGGCCACGAAGAAAACTCAAAGGACTGGAGAAACATTCTTTGCGCACTACATCTTCACCTTTAATCCTAACAATAACATAGTCCCCTGAGTTCCACTGGAAGCTGCCTTAAAACTACAATCACTGGGCCCGGAGAGATAGCACAGAGGTGTTTGCCTTGCAAGCAGCCAATCCAGGACCAAAGGTGGTTGGTTCAAATCCTGGTGTCCCATAAGATCACCCTTGCCTGCCAGGAGCTATTTCTGAGCAGACAGCCAGGAGTAACCCCTGAGCATCTCCGGCTGTGGCCCAAAAACCAAAAAAATAAAAAACTACAATCACAAATATGAAGTGCTAAAACTCATTTTGAATATAGTAAACAATGAAGAAAAAACATCTGCTGTAAATTTAGTGGATAAAAGTTTTAAACAAACCATAGTTACAAGAAGAAGTATATTCTGTACATTCACGTTGCTTCACAGAGTTCATTAGTGAATCCATCTGGGATTGGGCTTTTGGTTTTGGGCAGACATTTGATTACCGTTTTAATTTCATCAATAGTGATGGGGGTGTTTAGATATGCTACATCCTCTTCTTTCAACCGTGGAAGATTATAAGAGTCCAAGAATTTCTCTATTTCTTCCAGGTTCTCATTTTTAGTGGCATAGAGTTTCTCAAAGTAGTTTCTGATTACCCTTTGAATCTCTGCCATATCAGTAGTGATCTCTCCTTTTTCATTCCTAATATAAGTTATCAAGTTTCTCTCTCTCTTTCTTTGTTAGTTTGCCAGTGGTCTATCAATCTTGTTTATTTTTTCAAAGAACCAACTTCTACTTTCGTTGATCTTTTGGATTGTTTTTTGGGTTTCCACTATGTTGATTTCTGCTCTCAGCTTTGTTAATTCCTTCTGCCTCCCTATTTTTGGGTCCTTTTATTGAGCACTTTCTAGTTCTATGAGCTGCATCATTAAACTACTCAGGTAAGCCCCTTCTTCCTTCTGATGTGTGCTTGCAAAGCTATAAATTTTCCTCTCAGTACTGCCTTTGCTGTGTCCCATAAGTTCTGATAGTTTGTGTCTTATTATCATTTGTTTCCAGGAGCCTTTTGATTTCCTACTTGATTTCATCTCGGACCCACTGGTTATTCAGTATGAGGCTGTTTAAGTTCCAGGTGTTAAAGTTTTTCTTCTGTGTTCCTTTGGAATTCACAAATAATTTCAGAGCCTTGTGGTCAGCGAATGTAGCCTGCAATATTTCTATCCTCTTGATATTATGGAGGTATGTTTTATGTGCCAGCATTTAGTCTATCCTGGAGAATGTCCCATGTACATTGGAGAAGAATGTGTATCCAGGTTTCTGGGGATGGAGTGTCCTATATATATCCACTAGGCCTCTTTCTTTTATTTCTCTCATCAGGTCTAGTATATCTTGTTGGGTTTCAGTCTGGTTGACCTAACCAGTGTTGACAAAGCCCTGTTGAGGTCCCCCACAATTATCGTGTTGTTTTGATATTATTTTTCAGATTTGTCAACAATTGTATCAAATTTTTTGCTGGCCCCTCATTCTGTGCATATACGTTTAGGAGAGTGATTTCTTCCTGCTCTACATACCACTTGATTAATATAAAATGTCCATCTTTGTCCCTTACAACCTTCCTGAGTATAAAGTTTGCATTATCTGATATTAGTATGGCCACTCCAGCTTTTTTATGGGTGTTGTTTGCTTGGATAATTTTTCTCCAGCCTTTTATTTTGAATCTATGTTTGTTCTGACTATTCAGGTGCGTTTCTTGTAGGCAGCAGAAGATTGGATTGAGTTTTTTGATCCATTTAGCCACTCTGTGTCTCTTAACTGGGCATTTAGTCCATTGACATTGAGAGAAAGAATTGTCCTGGGATTTAATGCCATCTTTATATCTAAATTTGGTATGTCTTTTGGCTATTCTTGTCTTAAATTAGATCTTTCAGTTTTTCTCTTAAAACTGGTTTTGAGTCTGTAAAGTTTCTGAGCTGTTTTTTCTCTGTAAAACCATGTATTCTTCTGTCAAACTAGAAAGTAAGTTTTGCTGAGTACAGTATTCTAGGTGAAGCATTCATTTCATTCAGTCTCGTCACAATATCCCACCACTGCTTTCTGGCCTTGAGTGTTTCTGGTGACAGGTCTGCTGTAAATCTCAAGGATGCTCCCTTGAATGTAATTTCCCTTTTTGATCTTGCTGTTTTCAGAATTCTGTCTCTATCTGTGGGATTCGTCATTGTGACTAGGATGTGTCTTGGGGTATTTTTTCTGGGGTCTCTTTTGGTTGGTACTCTTAGAGCATGCAAGATTTGATGACATATATTCTTTAGCTCTGGAAGTTTCTCTTTAATGATGTTCTTGACCATTGATTCTTCCTGGAAATTTTCTTCCTGGGTCTCTGGGACTGCAATGATTCTTAAGTTGTTTCTGTTGAGCTTATCATAGATTTCTACTTTCATCTGTTCCCATTCTTTGTCTAATTTTTCCATTGTCTGTTCATTTGCTTTAAGTTTTTTTTCCAATCTCTCCCGCTGTATGGAATTGTTATTTATCTCATCTTTCCACAGCATCAATTCTATTCTCAGCTTCTGTTACCCTGTCCCAGAGCCTATCCATTTTGTCATTCACTTCGTTTACTGACTTTTTCAGTCCTGTTAGTTGACATGTTTTTTCAGTTTGGAGTTTTGTGATTTCTGTCTTCATATTTTCTTGGTTCTTTTCATTGTTCTGTTCAACTCGATCCATGGTTTCTTTGAATTCTTTGATCATCTTCCATATTTCTTGTCTAAAGTCCTTATCTGAGAGGTTGATTAGTTGGTTGGTCATTATCTGGTCATCAGAATTGTCATCTTCATTCTCTATGTCTGATGCTGGCCTGCATTGTTTCCCCATTATCACACTTGTATTGTGGGTTTTTCTACATGTTTTGGTGGTATTCATTGGCTAAATGATTTACGCAGCCACACTCCTCTGGCTCCACCCTTTCTGAGTGGGTCGACTTGCCTCCAAGGATGGGGAGTCTTCCGTGGATGAAGCCTCTCACAGGATCAAATCTTAGGCCTGAGCATGTAGCAGAGAAGACAGTCTGGAGAGAAATGCTGGGCTTCAGTGATCCAGCACAGTTCTTAGTGTGATTTTTTTCTTCTTGTTGCAATGGTGTTCTTTCCTTAGAAAGAGCACACGGCCGCATAGCGAAGTGGAGTTAAGTGCTCTTCTGGAGCCTCTTTTCGGCCCACTCCCAAGAGGTTCACGCGACAGGACAGGAGACAGACACACACAGGCAGCACTCAGAATTTTTCACAGTCTGGCCCCACTGGGCAGGCGTAGTTTCGTAGATTTTCCCAGCCTGATGTCACAAACAGGGGACCTGGCTTCTGTGAAAGTACTGCTTATAGCCGGTTTTCACGTTATGAAGCAGTTTCTTGGTGTTCCAGCCCTAGAATGAGCTTCTGGGAAAGCGAGTTTTCTGGAGCCTCTTTTCGGCCCACTTCCAAAAGTTTCATGTGACAGGACAGGAGACAGACACACACAGGCAGCACTCACAATTTTTCACAGTCAGGCCCCACTCCAATCAATTAGTTTTGAAATTAAGATATTCTTGGACACTTCATATTTCATCCATATTGGCTCACTATTTAAATAGTTCAACAGACTGGCATATTTTCGGTGGCACAGTGGTTCTTTGTGTATGTGTGTGTGTGTGTGTGTGAGAGAGAGAGAGAGAGAGAGAGAAGGAGAGAGAGAGGGAGAGAGAGGAAGGGAGGGAGGGAGAGAGAGAGAGGGGGGGGGGGAGAGAGAGGGGAGAGAGAGCGCGCATGCCCAGTGGTGATTGTGGTGCACTACAGTCTCTGTGATCAGGTAACACTCCCGGAAATGCTAAAACAAAAATATAGTAGTTCTAAGGATTGAACCTAGATTAACCTTGGGCAAGGCAAGCAATTTAGCAGCTATAATCTCTCCTTCATCCACATATCATGCTGTTTTTCAGTGTATCAAGCCCCAAATTACAAATATCAAGATTAGAAATATGGGGAAAATATGATGGTTCATTCTAGTATTTCACAAAAAAATGTACACGATTACTGAATGGCATAGCACTCACAAGATTTCCAAAAAAACAGATGCATGTTATTGAAATATATAGAAAACCTAGAAAGGAAGATAATGATTATGGATTATATAGAATATGATTAATAAAAAGTTTAGGCTCATGTATTTTATGTACCACAAAAGATGAAAATGTTCCTTCCTGTAAACAATCAAAAGTTCTGATAACTTTATATATTTACTTGGAAAAAGATTTCTGGGAAATGACCAGGAATTTTTGTGTGCTATTTCTGATAAATTCACTAAAAACCATCTTTAAATAATTAAATAAATATGGAACAAGTGCATTTTACCTGTGCCAATTCAAAGAATCATTTTGATAAATTTATTTATTGCAAATATTTTAAATTCTCACAATTTGCTGTGAAATTAAAATAATTCAAATATTTAGTTCTTTGTAAATTCTATAGAAATGTATTTTATTTGAGTATTTGTTTGAATGCTACTTTTAGCGCATATCATATAATTCAATGATAGATAACACTTTATGCCCTTTATTGCTAATGAAACTTTATGTATATATTTGAGCCTCATTACATTTTATGAGGTAATAATGAATTGGATTAATAATTTTCTGGATACATATAATTTTAAAAAATCTTGGAAACATGTTAGTGGCCCTTAATCAACGGGCTTTTCAACATATAGAACAAGTTTTCTAAAGTATATGCATTATACAAAAATTCAAAAATATTGAAGATCTCTTCTTTCAAAGACCAATATTTTGTTGATATGTTTTGTTATGAGTTATTTATTATAAAAATACTTGTTTACATTCAATTTATAAATCAGCACTTATATTTTCTTCAAATTTAATTCCTTATAAAGGGTACAGCACCATTAACTTCAGTAATAATTTACAAAATATGTGCTGAGTGTCATGCAATGTACCTGTATGTATTAGGGACTTAAAATATTGCTTTGCTTCTGCTAATTAATCATTCTAGGTTCAAAGATGACAAACATGCACCAAAAATAATTTAAGTATGTTGTATAAAGACAATGTTTCAAGAATGAACAAAGTTCAGAAATAATCTGGAGTAGGGAATGCTTGCAACTAGCACCACTGACTTTGTGGAGGCCATAATACCTAATAGTGTTTTACATAATGACTGAGTTGGCAAAGTTGAAAAGAGGTCAAACCTCATTCAAGTCAAAATAAGGAACGTGTGCCAAGATGAAGATGTCAAAACAACTTAGTCTGTGTAGGAAAATAAAAAATTTCCCTGCACTGTTCTAAGTTCTTGGATAAGATCGCTACAGCAGAGTACAAAGTACAGAGTACAGAGTACAAAGGAAACACAAATAGAGGTTTATTAACAAATTCCTTTTATATAGGGAAGATATTTAGGAAAATTGAGTAACTCTCTGAAATAACCTAGGCCATCAAAACAAATGCCATCTGCACTTAAAGAATATAGAAAAAATTTAGTGCTGATGCAATATTATAGTGGGTAGAGCACTTGTCTTTTATGTGGCTGACCTGATTGCAATTTCTGGAACTCCATATGATCCTCTAAATACTGGCAAAAGTAAGACCTGACTCTTTAAGCACAGAGAAAAAAATTGAACACATAGTCAGGAGTAAGACCTAAACTTTGAGCATAGAGCCAGGAGTATGACCTAAGTATTTTATGGAAGAAGGAAAAAGAACAGAAAAGGAAGGAAGGAAGGAAGGAAGGAAGGAAGGAAGGAAGGAAGGAAGGAAGGAAGGAAGGAAGGAAGGCAGGAAGGAAGGAAGGAAGGAAGGAAGGAAGGAAGGAAGGAAGGAAGGAGAGAGAGAGAAAGAAAGAAAGAAAGAAAGAAAGAAAGAAAGAAAGAAAGAAAGAAAGAAAGAAAGAAAGAGAGAGAGAGAAAGAAAGAAAGAAAAAAGAAAGAAAGAAAGAAAGAAAGAAAGAGAGAAAGAAAGAGAGAGAAAGAGAGAAAGGAGAGAAAGAGAGAAGAGAGAAAGAAGAGAAAGAAAGAAGAGAGAAAGAAGAGAAAGAAGAAAGAAAGAAAGAAAGAGATAAAGAAAGAAAGAGAGAGAGGAAGGAAGGAAGGAAGGAAGGAAGGAAGGAAGGAAGGAAGGAAGGAAGAAAAAGAAAAGAAACGAAGTATTCATAAATACATGGGAGTTGATAGACAAAATAATCCATAGTAGTGGCTTCAGTGGTGTCTTCAGTGATTCAAATGCATGATCAATGAAAACAAAATAATAAAAGCCAAAAACAAATCAGTATTACATTAACCTAAAAAGACCCTATAGTGCCAAAGTATCAATTGGACAAAATACATTTAACTGAATTGGAAAATATATTTGAATATCATAAACCTGACAAAAAGAATAATATCAAAGTTATATAATCGATTCATAAAATTCAAAAACAGCCCTATAGAATGTAAGAAATACTCTCTGAATAAATAGTTATTTAATAAAAACATACACCTAGCAACAGGCACATGGAAAAATTATAATTGCTATTAGGCATAAGGGAAATGGAAATCAAGGTGGAAACGATATCATAAGTGAGAGTCACCTTGAATCAGTAAGGCTAGAAACATCCTTTTCTGGTGGAGATATGCTGAAATAGGAGCACATTGTTTAGAATGTAAAGTCCAGTCTCTGTAGAAAACCATTCGGAGATTTTTCTAAAATTCAAATATAACTATATTATAAGACTTCAAATATGCTCATACATATCTATAAATATACTCATTGTAAGATATATATTCACACATATGTTCACTGCAGCATTATTTACAGTAGCATACCCAACTGCCACCCAAACAGATGAGAGGATAAATATGCTGTGGTGAGGCCAGAGAGAGAGAGAGAGAGAGAGAGAGAAAGAGAGAGAGAGAGTACAGAAGGTAAGATGTGAGGGGCCAGAGAGATAGCGTTTGCCTTGCATGCAGAAGGAAGGTGGTTCGAATCCCGGCATCTCATATGGTCCCCCAAGCCTGCCAAGAGCGATTTCTGAGCATAGAGCCAGGAGTAAACCCTGAGTGCCACAGGGTGTGACCCCCCCCCAAAAAAAGGAGGTAAGATGCTTGCCTGCCATGCACTAAGCCTGCCCGAATTTAATACCTAGATTCCCATAATTTACACAAACACTGCAAGAAGTGTTTCTTGAGTGCAGAGACAAAAGCAATCCCTGAACATCACCAGATTCAATGCCCCCCAAAAGAAGTTGTGGCATACACAATGAAATATTACTCAAATGTAAACAAACTAGATCAAGGCTTACTTAATGCTAAAACATAGGTAGAACTGGAGAGGTGCATGATAAGTGAAAAATGGCAAAAGATGCATACAAGTAATAGATATTTCAGCTATCTATGCTAGAGAATAGAATAGGTATGTGCTTCGTAAAATACACGAAGTCAAATGAAATCAAATCCTTAGACATTGATCACAGTTGAGGTTACCTATGGTGGAAAATATAAGGAATAAACAGTAGTAGAAGAATATTGGCACTTTTGTGATAGGTATGTATGATAATATATTAAATTTAAATATATAATTATTTATTATATTATAAACCAAGTTTACCACAAAAATGTGCCATTTCTGATATTTGAAATGTGCTTTAAAAGCTAAGCTCCATCACAAAATATTTATCCCTTCAACTGTGGCATCCAGGGAGTCAGAGGTAGAGTAAGTAGCGAGTGTGCTGTGAATACAGCCAACCAGGGTTAATTGCTTGGTACCCCATATGTTTCCCTGAGTCCCTCCAAGGTAATCTGAGCAGAGAGCCAGAAATCAAATTGAACATCACTGAATGTGGCCAAAGTAAAAATAATAATGGCAAGATAATAAATTTTTCCAAGTAGTAATTTTGTTTATTGAAATTGAAAAGTATCTCATTAGGGGCTGGTGAGGTGGCGCTAGAGGTAAGGTGTCTGCCTTGCAAGTGCTAGCCAAGAATCAGGACCGCGGTCCGATCCCCCAGCGTCCCATATGGTCCCCCCAAGCCAGGGGCAATTTCTGGGTGCTTAGCCAGGAGTAACCCCTGAGCATCAAACGGGTGTGGCCTGAAAAACCAAAAAAAAAAAGTATCTCATTAAAATTTTCTGATACTTAAAAAATTTCTTTAAAAATAAGTGATGATCCACAGCAATAGTACTGCAGATAGAGTGCTTGCCAACCTTGGATGTATCACCAGGATCCTAAATGGTCCACCCAGTCCACAAGGAGAGATTCCTGAGTGTTGAGCAAGGAGCAAACCATCAGCACCACCAGGAGTGACCCCAAAGTAAAGTCCAAAAAGAGCAATAAATATATTTCATACACCAATTTAAAATAAAATCCTAAACTTGAAATTTCAGAAACAAGTGTTCTGCAAATGGAAGAAATAAATTGATATAATAATGTATGGATATATATATATATACATATATATATATTTTATTTCTGGGTTACAACCAAAGATGTTCAGATATCACTCCTGCTTCTTCCCAATGAATTACTTCTAGCAGTGCTTAGAGAACCATATAGGATGCCAAGTATTAAATTCCCTTATCATCACTGGGTATGACCTTCCAAAATAAGAGGATCAGAGTGTGTTTCTTCTACAATATGCTTTTTATCTGACTTTAATTTATGACAGTTAATTATGTCAAATAACATGTTTGGGGTAGCATAGGATACTTTTCATGTACATATCTTCAAAACTCATAAATTCAAACAATTGAAAAAATATACTGTGAAGTATAATAAAAACTGATCAAAGTCCTCCTGTTAAAATATATAATATACAAGAAAAATAATATTTTAAAGACTAATTTTACTCACATGTTGAGCATAAATAAACCTATTACTAAACAAAATGGCAAAAAAATACTTGGACTCAGGTGACTAGAGGTAAAGAGATAGAAGAAAAAGGAATATGGGGAAATAGAAGATCTTTTTGGTAATGCGATGGTACTAGGAATTTTCTGTTAGATGTGGTGAGTCCTAATCATTTATAGAGCTATGAAATGAAATACCTGAAATTCTTTAATGTTACTACCCAATGATAAATAAGATGGCAAAAATATAAAAAATGTATATCACAATGAAATTTGTATTGCATACTATTTTGGGTGCTTGGGAACTTGTGGGTGCAAGCCCACAATTGTTGATCAGCTGGCTTGCTGGTTTAGTGCAAGTTTTCAAGAATGTGATGCTGCTTGTATCAGAGATACCTGAATTACCTTTTTGGTTTTGGGATCCTCCGGATCTCCATTCAGAGCCGTTTGGGGGACATTGTAGTGATGGTAACCAAAAGTGGATCAGACTCATGCCAGGCATGCACTCTATCTGCTATACAATCATGTTCATATTCTTTAAACTTAAAATTTAATATATGTTTATATACATTTCCCAATAGTCCTTTCAAATATATAGAATAGTTATTTGCCTACTCAGCAAATGGTTTATTAAATTATGGATTATTATCTAATCTCGTGTGTGCTCAATACAATGATTCTAGAAGCACATTTTCTGACTTTAAACTTGTGTTTTGATTGTTTTTTAACTGAGAATATAGCTTTATTTGAAGAAGTTAGTGTACTACCTCCCTTATTGTAAAGTTTAATTATCTGTTCACATTCAATGTAAAAACTTATTGATAATTTTTAAAATATATGAACTATGATTAATTTGGTTATAGCTTATTACAGAATACAGTTTTCAGTTAATATATTACTCTCCCATTTTTTTAAATTATCTTTATTTAAACACTGTGATTACAAATATAATTGTACTTGTATGATTACAGTCATGTAAAGAACACCCCCCTTCACCAGTGCAGGATTCCCACCACCAATTTCCCAGATCTACCTCCTCCCCACCCCACCCAAACCTGTACTCGAGACAGGCTTTCTTTTTTCCTCATTCATTCACATTGTTCTGATAGTTTTCAGTGTAGTTATTTCTCTAACTGCACTTATCATTCTATGTGGTGAACTTTATGTCATTAGCTGCACCTACATGGGAGGATGGGGGGAAGTAAGGGTGGGACTGAGGCAGTAAAATATTAGAAATGAGCATTGTAGGGCAGTATCAAGGTCCCAATACAAGATGGATATTATGGATATATAGAATATATGCACACAATAATATCAATATGAAAAAAAGAGAAAAAATTTCCACTGACTGTCCCAATATAAACCAGTGCTAGAACAGCCTGCCCTGCTCCCAGCTCCCATTTTATATATACAAAGCAAACTAGACATTTTATTCATTACACTAAGATTTTGCACCTTGTAACTAATATAGTTAATCTGACATAAATATGAAATATTTCAATACTAAGAAAGCATTTTTCTATATTATATGCACATCTGTCATTTCTTAAGATTATATACATCATAATTGTACATCTTATATAATATATATTATATATACATATACATACATAGGTGCAAGTATTTTCCTCAAAAATATAAAACTTGATTTATTAGAATAGTTGATCAATAGTTCTGATTAAATCCATTTTTTAAAATTCAACATTGATAATTTGTATAATTTTCTAAAATATGTAAGTCTACTTTTGATTTTATATAAAAATCTCTTCATTGATTTTTTCTTATCAATTATATCCAGCAGTGCTCAGGACTTACTCCTGGCTCTGCACCCAGGGATGAATCTTGGCAGGGCTCAGTTGTATGTTTCTGAATTATGTATATCTGGAATCAAATGTGAGTAAGGCTTATGCAAAGTAAGTACATTGCCTGCTGTATTAGCTCTCCCTCCCATAGTCAGATGTTTTTATTCATGGAATATTTACAGAATATGCCAAGTAAGAAAAGAGTTTATACCCACATATTTAAGACTATAAAGGGACTTCTTCTATTACTAATTATTTTAAGTGTTGTACTAAGTGTATCCTATGTTTATTGAAAGTACAGCCTCTATGGAAAGCGATATGGAGATTCATTCAAAATCTGGAAATTGAGCTTCCATTCGACCCAGCTATTCCACTCCTAGGGATATACCCTAAGAACACAAGAATACAATACAAAAACCCCTTTCTCACACCTATATTTATTGCAGCACTATTCACAATAGCCAGGCTCTGGAAACAACCAAGATACCCTTCAACAGACGAATGGCTAAAGAAACTGTGGTACATATACACAATGGAATATTATGCAGCTGTCAGGAGAGATGAAGTCATGAAATTTTCCTATACATGGATGTACATGGAATCTATCATGCTGAGTGAAATAAGTCAGAGGGAGAGAGAGACACAGAATAGTCTCACTCATCTATGGGTTTTAAGAAAAATAAAAGTCATTTTTGTAACGATCCTCAGAGACAATGAGAGGAGGGCTGGAACACCAGCTCACTCCATGAAGCTCACCACAAAGAGTGGTGAGTACAGCTATAAAAATAACTACACAGAGAACTACCATAATCAAGTGAATGAATGAGGGAACTGGAAAGCCTGTCTGGAGCACATGTTGGGGTGGGGTGGGATGGAGGGAGATTGGGGACATTGGTGATGGGAATGTTGCATTGATGAAGTGGGTGTTCTTCACATGACTGAAACCTAATCACAATCATTTATGTAATCAAGATGTTCAAATAAAGAAGAAAAAAAAGAGAAAATATAAAAATTTTAGAAACACAAAAAAACAAAAAAAGAAAGTTTATTGTATGCATTCTCTTTGACAGTTCTAAGGAATCTTTGTCATTTACATTACTTTTTAAAGTTTCTAGAGTTTGTTTTAAGTTTTTTAACCATGTCTAAAATTTAACTATGTCTAAAATTTAATACCAGCCCTAAAAATAATTTCTCTGCAACTTTATGTGTATTTAACATATATATGGAGAAAAGAACATAAATTAAATGAATAGATATCAAAATAATAGGCATAAGGGTCTCTCCATCTTTTATATTGTCCTTAATCTGGGGATATAATCATCTTTGTTTATCCATATCTATTATACTAAACTGAAAATTTAATTCTATTCTACCTTAACAATTTTAAGTAACAAATAACAGCTATATATATATGTATATATATATAGAGAGAGAGAGAGAGAAAGAGAGAGAGATCTGTTATAGAGTCTATAGATTTACAAAATCTCCCGATTTAATTCACATTGAAAAATTTACTGGTATATAAACCATTTGATAATAAAGAACTTATTGTAATCTACAGGAATAATGTCATTGGGTTGTAATACATGTGTTATAAATATTTATAAACTGCTAAAGCATTGCTTATGAATGTTTTTAAATAAGAATGTAAAACATAACATCTTTAAGATAGGTTAAGCAATTTTAATATCTTTAATATCCTGGGATTTTCTTTTGATTAGTGTTTTAATTTTTATAATCAGAATAAATATGTTCTATACAAAGTATTTTTGAGCTGCTAGAAAACCATCTAAAGACTTCTCTGCATTATATTTCTTGGAGCTAAATTAGTCAGATAACATGTGGCCTGTGTGGGTAAGTGTGAAAATCAAAAAATAGAAGGAGATATTTGTAATCTTCCTTCAATTTAATTCATGAGCTTCTTAATTTAATTCTGATCTCCAGTAATTCTTTTTACTTTATTTTTTATTTCTTTTCTATACAGAAAAGTCAGTGTCATAAGTGCTTTACATGTTCAAAAAATACACTATGTGTTTGATGTGATTACATATGAAAACTTTTGTGTTCATAGGACTAGTATCAAAGAAGAAAATAGTTTAATTCTAGCAAAGTTTTGTGAAGAATTAAAGACGTTTTTTTATGGGGGATTGGGCCACACACACTCGAGGCTTACTCCTGGCTCTGTGTTCAGAAATCACTCCTGGCAGGCTCAGGTATGCTGAGGATGATATGCTGGGAATCGAACCTGGGTCGGTCCTGGATCAGTCCTGGGTAGGCCACATGGAAGGCAAAAAACTTATTGTTGTGCTATTCCTCCAGCCCCCAAGAATGAAAGACTTTTATGTTCCTTTTTGTAGTCAATATAGTTTTCTTGATATGAGAGATTACATATCATAGAGAAAGTAGAGTTTTGTTTATTTTTGTTTTGTTTCTGGGCCAGACACAACAGTGTTTGGGATTACTTCTCAATGCTCAGAGATTAATCCTCGCAGAATTTGGGAGATCATATTTGATGCAAGGTATTAAACCTCGGTTGTTTGTGTTCCAGGCAATCATCCTACCCTCTACAATTTTTCAAACCCACAAGTAGTGAAACTATAATGGCAATGGTAAAAATTTGAGCAAGTTCCAATAGTCAAAAGCAGTGGAGAAATATGTCGAAACTGCAGCATATTTTAGCAAAAGTTTATGGGGTACTAGATGAAAATGAAGGAACAAATTCAGCAATATGATGAGCAAACAATTAAATTTTCTATGAAAATCAACAACTCTACCATCTCTGTGGATTTTTACTTCCTTTTTCACTCAGTGTAGAGATTGCTGATCTAGTAACTTCTTTTTATCATGGTGCAATGAAAAGTGAACTGGACTATTGCCTGCTCAACTAATTGCTGTTCCCTGTTTAGAGTCAAAAGACTGTTTTTCAGTCAATAGCTTCTCAATAATAATAAATTGAGATTTTGTCAGAGCATAATTAGACTTAGCTATTAAAAACATGGAGGATGGGGCTGGAGAGATGGTGCTAGAGGTAAGGTGTCTGCCTTGCAAGCGCTAGCCAAGGAAGGACCACGGTCCGATCCCCCAGCGTCCCATATGGTTCCCCCAAGTCAGGGGCGATTTCTGAGCGCTTAGCCAGGAGTAACCCCTGAACATCAAACAGGTGTGGCCCGAAATAAACAAACAAATAAAAAACCCCCCAAAAATGGAGGATATTATATGATAATCTTTCATTAATAAGTCGCAACACCCTTTATAGTGTAAACAATATTTTGTACTTTAATAAAAAGCATAATAGTAAAAAATGCATGTTCTTTTTTGGGGGTTGAGTTTTGTGGGCACACCCTGTGACATTCAGGGGTTACTCCTGGCTAGGCACTCAGAAATCACTCCTGGCTCAGGGGACTATATGGGATGCCTAGGATCAAGCCAAGGTTCGTCTTGGGTCTGCCACGTGCAAGGCAAACACCCTACCATTGTGCTATCCCTCCGGCCCAAAAAATCATAGTTTTTATAAATATTTTCTGCCATATCAAACAGAACACAATTATCTCGTGCATATATATCCAATATTAGAAAAAAGTATCACTAATGTCTTTCTTAATGTTCCACTTTCTCCTTTATGGAATGCCAAATTAGTACTTCAGGTTTTTACTAAATGAATATATGTCCTAAAAGCCCTCTTAATTATATTGGATATCCAAATAAATGGATACATGTCCTGAAGCACTTTTTTTAAATTACATGCATCATATATTCATGTAGACATTCAAGACTGCTCTGAAGTACTATTTTGTACACGAAACCGGTGATGCTGGACTCCGGGAGACTTTGAGAACTTGCCCAAATGAAACTACTCTGGGTGGGGCAGAAAATAGTAACCAGGGACCTTAAGGATTACCCTCTGGGAGCGACTTCAGTGAGATGACTCCTTATTACCCAGGGGGAAGGAGTATTTAAACGGTTATACAGGGGCCAAAGTGATAGCACAGTGTTAGGGCGTTAGCCTTGCTCACAGCTCACTCAGGATGGACCTAGGTTGGATCCCCTGCGTCCCATATGGTCCCCCAAGCCAGGAGCCATTTCTGAGTGCAGAGCCAGGAGTAACCCCTGAGTATCACTAGGTGTGGCCCATTAACCAAGACCTACATGACCTGGACAAGCATAGAATATGGACTCTTTTGCGACATGGCAGTTGTTAGCTGTAGCAGGGGCTCATCTTCCTGTTGTTCAGCTTGGGGAAGGGGGCAGACTTGGCCTACAAGGTAGCTTTTATCGGGGGCTCCGTTAGGTTGGCGGGAGAATCTGGCCTGCTAGGGTGGCAATCTCAAAGAAAGTTTCCAGCTACAATATTTTACTGTAGGTATTTACTTTTGGAGCCGATTGGCTGACTACTTTGCATTTCCTGTGCTTTTGAATTATTTTGTGAACCCAAATAAATGAAATGTGAATTTTGTATAGGCAGAAGGATTCTTCTTTTGAACATAGAGCAAACATTAAATTCAGACCAGATGTTCTTATATGCTTGATTAATGAGTACTGTATGTTTAGGTACATATGTGTTTCTATTGTACAGACAGCACACACTATGTGCTTACACATTTGTAAACACAAATACAAAACCCACTTAATTTCAAGTGTTCAAATTTACATTCTTCAAACCCACTTAATTTCATGTTTCAATTAAACTTCCTCAAATCCTCTTGGCTTTACCTCTATTTTCATGGTCCTAACACCAGCTAGAAAATAGCAAGTAAAATCATAAAACTTTGGTGCTTATTGAATAGTATGGATGGCTCAAAAAAAATCAAAGCTCAGTGTTAGAGTAATTTGAAGATAACCAAACAAAAAAATCTGGAAACGAAATAGAATGATAAAACTAATTATTAAATAGGAATGATGGCTTTTTCCTTATTTTTTCTTTATGTTTTAAATTTGCATATTTGACTTTAGGAGATTTAAATAGAATGAGTCTGAAAGTGCTATAATGTAGCATAGAATTTTAGGATCATTATACATGTGTTCTATATATGTATATATATGTATATATATATGTACAAATGGTGACATATGTCATGTATCTAGGTTTCAACGTTTCACAACATATTGGAAACTTTATATCTTCTCCTCAGATTTAGTTTCTCAAGTACCCATGCATTATTTTCAAGATGTTAACTCTAAAATGGTTGAATTTTATTAAGTATTTTAGGAGCGTAATAAACTTAGCTAATGAAACAGTCTTACTTTCTCAGATATTCCTTAGTTATCTAATAATTAGGTGAGCTTATCTTAACCCACAACTGAGGTCTTCAGATATTTCTGTTATAATGTCTTGAATTTTAGGGGAAATCCCAGACAATACTCAGGCTTACTCCTGACCCTGCACTCATGGCAGTGCTCAGAAAGACCATATGGTATGTCGAGGATCAAGCCACGAGGGCTGCAAATATCCTTCCTACTGTATTATTGCACTGACCTTTCTTTATTAATTTCTTAATAAAGAAATTTAAAAAAGAACATAGAAATATAAAGGGCTGAAAAATGAATTCTGCTAAATGTAAAATTGAAGTTCTGTCATTAGATTAAGAGTGAAATGATTATGTGAACAATTTGAACCAACCCACTCCAGTGGGCCTGGTCTTAATTATTTCTCCCCCTTTCTCTTTTAGGAATCAATCTGTGTAAAATGATCCTGTTTTATACTTTAAACTTTGGTTTTCTTACTATAGCTCCAAAGACAGTAAAAATTATAAGTCAAATGAATGTTTCTGCTTGTAGGGTTTGTCATGCCTCCCAGTTTAATGTGAAAAGTACTTTTTTCTCACGTATTTTACTTATTTTATCTCAAGATATAATCAAAGTAGTTATTTTTTTCTATTGTGTAAATCAGTTTTTTTAATTTTGCGGCTACATCCACAAGTACTTAGAGGTTACTCTTACCTCTGGGCTCAGAAATCACTCCAAGGAAGTCTTGGGGGACTATATGGGGTGCTGGAATTGAAATTGGCTTGGTTGCATGCAAGGCAAACACCTTAACCATTGTGCTATCGCTACAACCCTTGTTGTGTAAATCTGATTGAAGAAACTACTTTCAATTACTTTGTAACCTCTCAGAATGTGTCAGAGTTTTCAGCAAATTAAATTTATTTTCTCACCATTTTCCCCTCTGAAAACATATTTCCAATGCACATTTTTATAGATATCTTTACTTAAGCATCATGATTACACACATGTTTGTAGTTGGGTTTTAGTTATATAAAAATAAAAAGGCCATCCCCTTTCACCAGTGCAACGTTCCCACCACCAATGACCCCCTATCTCCCTCCTCCCCCAAACTTTGCCTGTATTCAAGACAGGCATTCTATTTCTCTCATTAACTACCATTGTCCTGGTAGTTGTCAGTGTAGTTATTTCTCTAACTGAACTTAAATGCACATATTTATGGTTAGCAAAATCACACATTCGAAATACATTTGACAAGTACAGGGTATTAGCCATAAGTTCGTTATTTTATTCTTTTATTATATTAATAATTTTTATTTTGACCAAAGTGGATTACAAATCATTCACAGTAGTATTTCAAGTACATAGTGACATTGAATCAGGGGCATTTCCACCACCAATGTTGTCCTCCCTCCACCCCTGTTCCCAGCATGCATCCCATAATGTGCCTCCTTTGCCCACCCCCCGCCCCCAGGCTCCTAGTATAAGTGATCCCTTCTGTGCCTGTTGTAGTTTGGGTATCAATTCTGTTGTAGTTGGCTTTGGATTTGGTGTTTTTATATCTACTCAATGTTCAAATGACTGCTTGGTCTTGGTGCCCTCCATTATTTCCCCCTCAATTTGTGAGGCAAAAGAAGATGGTTCATGTGTTTCTGTTTGAAGGTAAGAAAAAAAGGGAAAAGAAAAAGGGGGGCAAAAATTCAAACAAGAGGAGTCCTTCTAGAGACTATAAATCTCAGTTTAAGGAAAAGAAGGGGAAAAGGAAGGAAAATATAATAATAATAATAATAATAATAATACAAGAAAAATTAAGCCCAAAATAAAACAAAACAAACAAAAAACCTGAAAAGCACCACAGCAATGCTGATAAGAACCAAACACTAACCATGGTCCTGAAATAAAGACGAATTAAAGCACAGGGAGAAAGAAAGAAAAAAGGCAAAGAAAAGAGAAAGAAAAACAAAAACAAACAACCCCCTCCCAAAAAAAAACAGGCAACAACATTTACAAAAAATTAAAAAAATTAATTTGTGCTATTTATTTTGCATAGGCACAGTAAAAAAATGGGGAGATTAGAAAGGGAATTCTCCTGGCCTAAGAAATACAGGGTTTCTCCGCCCTTGAAGTATACTATCATGGGTATAACAACAGGCTCCATACATGCTTTTTTACTCTCCCATAGATCCTTTTGTGTTGTCTGGAAGTTTTCTGCTCCATCGTGGATGATAAAATCAGTCTTCTGTAGTTAGTGATCTTAGTAATGTGCACATGTCATAGAATAGTCTTTTTTTTTACAGTTTCAGAAGTTCTGTTCCATCAATAAGTTCATTATTTTATATTTTGTTTGTTTGATTTGGTTTTGGTACATCCATCAGTACACAGGTGTTACTCTTCTTTTTGTGCTGAAAAGTCACTGCTAGTTATGCTCCTGCGCCACAAAACAATGCTAAATTTCAAATCAAAGCCAGTTATTTGACAGGGTTTGGCACTATTCTTTATTTTAAACATTAAGACTGGCACTTTTCCTGCATATCTGTTCAATTTGAATTCAATTTTATTTGTAGCCAATTTTCTTTATCTAAAACATCAACTTATTTAAAAAAATATATATATATAACTTTAGGATATAATTGCCTTCTATTTAAAGAAAAATGTTAAAGATAAGGAAATTCGGTTCACAGATTATGCATCTTTACAAAAGAACAAGAAATTAATGCCTACAATCATAAAATCCAGGATTAAATCTTTAAAATGAAAGATAAATTAATATCATTACAATAATAAATGATATTTAGTATAAGTTGACTTTTTTCATTTTTTCTCAGTAGACATATTAGATATATTTTTTCTATATATTTTATTGTAAGAATTTATTCAAGAGACAAAATTGATTAACATATTGAGGTGAACTAACATAACATAATATAGTAACATAACATATAATATAATTAATATAATATAATAATACATGTAAGTCAAAGAACATTTCTGATTAAAACACAATTTTTATCGTAATGGCTTACATTATTAGAGGCATTTTTAATTTATCTTTTTTTTTTTCACAAATCTTACACAGTGATATTTAAGGTACACAGTGACAATAAATGAGGGTCTTTCCACCACCAGTGTTGTCCTCCTTTCATGTTCCCAAGCATATATCCCTTATCTCCCTCCTTTATCCCCCAAAATGCTAGTGTAACTAAACGCATATATGCAGTTCCAGATATTTTTACTAGTGGTTTCTTAAAGGTTTAGAATCAAAGGAGCACTGTATAAACATTGTTAGAGTGGCAATTTTCATATGCATGGGCCCACCAAAGTATGGGGCTCATGGAAAGAAAAAACTTTGGCCTAAGTACACGGAGACCCTACCCCTGAAGTTTCCTGACATAAGACCAAGCAAACTAGTTTGTTGCTCCAGTAAAACTAGTTTGTCCAATGCCGGTCATTGTCTGTAGTGCCCATACAGTTATATTTTTCACAGTCTCTGTTGCTGGTATCATGTTTCTGTACTGAATATCCTGGAATCTGTATATCCTACACTGAAGTCAGGATGGTGCGGAGCGGCGTCTAATTTCAACTCACAATTGAAGGGCAATGCAGAAATCCCTGTCCAGTATGCAGGTTGTTGTTGTTGTTGTTGTTTAAATCTTCTCAGTGTTAAGGGAAAACACTTTTGAGTAAATCGATGTCAGAGCAGCAGTAGGGTCTTCCCTGGTAGAGGATTGCTTCCCGGTGACGTCATAGACAACTTTGGATGTTTCCTAGATGGCTTCCCTGGTTCAGGGGTGACTGGAAAATGCCTAAACCTCTGAAGCCTGTGCCAGGTCATCATAGATGTACTTTAATAAATATATCTTTAGCAACTTTTGTATTTTTATCACTTTTTATATATTTTATTAACTTAATAAAAACTGAATAAATTCTAAAATTAATTAAGCTACTATAAGTAGTATGTGGTAATCCATATGTATTAATATTTTAGATGACATTTTTGTATATAAATGCAACTCTAATATTTTATATTCTGTTCTTTGTAGAATAAGAAATTAAATTAATTAATTTTACTTAAAATTATTTAATTTTCTTCTCTTGGGTTTGCTTTACAGTAAAGCTACTAAATTCTTCATTAAGAAGTAATTATTTTTGTCTGGTTATAAATATATATTTAAATTCATAATTGATCTAAAGATAAGAGCTAATATCTTTCTATCTTAACCTCCCAACACACCTATTGCTTTTCTTTGTGTGTGTATATATGTATATGTGTATGTTGCCAGGGATTAAACTCAGAACCTTACACATGAAAAATCAAATGTTTAATAAATCACTATTACACCCAATCGAATTTCCTTATATTTTCAAAATTATATATATATGTGTAGAATATATATAATATATCTGTGAACAATAAGCCAAATCTTAAATTTTATTTTAAGAATCAGAACTTTTTAACATCTATAACTGCTTGAAAATAACATTGTGTTCCTCTTCAGAGCATAGATTTCCATTCATTTAATTATCTTAAAGTGTTATCAGTGGAAGTTTCTTATTCTGTAAAATTGGAAAACATTTATCCGTAAAGATGATATCACACAAATACATCTAAAAAAGTTTGTCAACAACCTTATGTACATCTATGTGGTTTTCTATGCAATAAATATATAAGTGAATGCTATGACAGAAAATGTTGCATCCAACATTCACTTATTAGTAATATAAAACAAATATTCATGACACAAACAGTTGTGTTCTTTTAATAGATACTAAATTGACAATTTTGTTTCATTATTTTAGGAGAAGGCAAAATGGATTTACTAAGATATGTAAGAGGAGATAGAATGGGGGAGAGAGAGAACTTACACATCTCAGGTTGAAATGTAGACAGATTTATAAAAGAGATAGTGTTCATATTTTTGTCTTCATATCTTTTTATTTTGACTTTTTTCTGATAAGAGTGAAATAAACTTTCATTAACATATTGGTTGGAATTTTGAAGGCTCTCATCATTTATATTACAATTTATATTGGAAAAAAGGCCAGCAGATACATGTCTCAAATAGAATAACATATATGTTTATACCAAAAAAAAAAAGATGTCTAGGCAAACCCTTTGTGAGCATGACCACATGGTAGACCAGCTATTGCATCCCCAACTAAAATCAGAATTGTGGCCAATCCTTCCACACAGGTCAGAAGCCAAGCTTACATTCCGTCAAGATAAACTCTTATCCATATAAATTCCTTTAGGTACTTCCCTGGCAGTGAGCAAGACTGACAGTGACTTAAGAAAGAAGCAATTTGTTATTAAAGGGACTCAAAAGAAGAATTAGAAGGGGCTATAAAGACTACAAAGTAGTTCAATACCCCATGATACCTTGTGAGTGAAGATTGTAATTCTTCAGATTTAATCAGTACTAATTGCCTATATAAACTCAGAAATGTAATTCAGAATGGGAATGCTTAAGATGTTCAACAAGCTCAAAGAAACTGAATTAATGGTCTGCTAATAAAACACAGGAGGATATGAGATCAGAAAAGATAAAGATAAAAAACATAAATGTCACAACTGAAAATCTTGGTAAATAAAATGAAAAATTCATTGGAAGGCCTCATCAACAGAATCCAGCTATTGCAAACAAATTCAGAAAGCTCAGAGATGAAGTGTAGAAAACATCTAGATAACGAAGAACATAAAAGGGCTCAAAATAAACAAAGGATGGATAAAAACATCAATATAAATAGACAACAAAAGAATTTTATGGTAAATTGAATTGAAACAACTAAAGAATAATTGAGGTCCCAGAAAAGTAAGAGGAAATCTTTATGAAAAAGCAACATCAAAATAGATCATTGCTGAGAAGTTCCCAGAGCTGCAAAGTGCATGTACCCAACATCCTCGATACCCAAAGAATATTTAGGTCAATTCTTAGGAAAAATAAGATGGGGGAATCTATTTTTCCAACTTTAAATTACATTACAAAGCAATAGTAATTAAAATGGCTTGGTATTGGAATGAAGACAGTCTTTTTAGAATATAATTGAATATAATTTATTATCTTGAGACAGATACACAGGTATTTGTTAATTTTTAGAAATAAAAAAAATATGAAGTTGAGCATGTAAAGCCTCTTCAACAAGTGATGTTGGTTTTGGAACTCTGAATGCCTTCAACTAAAAATGTTTTTCTTATTTCAATAATGTTTTATTTCCAACACAAAAATCCTCTCTTTGAAAGTTTTAGATGTCCTAATAGTTACTTGATATATTTTTTAGACTTATTCTTTTTTTTAATACTTTCAGAGAGAGGATTTTTGTGTTGGAAAAAAACATTTTGGAAATAAGAAATTAATTTTTAGTTGAAGGCATTCAGAGTTCCAAAGCAAAAAGCTTTAGAAAGTATTATTTTATTGGTTTTTATGTTACAATAAAATATATAATATAATAATACATATAATAATATAAACTCAATTCCCATTCTGGATGTTTTTCTTAAAATTATGACTTTAGAAAGTAATACATATATGTATTCTGTAGAATGTGTGCTGATATTTGTGCCAATTATCCTATTAATCTATCACTCTACCTACTATCATTACTGTCTGTAAACAAACATGTAAAATTTAGATCTATTTAAAAACAAATGAAAGTAGAAGTGATAACTGGTGATGTATATTGTAATAAGAATACAATCATTTTTATATTCTACAGAGATGTATTATGCTATAAAAACAAACAAGTGATGTTGGGAAACTTGGTCAGCTATGTGCAAGAAACTGACCTCTTCCTGACACCATGCACACATCACAACCAATGTGTGAAACATATCCCCATGAGCACCACTGTTAGGTGTGTGAGCACTGTAAACAACAGTGCTACCAAAGTGAACATGCAACCAAAACTTATGTGTGAGCATTACAGCTAAGTTATGAATTTCTGGAAAGTGTAAGGACTAAAGTGTGTGAGCATTGTAACCAAGTTTGTGCCCCACCCCTACCATTTCCAGTATAATCACTACAATGGCAAAAACAAAGAAAAAGGTCAATAAGTTTTATATGATGATGTTTCAGTAAACCAACTAACAGTAAGTGTAATCATTAAAATGATTACAAATTTCTAAATGCTCCAGAGTAAATAAAGCTACTTGTCCCAGATGAATATCTTTTATGGATTTACAATTAAGTTAGTAGAAATAATACATTTTTTGTATTTGTAAGACCTTTAAATACCATATCTATCACCAAAAACAATAACAACAAATATAATTTTATTATACATATTTTGAATGAACTTTCCCAGCAGGGATGCCAGGTAGCCACCAGATTTATACAAAGTAATGATAAGAAAGAATTATAGTTCCAGAGATTAAACTCTGGTTTTGTACATGTCATTCATCCACTCCATATCTTTCAACTTTAGCCCCAACATTCTACTATACATCTCTTCAAAATATTATTAAGTAAAATATGATGAAATTGAACATTCTTTATTGAGGTGATGTTGGTTAACATAACTGTATATGTTTTGGTGGTAGTTGTCAAAGTATATGTTACCACACCACAAACATCACCAAAATGAGAGATTTACATGATGTTCTTATTCTCTACTGGTAATATTATATCAAATTTGCTTCCCTAGAGACAGGAAGGTTGATTTCCTTGAAAGGAAATGTGAGTAAATAGATTGTTTTATTAATGAATAAAACTAAATGGAATTTGGTGTTATATTTTGCTGGACAGATCCTTATTTAATAAGTTAAATTTTGTAACATTAGGACCAGAGATATAGAATAGCGTTTGAGTCAGTACAAGTGTCCAACTCTACTTTGATCCCCTGCACCTCATATAGTGCCCTAAGCACTGTCAGTAATAATTCCTGAGCAAAGAACTAGGAGTCAGCCCTGAGCACAGCCAGGTATGGAGAAACAAAGAACCGAAGAGAATGCTTGTATAACTGATGTAAATTAGCCTTTTTCAAGTAGGGCCCTCTGTGGATCTCAGCAATATTTCAGTAGGAGTATAAGTGAAAATTGTGGGGGCTGGAGTAATGGCCCAAGCAGTAGGGCGTTTGCCTTGCACGCGCTAACCTAGGACGGACTGCGGTTTGATCTTTCTGCATCCCATGTGGTCCCCCAAGCCAGGAGCCATTTCTCAGCGCATAGCTAGGAGTAACCCCTGAGTGTCACCGGGTGTGGCCCAAAAAAGAAAAAGAAAAGAAAAAGAAAAAAAAAAGAAAATTGTGTTGTAGTAAGGCATATCAAGAGATTATGGATTCAACAAATAGGGGCTTGTCAATGCAGGACAGAAAGTTGGAAGGGGACCAGGATCAAAAATAGTTTGAGAAACACTTCTAAATTACTATTTCCTTTTTAAAATTACCTACAATTTCTGTGTTAAAGAAAGAACAATTTGCCCCCCATGAAAGTAAGGATATAATTTGTAATACATAAAATCCTTTAAATATGATGGAACCACAAAGATCATAAATCATTATTATAAATTATAAATATTATTATAAATCATAAATCATTATTGGCTGCAATGTTAATATAATACTTACCTCAAAAAAGCCATTAACTAAATATTTCTAGTGGAGGTACAACATGGTGGAAAGTTTAGATTGTATTAGTTAGAAATATTTTTTGTCATTTATGAGATCAACTAATCTCTCACTTAAAAAATCAGTATTTACTTCTTTTGGTACTAGTGGAGTGTTTCACCTACTTTTTCTCCATCTCCCAGAGTGATGATGAGAGCCTTTAGAAGGACTCCGCCCATTTTCGGGGTATTAGACTCTTACCCCAGTTTATTGCTTTTTTCTCCTTCAAACAAAACCACGCAACTTGAACTAGCTAGTCCTGACTCCAGATAGAGGGGGAAATAAGGGAGGCATCAGGACCAAACAGGTGCAAGACTACTAAGTAGTGGGTTAGATACAGAGGGGACCACATATTCTAGCCGCCCTGGGGTGAGGGAAAAGGAAAAGGGAGGTAGGATAGAAACGGAGGCGTAGGGATGACAATTTGGCGATGGGAATCCCCCCTGATTTTATGTAAATATGTACCTAAAATATTATTGTCAACAATATGTAAGCCATTATGATCAAAATAAAAATTTATATTAAAAAAAATCAGTATTTATAAATGGTATCAATTTGACATATTGGGAAGCTAGCTAACTTCACATTTTTATTCAAATACTATGAAAAGTGTTGTGCCGGGCCCGGAGAGATAGCACAGCCGCGTTTGCCTTGCAAGCAGCCGATCCAGGACCAAAGGTGGTTGGTTTGAATCCCGGTGTCCCATATGGTCCCCCATGCCTGCCAGGAGCTATTTCTGAGCAAACAGCCAGGAGTAACCCCTGAGCACCGCCGGGTGTGGCCCGAAAAACAAAAACAAAAAAACAAAAACAAAAACAAAAAAACAAAAAAAAAAAGAAAAGTGATGTGCCTACTTTGTGAGCAGGTTCCAAAGCATCTGTCATGTCTACTGCTACTTTGAAAAGCCTATTACTTCGGTCAGCACATCATAGCAGCGCCCTCAAAAGTGAGCATATTTTCCTTAGTGCAATAAAGATGCTCTTAATACTTCTTGATATATATTTTTTCAAGATTTCTAATTTGATGCCTGCCTCATCACTTTCTCCTGTATAAATCAGAGGAAAGAATGAAGTAGCTTATCATACATTTATTTATTTATTTATTTATTTATTTATTTATTTATTTATGGTTTTCAGGCCACACCCGGTAACACTTACGGCTTACTCCTGGCTCTGAGCTCAGAAATTGCTCCTGGCTTGGGGGACCATATGGGACGTCGAGGGATCTAACCGTGGTGCGAGCAAGGCAAACGCCCTACCGCTTGTACCATCGCTTTGGCCCTCATACATGAATTCTTAACAAAGTGCCTGATATTCACTACAGGAAGTTTTATTTCCCTCTTTTCTCCTTCAGAATATCCCAAAAAGCAACTAAAACTGCTGGAGCTAAATTAATTTGATTGACTGCTTTCCGCTCGTTTTATTATTCCGTTTGTTTCATTATTCTTCAAGATGATTTTGCTTTATAATTTTTTCTCATTTTCTTCCAGATCTAAGTAAAAACATCTATTTAAATAAGAACACAATAAGAAAAACTTACTTAAAGACAATGCTTTAACAATAGGGAAAAATACCCCCAAATAGAAGAATCATAGTGGTTCTTAAATTCTGCAAATTTATAGCTAAATAATAAAACACTGATTTTGAGAAAATAGAGGAATTGATTTCTTCTATATTATTTTATGGCTAGCTTTATATGAAGATCACAGAATTATTATTAATTTAATACAGATTAAAAACAAAAGCATGAAATATCAGTTTTATTAATAAGTTCATAGGTTTATCATGCTTACTTCTTCTTTCCTCAAATATTTGTTCACTTTGTTTTATCATCTAGTGAAGATTTAGGATTTCAGTATAAGACCTTAACTGTTTATACATTTATATATAAGTGTTATATATAAATTTACTTATATATATAAACACAAAAAACTTGTGTTTTTGACATTATGAATTTAATTATTATTACAAACTTGATTTTATTTATTGCATTTCTTCTTATTTTATTTTCTAGTGCCAGGATTTAACCATAGGTATTCTCATGTTTGAGACATCTGTAGATCAGCCTCATCCCCTAAGACTCAACACATTATTTAAATCTTTTGGCTTTACTTTTTGCATGTATATTATATGGGATAAACTGTATATGCAATGAACCATTTTCAAGAATTTTCTTTCAGTGTAAATTAGCTTGAGTAATATAGAAATTGGGTAGGAGAATAAATAGTAAATAATCATATATGGTATATAAAGAAACAAAAAATAAACCATATAAGGTGAGATAGAAACACTTAGGCTTTAATTGCAAAACTGAGATTAGCAAGCTTTGGTCGGTAGGTGGAGAATTGCTAAAAATACAGATATTAGAGATGACATGAAAATGATTAGCAGAAATGATGCATAGTACATTAGTTTTACAACTTAATTAGCACGCCGCACATCGTTAGTTCATTCACAACATAAATATATATAACATATCAAAGTAAACCTATTCTACAAACATATTGAAGGATTTGTTATGTAAAAAAATGTGAAGATTTTAAAACACAAACATCATTTAATATAAGGGAGAAGAGGTAAAGTATCATGTAAATGGAATTATATTATATATTTACCTGGCAGGAGAGATACCATGATCACAAGGGTGTTTTCCCAGGGTCAGGCTTATCCATTGCACTCTGTATGTGCTGACATCTGCAATTTCCCCAAATGTGGGAAACTCGACTGCATAATTTGTAGTAGTGGAAGACTGCATCCATGCACTCCCCTACACACACACACACACACACACACACACACACACACACACACACACACACGACCATGTGGAAAGGCAAAAAGGAGTTGAGAGGAGGTATTTGTTTTTGACAATCATGAGTCACACTAGTAGAAAAAGGTCTTTACTAAGTTTTAAAAATAAATATTATAAGGACCTGACGACATCACAGTCGGTAGGGTGCTTGCCTTGCAAGTCGCGAAATTAGATCCCCAACATCCCATATGGTTATCTAAGTTTTTCAGGAGTAATTTCTGAGGGAAAAGCCAAGAGTAATATCTGACTGAGAACCACCATTGGGTAGGCCCCAAGTATCCCCCCCCGAAAAAAAAGATAAATAGTACAATATTTCTGCAACTAATTTGTAAATTAAAAACAAGAATAAAATATTGTAACATATATATGCCAAAAAAGTGGAACACATATTTACTTTTGATAAATGTTATAATTGTGTGATATAAAATAAGTGAGAGAAAAAGAAAGCTTCTGGATACTGGAAACATGTTGCAGATTCTAGCATAAGTCTCTTTTCTTGCTCATGTTATCTGTGTTGGCTCGGACAAGACCAGAAACAACTCTGAGCCTCAAATTCTTCATTTTAAAGATATAGTGTCAAACTCAATGAATTTTTTTGAGAATAAATTTCAAAGCATATCACCTATGCATCTTCAGTTGCATATCAAAACACCATTTCTCTGCTTTAAATTAAGAAGAATTTAATTTAGAATTCTGGTCTTTATCTTTGTTTGCCTAGTTTCTTTGATTATAAATTCATCATCTATAATGTCACTTTTTTCACATAGAAGTTAGGATATGCTTTTAATAAGAACATCAATATAAGAGGTGCATGGAATGAGCTGTTTGACTTTTAATCGCTATTAAGGAGAAACTTCATAGAATAAAATTCTCAATTTGAATAGTTTTACATATAATATTGAAAACGACTATTTTAAAAGTTAATGACTATGTTAAATCTTTTTCTAAATCCACTTAGGGTTCACTAAAGATCAATAATAAACTTGACTGCAAGAAAAGAAAAACTGACGATATGAATAAAAGGCTGAACTACTTAATGTGAACTATGAATTATAATTTAAGATTACCTAAGGGGAAAAGCTTACTTTATTTACTATATTTAAGACTAAATATTAAGTTAAATGAAGTATACTGAATATTTTTGAACAATAGATACGTATCAATCACTCTTACATTTTATTTCTGTTTTAGAAGTTGTTTTTTCTAAAATACCTAAGACATTGTTTATTCAGGACAAGATTAGGGAGGATATATGTTCTAACATAAGTTCTAAATCTCATGCTTTATTAAGCATATTATATTTTAGATAAAAATATATTTAATAGCATTTGGGGGGCATCTTAGAATATTTTAATTTTTAAATAATTTTATATCTTTATTTAAACACCATGAGTACAAATATGATTGCAGTTGGATTTCAGTCATGTAAAGAACACCCCCCTTCACCAGTGCAACATTCCATCACCAATGTCCCAAATCTTCCTCCTCCCCACCCCACCCCCGCCTGTACTCTAGACAGGCTTTCTTCCCTCATTCATTCAAATTATAAGGATAGTTCTCAAAGTAGTTATTTCTCTAACAGCACTCATCACTCTTTGTGGTGAGCTTCATGTCTTGAGCTTAATGTAGAAAATATTAATTTAACTGAAAATTTAATGTCATCATAATTTTCTTCAATTTGTTAATATCAGAAACAATATTGTAAATCACTGTAAATATACATATATATAAACATTTCTATATATAAAAGAACAATTCTTGTTGAAACAGACTGGTAGGAGGCAAATGGGAGAGAAGGAAATTTGCTGGAGAATGGTGAAAGTGACAATAATGAAGGAATTGGTTTTGAATTATTGGATTCCTAAAATTCAACCATGAATAATTTTGTAATCTCACAATGACTAATTATAAACAAAATAACATAAATAAAAAACCCCTAGAATGCTAGGGTCAGAGAGATTGTACAGAATTTAAAGCATACACTTCGCATGCAGCTGACTCCAGTTCAATACCTGGCACCATGTGGTCCCCAGAATATCACTGGATGCAGTCATGGAGGCCTCAAAATACCAGGTCTACTTTTAGAGGCTCACATCACAGTCAGACCCAGGTAATCCTTAGCAGCATAGATATTGAACAGCACAACTCTTTTGGTCCTCACATTGAACCACTAGACTGCTTTGCTAAGAACTGTCCAGAGGCCCCCCTGGCTTCCCTAAGCACTGTTTGGGCGAAGCCTCAAAACTTTAGAAAAATAGGGAGGTCAGAATGATAGCACAGCGATAGGGAGTTTGCCTGGCACACATCCAACCCCCAACGGACTCCAGTTCGATTTTCAGCATCCCATATTGCCCCCCCCACTCCCCGAGCATACCAGGAGCAATTTCTGAGTGCAGAGCCAGTAGAATAGCCCAGGTGCGACCCAAAATAAAAAAAATAGAAAAATAGATTTAAAGATAAAATTTAACCTAAAAGTGAAATAAATTAGCAAATTAGCTGTACTAAATAAAAGAAAAAGTTAAAATTCAATGGAAATGCGATTTGGGGTTATTTAAGATAAGTGCCATATTAAAATCAGGGGGCTTGAGTACAGTGGTTATGGCACTTGCCTTTTAGGCAGTTGATAATGGTTCAATGTCCAGCACCCTCATTTCCTCAAGTTCAGCCCAGAGTAAATCCTAAGCACAAAATCAGGTGTAAGCTTTGAAAACTGATATATATGGGCCACAAACTGAAAAATAAATATGTTTATTATATTTATTATAAATAATTTTATGCTGGAAGACAGTCTTTAGTAAACATCTTTATCAATAGCAGGGATCAGGTATTCACATTAATAAAAATGAATGCCACTAATTCATTGAATAAATTTAATAAGAAAAATCAATTTATTTTAACAGTTGCTTAAGTAGTATGCATTCGCTATATGAGTCAACTCATTAAAGTCATATAAGCAGCCATTCTTTATACAATTTGGAATAGTATTCGGTAGAAATATATCCCCTTTGTTTTTAAAAAAAATACCATAACTTATGTACAACAGAGTAAAATTAAATTATACCCATTATAAATGTTGAGTTAAAATTAGGTTACTGATGAGTTGTCAAAAATAGCAGCTAAGTAATTCATTGTTTTACATTTTGTATACTGCAAATATTTCTAGACAATAATAATACCTTTTGCATCATTTTACTTCCTTTCCTAGTTAGAAAGATTTCTATAGCTATTCAATAGATCTTACTAAAATGGAAATTTAGATGTTTTAAATCAGTATGTCTTTACAGAAGAAAAGATATATATATATATACATATATATATGCTATTGATAATCATAAGTTTAATTGGAACACTTTCCTAGACCAGTTTTTTTTTTTCTTGATCAGGTACTCCAAGAGACAAACAGTTGAACAATCAGCACTGAGTACTGGTGCTTGTCACTTGAAAACCAATATTCGAGTCACGAGTTTAAAAAAAACAAGTTTATTCATGGCAAACAATCTGAGAAGATGGTAGACAAATGTTTTCAGAGTAACCATCTTACCTGTACAATCACAAGCAGCATTTATATGGAAAAAAAAGAGGCACACATTTTGAAGAGTGGGTTACAGACTGGTGGATAGCATGTATATCACTAAATGACCTCATGAGCTCAGTCCATGAGGCAGACTTTCGTTGTGGCCATAAATTATTTCTGACTATGTTTGCCATCCTCTTATGTTTCAAGACAAAGTAAGGGAGATATTCTCATAGTTTCAACTGTCCATTCCCACAAGGTTTCTGATTTATAGTACTAATTTTATAATTATTAATGTTATAATTATAATTTATAATATTAATTACTAATTTCTTTGGATTGGCTTTAAAAGTTGTAGGAGGAAAATTGTACATTATGTATATTTATATACATGTATATGAAGCATGTACACAGAAGACAGCTTTCTCTTATCATTTTCCTCAATTTCAAGTTTAAAATGATTTATTTTATTATTTTGGATTCTACAATATGTACAATTTGAGAAAACAAAAGATTTCCTGATTGTTATTAATAAAGCCATGCAATATTATATTTCTTCTTATTTCTTTCATTATCAATTTTCTTATATAGATATAGAATTTTTCCTCCTATTTTATATGACCCAAAGATAAGAAAAGTAATGTCTTATTCACAGTAGTTACTTTTTGAAATTTTTTTTTGGTGAACTTTCTCTGAATGGAATGATTTTTTAAAAAAATAATAGTCCTGCTATTTGCTTGATTACAGGAAAGATTTAAGGTTTAATGGTTCTCTTCTGGGAAGTCCAATATCTTTGCCTTTCTTTAGATTTAAGGTTTTAATTGCCTGGATATTTTAATAACATTTGCAGATTATTAATAAATATTCATTTTGTGATCTAACAGCTCTGTTTTCATTCTGAAAACTTTCCCATAAATCATATTTATTATTCATAGTCTCAAGGCTATTTCATTCTGTAAAGTGAGGTCAATTTATTTGCTTTGTATCCATCAGTATTTTACCTGATACTACTTATTAAGCAAGCAGAACATTTCAATATTCCCTTTTATTGTTGTGCTATAAATGTAACAAGTACTGACTTGATCACTTGATTTATTAGAGCACATCAGTCCTAATAAAGTATCATCAGCTTTTTTGGCATAGATTAAAGACTTCCTACTCACACTAGTTCAAATCCAATAAAACATTTCTATGAAGATGAATTAGAACATGGATAGCTTATTGTATTCCAAGTTTTCAGTATAAAATTTCATCTTTAAGAAAATATAGTTAGAAAAAAATCATTTTGATTTTCTCAATTTATCTCATTGAAAAATATGCTGGAATCTAGCCCTAGCTGAATGGCCTGAAGCAGGGGCATCTCAAGGATTAAGAAAACAAGACAGAAATAATAGAGAAAAACATTGGGTCATGGGGCTCCCAGCATCATGGACTGAGCCCTGACTATAGGGCAGATAACAAATTTCTATCTAATGATAACTGAGCCCAAAGGTGATTTACAATTCTTAAGAGAATGTGTGAGGAAAGAGGAAGTTTAGGTTAAAACTTCGTTTTTTTCATATAAAATACTAACAACCCTTTCTTTTCTTTTCTTTTCTTTATTTTTATTTTTTTATTTAAACACCTTGATTACATACATGATTGTGTTTGGGTTTCAGTCATAAAAGGAACACCACCCATCACCAGTGCAACATTCCCATCACCCAAGTCCCAAATCTCTCTCCTCCCCACCCAACCCCCGCCTGTACCCTAAACAGGCTCTACATTTCCCTCATACATTCTCAATATTAGGACAGTTCAAAATGTAGTTATTTCTCTAACTAAACTCATCACTCTTTGTGGTGAGCTTCCTGAGGTGAGCTGGAACTTCCAGCTCTTTTCTCTTTTGGGTCTGAAATTTATTATTGCAAGAATGTCTTTCATTTTTCTTAAAACCCATAGATGAGTGAGACCATTCTGCGTTTTTCTCTCTCTCTCTGACTTATTTCACTCAGCATAATAGATTCTGTGTACATCCATGTATAGGAAAATTTCATGACTTCATCCCTCCTGACAGCTGCATAATATTCCATTGTGTATATGTACCACAGTTTCTTTAGCCATTTGTCTGTTGAAGGGCATCTTGGTTGTTTCCAGAGTCTTGCTATGGTAAATAGTGCTGCAATGAATATAGGTGTAAGGAAGGGATTTTTGTATTGTATTTTTGTGTTCTTAGGGTATATTCCTAGGAGTGGTATAGCTGGATCGTATGGGAGCTCGATTTCCAGTTTTTGGAGGAATCTCCATATTGCTTTCCATAAAGGTTGAACTAGACGGCATTCCCACCAGCAGTGGATAAGGGTTCCTTTCTCTCCACATCCCCGCCAGCACTGTTTGTTCTCATTCTTTGTGATGTGTGCCATTCTCTGTGGTGTGAGGTGGTATCTCATTGTTGTTTTGATTTGCATCTCTCTGATGATTAGTGATGTGGAGCATTTCTTCATGTGTCTTTTGGCCATTTGTATTTCTTCTTTGTCAAAGTGTCTGTTCATTTCTTCTCCCCATTTTTTGATGGGATTAGATGTTTTTTTCTTGTAAATTTCTGTCAGTTCCTTGTATATTTTGGAGATTAGCCCTTTGTCTGATGGGTATTGGGTGAATAGATTCTCCCACTCAGTGGGTGGCTCTTGTATCCTGGGCACTATTTCCTTTGAGGTGCAGAAGCTTCTCAACTTAATATATTCCCATCTGTTAATCTCTGTTTTCACTTGCTTGGAGAGTGCAGTTTCCTCCTTGAAGATGCCTGAAGTCTCAATGTCCTGGAGAATTTTGCCTATGTGTTGTTCTATATATCTTATGGTTTGGGGTCTGATATCGAGGTCTTTAATCCATTTGGATTTTACCTTCGTACATGATGTTAGCTGGGGGTCTAAGTTCAATTTTTTGCAAGTGGCTAGCCAGTTGTGCCAACACCACTTGTTGAAGAGGCTTTCCTTGCTCCATTTAGGATTTCCTGCTCCTTTATCAAAAATTAGGTGATTGTATGTCTGGGGAACATTTTCTGAGTATTCAAGCCTATTCCACTGATCTGAGGGTCTGTCCTTATTCCAATACCATGCTGTTTTGATAACTATTGCTTTGTAGTAAAGTTTAAAGTTGGGGAAAGTAATTCCTCCCATATTCTTTTTCCCAATGATTGCTTTAGCTATTCTAGGGTGTTTATTGTTCCAAACAAATTTCAAAAGTGCCTGATCTACCTCTTTGAAGAATGTCATAGGTATCTTTAGAGGGATAGCGTTGAATCTGTATAACGACCTTCTTTTCAAGCCAGAAACCTTATCTGATTTTATTCCAATTTATACTTCTAGTTTACATGGATGCATATGTTTTGTAGTTATAATTTAAAACTTCTTCAAAGTATAAGTTACCACAACTCAAAGGCCACCAAAAGTTCTATAAATGCAGTGACCATTGGGCATACTCCCTCCTTTTAATTTTTCTGCTTTCTCACTTGAAAAATACAGCTTTGAACTCGGAGTCCATAGGTATGCTTATATTTCATTTTTTCCATTTCCTTGACTTATTTATATGTAACTCATATATAAGTTAAATCATACAGTATTCATATTTCTCCTTCTGATTTATTACACTGAATAAGACATGCTCTACTTTCATCCATATTATAGCAAAATGCAAGATTATCTAATTTTACAGGATTAAAAATAATCCTCTGTGTAATTTTAACACACATTCTTTGCTAAATTTTTTACTACACATTTTATGATTTACACTTGAACTGTTTTAACATCTTGGCTATTTAAAGGATATTTTATTTTGGTTTTTGGTCCAAAATTGGTGGTGCTCAGGGATTACTCCTGGCTCTATACTCAGAAATGACTCCTCGCAGGGTTGGAGGATCATATCTGATGCCGTAATCGAACCTAGGTCTGTCACAGGTTGATCACGTACAAGGCAAACGCCCTACCACTGTGCTATCACTTTGGCCGTATTTTAAAGAATATGATATAGTATTTTTTTACTCTTTCAAGAATTCTCCATTTTGCCTCTGTTTTACAGAGAACTTACACCAGTGTACATTCCCAAAAGTTAAAAATGTAAAATTGTTCTGTAAAAACTTAAACTATTGGCATATATTAAATTTTTTAAGTTTGTTGTATTTATTTATTTATTTATTTATTTATTTATTTATTTATTTATGGACAAAACCAAGAAGTAATACAGGGGCTTAATCCTGGCTCTAGAATTAGAGATAAGTCATGGCCAGGCTCTGAGGACCACATATGACCATATAGAGAATCAGGGTCAGGTTCAGTCAAGGAGATTGTTCAAGCACTGTAATATCTCTCTATTCCAAGAGTTTGTTGATTTAATGAATAAGTGTATTTTCTAATATTAGTCAATACAATTGTCATATTCCTTTAAACTCATTTCAAAGTGACATAATCAATTCTCAATTACTTTAGTTAGCATACATTTTATCATGTAATGCTAATGTAAAATTTTAAATTTATTATTTTATTTAAATTGATTGTATAAAAATATATTAAGATGTCATGATTCAAAAGGCTGTTTATAAAAGAGTTTTCTCAGGCAAACAATATTCAACACCAATTCCATCACTGAAGTTCTCTTCCAGTCAAGGATGTTCCCAGATTCCCTCCTAACTCACAATATTCCACCTAGGTAGTCATATAACTTATGTATATTATACTACAATTCCAAACAAAACTTAAATGAATGACAAATAAAATTACCATAAAATAAATCAATCAAAATTGAATTTGTGAGAATTTATTAAAATGTGATTTAAACCTGCATAAAGAAACTTAAAATAATTTATTATGATAAAGTATCTCATTCTCATTTACATAACTACATTATCAATTTTGGCATATCACATATTTAAATTCAATTTTATCTTGTACTTGGATCATATTGTGGTAATTTTTTGTCTTTCTTGTCGTAAAGCATTTTAATAAAATTTTATCCTAATATTTTTAGAGTTTCCATAAAATAGGCAAACCTGAAAATGTAAAAGTTAGTTGGAGTAAAGAAAATAAGATAATGTATTTGTAAAATATTAATAAATATATAACTAAATGCTATTTTATCCTAAGAAAGGGAATATTGGTTTTATGTCAGGAAATATTATGAGGTAGATATTGCTTTTGTGTCTGCATTAATAAGTACCCTACTCAATAAAAATCTCTGGATGCAAAAATCTTATTTGGTACAGAAAATCAATATAAGTAAGAATTTAATTAATTACTGAAAATATATGAAATTCTATTGCATGCTGAGAGTAACCATACTTGTTCTATTAAAGAAGAGGGCAAACAAATATACCAGTAGTCAGTGCCATACTTTAATATGTTGGGAACTTTATCCTGTCCTTTAAAGAAAATTTTAATGTTTCTACTAAAATTGGTTTCACAGTTTTAAATAAATAGCCTGAGCTGGTACCTGTTCATGAAGTTTTGTATCATTCCTTCAAATCTGAATAATATATCCAGAGAGAATATTCTTGGTTATGTGTCATTTAACTGAGTTTTTGTACAACATCCTTCCTGAAACAAAAAACAGCAAACAATGACAGAAACCATTATAACAGCAGCAGCAAAAATGATAGACAAAAATTCTTTATTGCTTTATCATGTTTTTATGTATTTACACATTAGGAAATCACTAACGATTCTTGATTATCAATTGAAGTGCTGAAAATAAGTTTCTTTGACATTTTTAAAACTAAGTTAGTATACCTAGATCATAGTCATTTACATTTTTTTATTTTCTTTTAAGTGCAGCATTAATTATTTTATTGCTTAATAATTTTAATAAGCCAGATAAAAACATTAAAGTCCCAGGATTTTAATTTTTTAAATTTGACTAGATTTTAATTTATTGCTACTTGACATTTTGCTTTTATGAAAGTGTCCTTTAACTATGTTATTATTGGGCTAATATTTTTCTTTTTACTCTACTGTCAAACTACCCATTCAAGTTTACCATGGTATGCTAATCTAGCCTATTAAAAAGAGCATGGACATATTTAAACAATACATTTTCACAGATAAATTTTAGGTTAAATTGTCAAAATTAAAGTGGAAGGTCAATGATTGTTCATTTCTTTTTATTTATTTATTTATTTATTTATTTATTTATTTATTTATTTTGATTTTTGAGGCCACACCCGGTGACGCTCAGGGTTTATTCCTGGCTATGCACTCAGAAATCACTCCTGGCTTGGGGGACCATATGGGATGCAGGAGGATGGAACCACTGTCCATTCTAGGCTAGCTCGAGCAAGGCAGATGCCTTAAGTCCTGGCCACCACTCTGGCCTCCCATTTTTATTTTTTTAATTTAATTTAAAAAAAAATTTTTTTTTTTGGTTTTTGGGCCACCCCGGCAGTCCTCAGGGGTCACTCCTGGCTGTCTTCTCAGAAATAGCTCATGGCAGGCAGGGGGAACCATATGGGACACCGGGATTCGAACCAACCACCTTTGGTCCTGGATCGGCTGCTTGTAAGGCAAATGCCGCTGTACTATCTCTCCGGGCCCCCTTTTTTATTTTTTAAAAATAAAAAACTTTAATTTTTGATTGATTGGTTGTTGGGCCACACCCAGTGGTGCTCAGGTGTACTTCTGACTCTGCACTCAGGAATCGCCCCTGGCAGGATGGGGGACCATATAGGATGCTGGGAATCAAACCAGGTCCCTTCCAGGTTGGCTGCATGCAAGGCAAACGCCCTACTGCTGTGCTATCTCTCCAGGCCCCTCATTTCTACTTTTAATTTCAGAAAAGTTAGGACAAGCATGGAGGAAGTATGCATGCTCAGTTCATTGACGTCTTTAAGTTGGTTTAAAAATAATCATCTAGGAGCCTGAACGGTGGCACAAGCAGGCACATACCACAGTTTGATTCCCTGGTGTCACCGGCTGTGACCCAAAAACCAAAACTAAATAAATAAAGTAAAATAAAATACACCATCTAGGGGCCAGAGCAGCATCACAAGAGGTAGGGCGTCTGCCTTGAACCCACTAACCTAGGACTGACTGCAGTTCGATCCCACAGGGTCCCATATGGCATCCCATGACAGGAGCAATTTCTGAGTGCATAGCCAGGAGTAACCCCTGAGCATCACCGGGTGTGGCCCAAAAATAAAATAAGTAAAATAAAATAAAATACATCTTCTAAACTTTTTATTTGGAAGACACACTTGACTCTGTACTCAGTAATTATTCCTAACAGGATTAGGGCATCATCTGGAGTGCCAGTGATCATGAAATTTTATATTGGTGACTTTCTTTTTTAGGGCTATATCTCTAGTTCAACCATTTTTTGTTTGTTTGTTTGTTTTCACTATCATTCCCCCCTTTTCAATAGGAGGCTCCAAACATGGCAAGGAGATAGAGGCAAATAAATCATTTGGCAACTTCCTGCTGAAAGTGGTCAGTTGCATACAATATATTTTCTGTGCACACTTAACACTCTGACCCATATTAAGAAGTAATTATTTGACACTTCAAACTATAATCGAATATCTCATTGCTTTACAAACATCCTTGATTTTAAAACAATTGAAAGGGTCTTATAGAGATCAAAAACAAGCCACCATAAAATATAATTGAGTTAATTCTAGTGAACCAAAGTAAAATTAGCATCCATTTATTTTTAGGATCTCCTGATTGGAGTTTTGTTTTGCCTAGAAATGTGTCACATCTTAATTGCAAACTCTACAGCAGGGGTCTCAAACTCAATTTACCTGCGGGCCGCAGGAGGCAAATTCGGGGTGATCCTTGAGTGCAAAGTCAGTATTAAGCCTTGAACGTTGCGGGGTGTGACCCAAACAACTAAACCAAACCAAAACAAAACAAAAAAAAGATTCCTCTAGAGCAGGGCCACAAAATGTTGTACGGAGGGCTGTTTGCGGCCCATGGGCCGCAAGTTTGAGACCCTTACAGGAATAATAGGCTCTATCACTGGAGAATACAATTGGAAGGGTGTTTGCCTTGCTTGCAGTGGGCTCAATATTTATCCCTGAACTGCATATGGTCCCGAGAGTCCCACCAGGAGTGAATCCTGAACAAAAACTTCTGATCACTGCCACATGTGGCTCCAAAACCAAAGTAAATGAAATAAAACAAAATAAAATAATAGCCTACATCTGTTTTTAAGCTGATGAACTCCATACTAAAACCAGCCAAAAATTTATAGCAGAATTCAAAAACTTAGAAAAAAACAGCATAAATCTCTTCCAGATAGGCACTTGTGTATTCCATTTCATGATGGCACACAATAGAAGTGGCCTATCCTGGACTTTTGCAAAAACTCTATAGAAATTTTGTAGGAAACCATGATTCTTTATATAGTTGCTTTATATAAATAACTCAATCTTCTTTTATTAGAGAAGTCCAGGGGCCTATGACAAATACCTAGGCCAGTGGAGAAAAAAAGAGGGAGAAAGAGATGGGTTTGGGAAGAGGGTAAGGTCAGATTGAGGGCCAGGTTAAAAAAAAACAAGCAAACAGGTATATATTGTAATGCAAAAGAATACAGCCAGAAGTAGCTATCCAAAACAAGGAGAAAAATACATAGTCAGGGGTAGAAACAGTTCAATCGGATTGCTTCTTCAACTGTCTCTTCTAACTGCCAACAATTCTGCAACCCAAATCTTCCCTGGGGTGGGGGGATTATGGACTCAGCTAACCAATCAAATTAGGGTTTTACTTAAAGGGGCAGTCTTGACAGACTATTCCTGCCAGAGTTCTCCCTGACAGCACACATAATACAGTCGTGTGGTAGTTTTAGCACATCTAAGAATTAATACAAATTTGAAAACAGCAACATCTTTTACTCATTTTTTCCTTTTTCCCTTTTTAGAAATGATTACCTTCAAATAAATATTTGAAGATGAACGCAGTCAAGAATGGATTCCAAAGTAGTTTTCTCTTGTATTCAATTTTATAACATAAATATATTTCAAATATTTCATAGAGATGGACAACATGAGCCATCTGTACTAAAATCTAAACAAACTACAGAAAATTTAATCATCTGTGGTTCATAGATGTTCTTTGCTTTTGGTAAGTTTCAGCATCAAAGTTTTAAAAAGATAATAAACATTTCTAATTTTGGCACTAAAGTAGCAGAAGAGATGGGTATCTATCTCTCTGGTCTATTCAGTCAAGGAACTAAGAGAGTAGGACATTTATGATTGTCTGTAGAATAATATTTTGTGATATGTATTTATAGAAATTGCTATCATGAATAATCTATTTCATAAATGTCTTTTCTCCAAATTTAAAGTTAAGATTTCATCAACTTTTAATATTATCTAGGAGAATTCTCCTTTAAAAATATGAGTTAGTAGCACAGCGGCGTTTGCCTTGCAAGCAGCAGATCCAGGACCAAACGTGGTTGGTTCGAATCCCGGTGTCCCATATGGTCCCCCGTACTGCCAGGAGCTATTTCTGAGCAGACAGCCAGGAATCACCCCTGAGCACCGCCGGGTGTGGCCCCAAAACAAACAAACAAATATATATATATATATATATATATATATATATATATATATATATATATATATATATATATGAGTTAGAAAAACATATATGAGTTAGGGGCTGGAGCGATAGCACAGTGGTAGGGCATATGCCTTGGACATAGCATATAAATAGATAAATAAATAAATAAGAGTCAAATCTACCACTATATTAGGACAAAATAATTTTGAATAATTATAAACTAATTTAAATTTTTGAAAGATGTTGCTTTGTAGAGTGATTATATTAACATATGTTTTTAAGCTCTTTTCATTCTCTACCCTAATAAACACATCATGTATAAAATCTAAATTAGTTTCATGTTCATTACAGACTTTATTTCCTAGACACTTATATATCAGGTAATATTGAAAGTAGCTACTAGTTAGGGAAAAGTGAATATTAATCATATATGGGATTTTGATATTTTATTTTGGCTTTAATACCCTTGAAAAGAGAAAAATGGCGAATATTTTTCTACTTACTGACATCCTCTCACATAACGTTCAAGAAATCACAGCAAATGATAAAGTGTTTTCAGAGATGTGCAATTGAAGCATTATGTTTTTCTACAAATAAATAAAAGTAGAGTAAATAGGTTTTAGAAAATCATTATCGAACACTGGCCTTACCTTATTATTCACTTTCTGTAAATTATTATAGGCATCAATGTTTAATCAGACATAATTAATTTTTCTTTTAAATTCTCATGTATGTGAAGTTTCCAGGCTCTGTGAATGCAGCATATAATTGGATTAATAAATTAGGAAAAATAATGAAATATGTTTTTGTGTGTTTGAAACTTCTTTGGTAAAAATAGTCTTACTTAAAATCTCTTTCACATGCCTTTGGAATCAACAGACTTACTAAGCCTGATGTCTCATCTTATGTTTGCTTGACAAGAATTAGAAGTAGAATATAATTTTAACCAAAGTATCTGTTATTTATAACAGAATAAAATGTCAGAATTTGTGAAAAGAGTGAAATAGTATTATTTTTGAACCAAAAATAAGAGACCCTTTATCACAATTCTTTTATGTTAAATAAAAGGCTCAAATTGGTTGAGTAAAAGATCATAAATCACACAACTGTGACTGATAGTTTGGAAGCAATTCGTCTAGCTCCACCATAGTGTTTAATACTCTATTATACGTGTTGAATATACAGCGCATTAAAGCATAGTGGAAGACATTATTTATTATACAAATTAATTTAACTAAACGTTCTGTATGTGTGGTATATCTAGAGTTTGCTTTGTTAACCTGTTATTCATAGTATTGATGAATGTGATTAATTTACATGCATTATGAATTCGTCAGTAACTAAACAATAGCAGAAATTTCTCTTTTATAGATGGAACAGCACAACAGAAACAGACTGATTGACTCTGAAGGGTTTTTTTTGGTTTATTTCGATTCTGTTTATGTAGGTGCTTCCGAAGCTGTCAAAAGAAGAACTGTTGCAGATGAGAAGTTAAGAGTTCATTCGGCTGTCCAGATGTATCCAAGTACCCTGTTATTTGGCAATAAATACATCTGGGCAACTGACTGAACTTTTCGCTTTTCATAAATCAACCAGAAATCCTACAGACCCAAAGACTTATTGTATATAGTGACAAAATGGTGAACTCTTACCTAAGTGAGATATGTGAGACACTAATATACATGAAAATAGAAACACATTGTAATTTGTAATGAATAAAACAGTAAAAGTTAGAGATGTTTTTCTAGATTATAAAATTGAGATTAATAGGAAAAAATTAACTCTTAGCATTATTAGTGATGTTTGACCATGCACTTAATAATCGAGTGAAGGTTATTTTATTGTAATTGAGAAAACCAAGTAATTTCTGGCTAATATCCATATGCATTATCATCCTTTCAAAAATATCTAACCACAAACTGTACTTAAATTGGTCCATGTAAAGTTTTTCTCTTAGTTATTATTATCTATTATTTTATTCAAGAAAATTTATACTATCTGGAGATGTACTATACGGCTGTTTAAATGGTTGTTGTCTATATTGCCTGATAGAATGTAAGCTCTGTGAGAGCAAGGGTTTTGTCTTTCATGTTTTCCTCAACATGGTCAACACTTGGATATAATACTTACCATGTAATGAGCAAAAAAATAAATATTTTAATGAATGAAAATAATTATCAGGGTCGGTCCCTGGCAATGGAATTATTTAGTACCGTATATACTCGAGCATAAGCTGAGTGTTTGGGCACAAAATTTCAGTTTAACATGCTAGATGTATACTTTTGCTTAGAAAATTCAGGGGTAATTCTGTTGCCACACATGGAGAATTGTTGGGCACTCTGCCGAGTAAAACAGATTCTTTCAGTGTTTGTTACTTCTATCAGAAAGTATCTGTTGCTTTTATCACACTTTAAGTTTTAAAACTGGGCTTTGAAATATTTTAAATAAATGGGATAAATTTAACTTGGAAAGACAATTATTATATAATGTAAAATTTTATAAATTATTAGTTTAATCTAAAGTTAACTGTAATAACTGGCACAAAATAAATGCTAAAGCATTTAGTAAGGACAATTAAGGGAGGAAATGTTTCATAGTTCATTTTATTTTTGAATACAAAAATAATTTTTGTAAACACCTACTCATAAAGGTCAGGGGAAGAAAATTATAGCAATGGCATAATACCTAATTTAGAAGATTTTTGAAATAGATTTTAATACCAAACAATGAAATATACAAGAGAGGCCAAAAAGCATCTCCATTTAATGAACTCATGAACTCTACTTTTAAAAGTATCCCAGTTTGGAGAAGAAATTATAAAGCCACCCCAAAATTGCATATTCATTGCTATTAGATTTTCCTCTGACACATTATGAGGAAGTGACTGGTTTTGTGACTGAAATGCAGCAATCTCAAGGCAAGACAAAGAACGAATCTGCAAGAGGCAAGTCTTTAGTAATACTTTAAACAATGATATAAATGCTTGACTTACTCAGGAACTAATAAATTTTATAAAGGAAGCCTTTTGTGCTGAATATCAAAACACTGTCAAACATTAGAGTGCAATGCCATCTCATGAGAAAGGGTCTGGAGCAGCGTTGTGGAAGTTAGTAAACCAAAACACTTATATGGTAGAAAAGTATGGAGCCAGAATGGCTTCCAACCTTGTGGTCTGGAGCCTTCCAAACTGACTCTCTTATTTACCAGCTCAATCCACAACCTGTTGGGGGTGGGGAGGGTCCAGTGACAATGTACTTACCTTTAGCTAATCCAGTCTTTTACATGTAAAAGAGGGGGGTGAATAGGAAGGAGGGGCTGGGGGAAAGCCTTGTTTTAGTTAAAACACGTTGTAACCCAACACTAGAAGACTGTGAAATTGTCTTACTTGGAGTTCATGATGAAGAGCATAAATGATCACATTTCATGAAATAGCTTAAATATAGACTGGATTATTTCATCATTCATAATTTTTAGTCCTAAAAGTTCTGTGAATTCATAGTCATGGCTTAAATTAAGACATGACATTGGAAGTTAGAGATTTAAATTTACTTAACTTCATTAGAATCAATTGCTAAATTAGCTAAATTGCAAGAAGTATTTAATTGTACTATTTAATTATTACCAGCTGTAATTGCTGGATAACAGTATGTTCTATTAAAAGCATAAATAATTACTGATTTGAGAACAGATGACAAAGGTAAGCTTTTATAAAAAATGCATTTTGTTAAAAATTATTTTTGTATATTTGAATTTAAAAGGTAATTTTAAAATATTCATTAATCTTAATGGATAATAACATTGTCTTAATATTTAATAAAAAGTTATTCTGCAAATCATCATAAGTATGTACAACACTTGCCTTCATTTTAGGACATATCTGACATTTTATTTATGACTAATTCATATCTAATCTAGTCATCTGATCAAAACAAATGTCTATAAGAATTAGGATTATTTTGCATAACAAGTGTAATTTATTTTTAAGCATGTATGTTATGTGTATATGTGTTTAGGGGTGTTCTAAGGACTGAATCTTGGCCCTCAAACTTGCAAGGCAAGTACTCTACCACAGATCTACATCTTCAAAACAGGTCCATAATTTATAAACAAAAATAACTGAGTCATTCCTTATACAACCTTTGACAAGAATATTCAGCTGACTGCATTTGAAATTAAAAGAAAATATGTAATGCAGATATCTCTTTATTTTGGGGTACAATTACATGCTGCATCTCCACGATGCACTCAAGGCATTTCTGAAATATAACTTATGTACTTTATGGGTTACATATGCATCATAACTTTTATTAAAACATCTTGAAATAATGCTGCCATTTCTTCCTAGTCATTTCTATATAATATTTGACAGACTTGGGGAAGATAGAATAAGGAATAGCTTCAGTATTAAAGATCAGGGCAAATATTAGTCATAAATTATTAGCATTGCAAGACCCAAAAATATATTGGGGATTTTTCAGTTAATCATCTACAGAAAGTATTTGGCAAAATCTCACTTCCTCTTTTTCTCATGGTTGTTTTTTCTCACTCCATATTTGAAATTGTTTCTCTCTCTTTTTTTTCCTTCAATCCACTACTCCATATACATCACTTGGCTAATGAATGTGAAAGTTACCTGGGAGCATATTCTAATGATGCTTCCTCATAAAATTTATTTTGATTATCTGTTCAGAATATGCCTCTGATCTATTGGACTAGACACTGAGCACTTTACCTTTCCTTATCAATAACTTTCTTTCATTTGGCTAATTCTCTTCCCCTTTCTCATCGTACAACTACATACAAGACCATGTTTATATTATTTCATTTAAGTTTTGTAAACTCACTATAAATCTATTTAAGATCAAGCTCACAATATAAATTACTCAGCAATATGCTTTGTCTTGGAATCATCCATTTTGTCTGTTTTCTTCATTTTCTGCCCTCTCTCTTACCAAAATACCAGTACAGTGACCAGAACCTTTGGAAAGCTATGTAATGCACCATTATATATTTTACATAATTAGTTTATTCAAACATTGACCACCTCTGAACTGTCCCTTTCGGGGAGTGAAGGTTAGGCCAAACCTGGCTGTGTTTCATCTCCTGTGTTTCTGCTCAGGGATCACTTCTAGAGGAACTTAAGCTATTAAATGAAGTGGCATAGACCAAACTTTGGTCAGCAAATCAAGTGTCTTACCCACTATACTATCTACAGATCTTCCTGAATATAACTGAACTCTTTCCACCAACCTAGTGGAATTTTTTATCTACTTTAATAAAAAAAATAACAGACATAAATTTAGTAGCACAAAATATTATTTTACTTCAATAAGTTCTGAAAATAAATTAAAGATATATTATATAATATACTTTAGGTGACAATAAGATAATAAAGGAGTTAAGGCTTTCACTTTATACACTTAAGCTTATAAAGCAGCCATTTCAATCTACTATGTCATTCTCCAGACCAATATGTAATATATTTTTGGTATCTACTTGCTCTGAATTAATAAGCTAAAATTTATAAAAATTATATTTATTGATTAATATTAATATTCCTTATGAAATTATACATATAAATTGATAACATAACAGAATGATTTTATTTATTTTTGTTCTTTTGAGAGGAACACACCCACCTAGTCATACTCAAGGGTAATTCTTGGCTCTGCACTCAGAAATCAATACTGGCAGGCTTGGAGGAACATATGAGATTCTAGGGATGATTGAGCTATGGTAATTCATTTCAATTAGCTTATGATAATCTATTGGAATAAAGTGTATTTTATTTGAGGAATATTAATTATAGTAATTTTTAAATACTTGAAGAGTACAAGTTGAAAATAATTTTAAAGTTTTATATTGAAAAATTAAAATACTTGGGAATTTATTGAGGCCTGAAAAGCAAATAATGATCTTCCTTTAATATTCCCTTTAAATTTACATATCTATGAGAAAAAAGAATTTTTGTGTATTTGGAACAATTTTAAGGTATTGAAATGGTCCAAAGGTACAGTTCACCTTCCCTCTTACAACTTCTCTCATACATATTTTGAGTTTCTATATTGCCATCATAATAATATTAAGTTGGGGTGAATTTGGAATAAAAAATTCAATGATTATAAATTAGTAATACAGATTAAATTATTTTTATAACTGGAGTAAAATATTTTGCTGTGGAATGAGCAAAAACAGTAGGAAGGCACAAATCTTCCTTGTAAAGTTTTATTTGCACACTGTTGGTGGGTACATTTTAACAAAATTGCATGAATAAAACAGTAATATTGGTAACTTTATAAAAATTTTTTTTGGGGGGGGCACACCTGTTGATGCTCAGGGGTTACTCCTGAGTCTGATCTCAGAAATCACTCCTGAGTCAGGGGACCATATGTGACCCAAGGGGATAGAACCGTGGTCTATCCTAGGTCAGCTGCATGCAAGGCAAATGTCCTAATGCTGCGCTACAGCTCTGGTCCCAAATATGTTTTAAAAATAAGCTAGTTTTGAAAAAAATGCATTTCTAAGTTCTAAAATAAAATATGAAATATTAAAACATGTACATTTGTCAGCATAAATACTTTAAAATTAGGTTACTATTATTATTATTAAATATAGTAGTAATCTATTATTCCATGTGCTCAAGTTTTTAGCATGGTTTTCACTTACAGATACAAATCTATGTCATACACAAAACTTATTTTCACTGCCATGTCACTACATAGAAATTTAGCAACATCAAAATTCTAGATATTTACAATCTAAAATTACAATCTCAGAAAATAATGTTATACTTTTATATGTAAAGTATAATGAATAAAACCATAAATGTTGGAAATATGTAACCATTGTACATAACGTAATAAAAATAATAAAAATAATAATAATAAAATAGTAATAAAATAAAATAGTAATAAAAATAATAAAAATAATAAAAATAAACTTTAAAAGAGAAAAATAACTCAAAATCCTAAACTAGAAAATAGAAAGTTGAGAATAGTGAAGTTTACCCACTCATTTATATTGGAAAATATTCTCAAAATTGCCCTTTTAAAAGGGGTCACATCAATGTAAAAGGGAATAGGTTGCTTGCCTTGAGCAGGATGAATATTGATTCTGGCAGGACAAGTGGTAACCTAATCCCCACCAATAGTGATTGCTGATGCATTGTCAGGAGTAATGTAATACCTTAGGGTATTACTCAACACTAAAAAATTATTTTAATTTATAAAGTCAGTTAATCAGTATAATTCACACTGATATTACTGTATTGTTATCTAGTCTTATGAGCATATTGTTCATAATTAGAAGTGTCAAAAGCATAAAGAAAACCCAGAAAGACTCAACAAATTTCCCTTAAATATATTCCTGATTGAAATTGTAATCTGCCATGTAAATATTTGATAGGGCAGTATAATGTAACACATAATTCTTAAATGCAGTTACACAAATCAAAGACATTCACTCTAAAATTACTTAACAAATTTGGAAACTTTATATTTCCTTCCTACTACATTAAAGTGATCATTTTACCTTGATCAAGGAAATAAAGTAAAAATAATTTTATCAATAATGAAAATGAAACTTTGTAAATTTTAGTATCATTCTATGTACTCAGATTTTTTTTTTTTTGGTTTTTGGGCCACACCCGGCCATGCTCAGGGGTTACTCCTGGCTGTCTACTCAGAAATAGCTCCTGGCAGGCACGGGGGACCATATGGGACACCGGGATTCGAACCAACCACCTTAGGTCCTAGATCGGCTGCTTGCAAGGCAAACGCTGCTGTGTTATCTCTCTGGGCCCTATGTACTCAGATTTTAACCAATCTATTCAGTATTAAATAGTTAGTACATAGGTAGTTACAATGCTTGACCATAAAGTTGGTGACTTTACTTATTTCAGTAGAAACCAGTTTCCGTCACTGAAGAACATTGTTGGTTAATGCAAATTTTAAATAAAGCTATTTATGTAATATGTATGCTTTAATTTGAAGAAGGAAGTGGCCATAGTGACAGAACCTCTGGTTTTGTGACCCAGAAGCCAAAATGATAGTGCCCAGGTGAGGGATAAGATCCGAGATAGAGAACCAGAGCTGTGGAACCCATGTCTCAGAGACAAGAGGCCATACTGGTAAAACCTGTGTTTTGGGACCTGGAAGCCATGCAAGTGGCACCCAGGTGAGAGACAGAATTCAAAGCAAAGAGTCAGTAAAGTGAGGTCACTGTGGCCATTCTGTGGCCTTCTGCTCCTCCTAATTAAGGAATGCCAGCATGGGACATAGAAAATATCACACTACAACCATGACAACGGGGAAAACAATACAGGCTCCACCATGCTTAGAGAAAAACGATGGTAGCTCTGGTGACCCAAAAGTACCAACTCTCAGATTAGAGAAGAAATATGGGGGTGTTTATAGAACTCAAAGAAAGCATTGGGACCAGAGGGGTGGCGCTAGAGGTAAGGTGACTGCCTTGCAAGCACTAGCCAAGGAAAGACCACGATTCGATCCCCCGTGTCCCATATGGTACCCCCAAGCCAGGGTCAATTTCTGAGTGCTTAGCCAGGAGTAACCCCTGAGCATCAAACGATGTGACCCCCCCAAAAAAATAACTCAAAGAAAGCATGGAATGAACTAAAGATGCCACAAATAAGAATGAAAATGTTCAAAGAATAGAAATAAGAAAACTTCAAACTGAAATAAGATGGCTGAAAAACTTGATAGGAAAAATGAAAGCCTCAGTGGAAAGCCTATCCAACAGAGTAACGGAACATGAAGATAAAACCAGTGAGCTGGAAGATGAGATGGATAACAACTTCATATAAAATAAGAGTTTCCAAATAGCCTCATAAGAAATGATCAGAAATAGGAAAAGTTCTCAAAGAATGTGAACAGCTGGAAACAGAAATTATTGATAAACTCAATAGAAACACATAAAAATCATTGGAGTCCAAGAGACACAGGAAGAAATTCCCTATAAAATGTCAACAAGTAAGGACATCATTGCAGATAAAATCTGAGATAGAGTGCATGCAACCAAATCCTATATGCCATAAGAGTACCAGACAAATTGTCACATGACAATTATCTCTCTCAATGTCAATGGACTAAACGCTTTAGATAAGAGACACACAGAATGGCAAAATGAATAAAAAAAACTTAATCCAATGTTTAGCTGCCTACAAGAAACACATCTGAATAGTCAGAACAAACACAGACTCCAACTCAAAGGTTGGAGGACAGTAATCTAAGCAAAAAAGTCCCTTAAAAAGGCCAGAGAGGCCATACTAACATTAGATGACACAGCATTTAGACTTAGAACAGAGATGGACATTTCTTAATAATTGAGTAATATGTACAGTAGGAATAAATCATACTCATAAACTTATATGCACCAATGAAAGAACAGCAAAATATTGAAAATAACTACTGAAAAAATTGAAGGAAATTATTAATTAAGATTCAATAATAGTGGAGACTTCAATACTACCTTTCCCCACTTAATAGATCAACCAGGCTGAAACCTAACAAGAATATAATAGCACTTAACAGAGCCATGGAAAAAAATAGGTCTAGTAGGACAGGGGAAAATAGGTCTAGTAGATATATATGGCTCTCCATCCCCAGAAAATAGGATACATATTCATCTCCAATGCACATGATTCATTTTCCAAGATAGACCACTACTAGCTCATAAAACATAACTACATAAACTAAAGATGAAAGAAATTTTACACACTACATTCTCTGATCCTAATGCTCTGAAAATAGAAGTGAATAACAAGCAGACACAGAGGAAAATTGTAACACCCTGAAATCAAACAACTCACTACTGAACAACCAGTGAGTCAGAGGTGAAATCAAAGAGGAAATCAAAATATTCCTGGAAACAAATAAGAACAAAGATACAAATGATCACAATCTGTAGGACACAGCTAGAGCTGTACGAAGAGGAAAATGTATAGCTTTGCAAGCATTCTTGAGGAAGGAAGAAGGAGCCTACATAAATAACTTAATAGTTCAGCTTAGAATGTGATCAACAAAATGGATCCAAAATAGGAAGACAGAAGAAAATACTAAAGTTAAAAGCAGAAATCAATGAATGGGAAATAAAAAAAAACCTGAAAGATCAATAAAAGCAAGAGTTGATTCTTTGAAAAATAAATAAGATCAATAAACCACTAGCAAATCTCACAAAGGAAGAGAAAAAACTTAATAAACCTAATTAGAAATGAATGGGGAAAGCTTAATACAGATATTACAGAAATTACAAGGGTAATCATATTATTTTAAGAGACTCTATGTGAAAAAAACATGAGAACCCCAAAGAAATGCATAAATCATTGGACTCATATGTTTCCAAGGTTGAACTAAGATGGCTCTAGCATATCTGAACAGAATTATCACCATTGAGAAAATTAAAATGGTAATCAAAAGTTTTCCCCAAAACAAAAGCATGGGCCAATTTGGATTCACTAATAAATTTTTTCAAAGCTTCCAAGAGAACCTATTGCCTATACTTCTCATGTTTTTACAGGAAATTGAAGATACATGAACACTCCAAAATAAAATTTTTGGAATCTAATGTAACCAAGATACCAAAAGCAGACAGAGATGTCACATAAATGTAAAATAAAGACCCCTATCCCTGATGAACACAAATGTAAAGATCCTCACCAAAGTTCTATCAAATAGAATTCAATGCTTTATCAAGAAAGTCATATACTATGACCAAGTAAGATTCATTCTGGAGATGCAAGGATGCTAAAATATATGGAAGTCAATCAACATAATAAACCATATCAACAAAAACAAAATTAAAAACAACATACTCATATAAATAGATGCAGAAAAAGCATATGATAAGTACAAATAACCATTCATGATGGAAATGGAAGAAAATTTTATCAATATAATAGAGGATATTTTTCACCAGCCCATGGCAAATATTATACACAATGGAGAAAAACGGAAAGTCTTTTCCCTAAGATCTGGCACATGGCAAGGCTGCTCCATCTCACCACTCCTATTCACCATTGTACTAGAAGTAGTTGCCTTAGTAATTGTGAAAGAAAAAAGAAATCAAGGGCATTTAGATAGGAAAAGAAGAAGTCAAGCTCTCACTGTTTGCCGATTACATTATATTACAATCCTAATATTATAATCCTAAAGCTCTACCAAAAAGCTCCTAGAAACAATAAATCCATATAGCAGAGTGACAGACTACAAAATTAATACACAAAAATCAATGGCCTTCTTATACCCAAATAATATAGTGAAGACATAGACATTAAAAAAACAACCCCATTCAAAATAGCACCACTGAAATTCAACTACTTTGTAGTCAACTTAAAGAATTGAAGGACATATAACGAAAATTATGAAAACATCAGTTCAATAAATAAAAGAAGATACAAGGAAATGTGTATATATACCCTATTCATGAATTGGGAGGAATAAAATCATTAAAATGGAAAAACTTTCCAAAGAATTATACAGATTTTATGCAATACCTCTATGAATACCCATGACGTTCTTCAAGGAAGTGGACCAAACACTCCTGAAATTCATTTGGAACAATAAATATTTAAGAATAGATAAAGTAACTCTTGGGAAAATAAGATGGGAGGCAACACATTTACTGACTTTAAATTGTACTACAAAGCAATAATCATTAAAACAGCATGGCACTGGAATAAAGACTGACCCTCAGATCAATGGAATAGCTTTGAGTATTCAGAGAATGACCACCATAGGTACAATCAGTTTATCTCTGACAACAGGGCAACAAACACAAAATGGAACAAGGAAAGTCCCTTTAGCAAGTGGTGCTGGAACAACTTGTCAGCCACGTGAAAAATGTTAACTCAGACCTCTATCTAACATCATGCACAAAATGTACTAATGACCTTGATATCATAGCTGAAAATATAAGGCATGTAGAAGAAAACAGGAAAAACACAAAATGGCATTGAGACTAAAATCATCTTCAAGGAGAAAACATCTTGAAAACAATTGGAAGCAGAGATAATCCAATAAAAGCAAAGATTAATAGACTGAGAAACTTCTGCACTTCAATGGAAACATCTACTAAGTTAAAAAGCTCACCCACAGAATGGAAGAAACTAGTCACCCAATAACCATCAGACAAGTTGCTAATATGTAAGATATACTGGGTACTGACAGAACTTAACAAGAAAAAAAATCATCTAACCCTATCACAAATGGGGAGAAGAAATAAAGAGATAGTTCCTCAAAGAAGGTATACAGATGACCAAAAAGCACATGGCAAAATGTTCCACGTCATATTAATCAGAGAGATGCTAATTAAAACAACAATGAGGTATCATTCCACACTACGGAGACTGGCAAACATCAAAAAGTACCAGAACAACCACTGCTGGCATCGATGTGAGGAGAAAGGAACTATCATTCACTGATGGTGGGAATGCCGTCTAGTCCAGCTTTTCTGTAAAGCAATATGAATATTCCATAAAAAACTGGGCATTGAGTTCCAATATAATCTAGCAATACCAATCCTATGGATATACTCTAGGACACCACAATATTATAATGCTACCTGCATATCTATTTTCAGAGCAATGCTTTTAGCAATAGCCGAGAGCTGGCAACAACTCAGATGCCCAACAACAGAAGAGTGGTTAAAGAAACTAGTACATATACACAATGGAATACAATGCAGCTGTTAGAAAAAAATGTAGTCACGAAATTTTCCTATACGTGAATGAATATATTATGGATATTATGTTGAGTGAAAGAAATCAGAAGGAGAGACATAAGCACAGAATAGTCTCACTCATTTAGGTATTTTAAGATAAATAAAAGATAGCATAGTAATTATACCCAGCTAAAATAGAGATGAAAGCTGGAGGACCAGCCCATAATATGAAGCTTACCGCATAGAGAGGTAGAGCAGTTAGAGAAATAACTACACTAATAACTACCATGACAAACAGAGAAATACAATGCCTGTCTCAAATACAGGTAGGGGGTGTGGGAGGAAGGAAATGAGGGACAGTGTTGCTGGGGAAGTTACATTGGTGAAGAGGTGTGTGCATTTTATCACTGAATCCCAATTACAAACATATTTGTATCATGGTGCTTAAATAAAGAAATTATTCTTTATAAAGTAAATTCACATAAAAGCAAAAGCTTATTTTGTTTTTACATGTTAATTTAAAAACGAGAACTATTATATTTCTAGTGTTTCTAGTGGTATTTATTTATTTAATAGCCTTTCTTAATGATTTGCAAATATATACAAATTCTTATTTTACTTACCAATTATTAATTTGAAACTATGCCTACTTTAAAACAGAGAAATTTAGTATAAAACCATGTAATTTTAGTTGTTATTCAATTGTTTTTTATGGGCTACACATAGCTGCACTCAGGGGTTACCCCTAGCTCTGTGCTAATAAATTATTAGAGGCAGGCTTGGAAGAATTTATAGGATGCTTGAGATCGAACCCAGGTCTGCCAAGTAGAAAGCCAAAACCCTACTCGCTCTTCTATCCCTCTGGTTCTACAGTCATTTTCTCTTTTTTTTGGGGGGGGGGGGCGTTAGGGCTACACCTGGTAGCACTCAGGGGTTACTCCTTTCTCTGTGCTCAGAAATAGCTCCTGACGTATAGGGTGCTAGGGATTGAACCTTGATTCATCCCGGGTCAGCAGCATGCAAGCCAAACATCCTATCGCTGTGCTAACACTCCGGCCCCAAAATCATGTACTTTTAATTTAATTATTATTTAGACAGATTGATTTGAATATTTGTTTTTTTTAAACACTAGTGCTAGTTTAATCAAATTGTAATATACAAATGTGACATAAAACCCATTGAATCATTCATTTTATAGGAGCATATTCTGTAACATATAAGTGACAATAGATATATTCCATATAAAATTAATGGCAATGTCACAAGCTAAGAAGTCAAAAGAACACCTCACTTATAGGTATTTCTACATCGCCGCATTGCTGATTGTACTATATGGCTTCAATAAAATAACATTTTTTAAAACTCATTTTCTCATCTCTAAAATGAGATTTATAATATATTTCTGAACACTTTAGAGGATTGAACAATAGAACAAATAGGTCATTCTAGCAGCTTTTATCTATCTGCTAAATCATCCATTGACTAAGCTTTACAATACTCAATTTTAATCTGCAAGTGCAGTACCAGCAAAATAAAAAAAAATCCCATGGGCACAAGAGATAATTAGGGTGCTTGTATTCATGCACCTGACCCTGGTTTGAACCCTGGCACTGCATATGGTTCTTCAAGAACTATCAGAAGTGACCCTGATATACTGAGCAACGGGTAATGGAGCACTGCCAGGTGTGACCCAACTAACTTCCACCATACATCTCCAACACCAATAGCACCAAATCCCAATTTTCAATAAGGGTGGTCCTGGATCTCAAGCCAAGAAGAAAATGCTGGGTGCCATTCTACTGAGCATCTAGGTATACCTGCATTCCTCTCTTACCTTAGTGAGTGCAGACTTATTTATCCCATTCGTTGGGCATCACTCCGCACAGAAGAGCAAAGGGAGTATTGGCTTTCCACACTTAAGCATGAAATCAATCTGTCCTATTGTGATTTTAACCAGAAATTTAGGCACTCTGAACCTCAATTTTAATTTCTTTATCAATTTAACAGAAGTCATGTGCAATTCTCTTTCTAGCTGAGTTATAGTCAATAAAGTATCAGATATGCAAATGTAGTACGTATTCTTAAAAGCATAAACTCTACTTCTATCCTGTATTCACCTTATTTCTGTTTGAAGGATGGTTTGTAAATGTATGACTTCTTTTATTCAATTAATCAGTATTTAATGAACACCATCTGTGCCAGATGCTGGGCTTTGAGAAAAAATGAGACCATCATTTTGTCCCGTGGCAGAGCAGTGTCCATAGGTTCTCAGGGGAAAGTGCTCTCTACTTTTCCTTCAGGTCACATTCCAAGAACACTCAGATCTGATATTCTATACAAGCCCTTGAATAGTTCCTCTTTGTCCCCTTCCATGGTTCCAGATGTTAAGAATTCAAATTCTTGAATATTAAATAACCTTTAGTCCCTCATCATGGTCTCATGATTTGAATATTTGTAATGAAGTCTAAGCTATATAATTTTCTTACTTATGGTCCCAAAGCTCCATAACCCATCAGTGAGCCCAGATTCTCTCTTACACTCTTCACCCGAGTCCTAGACAGATATAATTTTTGTTTTGTTATATTTTGTTTTGCTTGTTTGCTTTTGTTGTTTGAGGGACACAACCATTGTAGCTCTGGCATTATTTGTGGCTCTGCACTCATAAATTACTCCTGGTAGCTACAAGAGAACCATATAACATTCCAAGTATCAAACCTGGATCAGCTGAGTTGAAGGCAAACTTCCTATCTGCTGTGCTATTCTTCTGGCCCCACAGACATATTTTTTATTCGATTGCTGTAATTGGGTACCATATTATCATTAGTGTTGGCTCTAGGGGGTTAACTATAGATAGAAACCTTGCCTCTGTACCACAGCTTGCCATGGGTCCCTGTAACTTGTCCCTATGTTACTTTTAGCCTGTCTCTTCATGCTTCCTCTCTTGGTCTATCTCCTACCTTGGGATTTTTGTTTCTATAATCTAGAAACTTGCTTTTATTACCTCCATTCTCTCTATATGCAATTTTATACACTACAGATTAGTGAAAATATTCATATTTTCCATATTTAGTATTTTCCATATTTAGTTGTTTCCATATTAGGTTGTTTCCTTATCCAGCTGTCTCCATATTCTGACTACTTTTCTAAGCAGGGCAATGAACTTTAGTGTGTATATGTCTTTTTGAAACAATATTTTTGGGTTTGGGTACATAGATAACCAAGCAGTACAATTACTGGATCATATAGGAGCATTATACTTAAATTTTCGGGGAATGTTTATATTGGTTTCCATAGAAGTCTATATATAAATGGAAATATAAGAGTATATAGGACTTTTTTAAAAAAATGGTGATACAATAATTACTGTGCCTATACAAAAAAAATGGTGGGATAACACTAAGCCCTGCCACTTAACACTTTTTCTGATTTTGTTTTGCTTTATTTTTTCTTTTTTCTTTTTTTTTTTTGATATTATCTCACCTCTCTTTTTTCTTCCACTTTTTTCTTTCTTTTTCACTTTTGTGGATATTATTCGGTGATTTTTTTCTTTCTATTTTAGTAGTTGATACCAAGTTTTTTCTTCTCTTTTCCTTAACTATAACTTGAATCATTCAGCCTCATAAACTGAGGGGGGGGGAGAATGATACCAGGACCAGTCATATGAACACGTAGTGTAAATAAAAAATGACCAGACTGGAACACCAAACAGAATAGATACCCAACCTATAACAAGCTGTAAGGTGGAGACCAGTTACACTAGGATTCTGGGGGGCAAAGGAGGGATATTTGGGAGACAAGCTGGGAACAGGAGTGGAGGGAGGACAACATTGGTGGTGGGAAAGCCCTTCATTCATTGTCACTATGTACTGTAAATAACTCTGTGTAATGAACTTCAGTCACAATAAAAAATGGTGATAATTGTATATTTGAGAATAATAAAATATTTTTAGAATTTACAGATATTTCATGTTTACCTGTTGATGAATTTAGTCTTAATTGTCACTTAATAAATGTATTTATTTTGCTGGATGATATTTAAGTTATTTGGAATCTTGACTAATTTTTTTCTTTTTCTTTTCTCTCCCCAGGCATGATAACATCATAAACCCAATTTATTAAAGTCTTCTTTAATTTTAACTGTGGTTGCACAACACTGAAGCAATCATGATGATCCTGAGTAAAGTGGTGCATTCGTTTCTGTAAGGATGTTATTTTTTGTTATTTAAAAAATCATAACATTTTATGATAACTTGTGTGCAAAAATGATTAAAAGCATATGTTAATTGATTCTCTGTGTGCATAAATGATTTGCACCTAGTATATTTTAGGTGTTTTCTATTCCAAAACAATAAATGCAGAAGAATGATTTGTGAATTCTAATTTAACACATTCAACTGTTCATGTATACACACATATGGCATGGTAATAATATGAACTGAAAACAATTCAAATGTTTGCTTTCTTTGTAGTTAAATAAAATATGTTTATATGCTCCTGGTTTTATGAATAATCATTGAGCTAGAAAAAATAAGTCAAATTAAGGTAGGAAGATTTGAATCATGCAGATGAACTGATGAAACTAATGTCATCCTCAATAATTTTTATGCAAATACCCAGTTGTTAAAACCAATAGAACATAATATAAAGCGGATAAGTAAAAATTGGACTAAAGACCTAGAATATAAACACAATATAATCAAGGTCTATTTTCTTTTTAACTGTGTAAAATGTTCCTTTGGTATCTTCTTAACCTACTCTTAGAGAAATAGGACATGGATAACATGACTCAGAGCTATATAAACTCAAATCAGTACAACTGAAAAACCCTAAATTCCCTCTAACACTCCTAAAAATAGCCAATTTAGGAAAAGTTTATAGAGTCATGTTGACATAGTACTTTAGCATTTTTCAGCTTATTATGGCAGAACTTAAATGCATATATCATTTAATTTTCAAATTTCTTTATAATAATAATCAAAATTTTTATGAGAAAACTGATTTTTTGAGAGGTTAAGAGTTTTAAAAGATCACTCATGTCGTGTAACCCAAACATTAACCCTTGTCCCACAAGGGACTAATCCCACAAGCACTGTAAAAATATAAGCAAAATCGATCTGTAGAGATAGTACAGCAGGCAGGCCACTTGCCTTCAATAGGGATGACCTGAATTGGATCCCTGGCAATAGATGGCATGATGATGTCTGAGCACAGTACCAGGGAACCTGGAGTATGGATGATGTCATTCCAAAACCCAAATAAATAAATTAATTAATAAGAGAAAGTATCAATCATCACTTTAAAGAAAAATTAAATAAGCAGTCTAGAGCACAATTTGTTCAATTTGTTCCTTAAGTTAGTAATTTTACTCAGTAATAGAGGTTTTTAAAAAATTATTAATTATTGGGTCCAGAGAAATAGCACAGAAGTAGGGCTTTTTCCTTGCATGCATAAGGATGGTGGTTCCAATCTCGGCATCCCATATAGTCCCCTGAGCCTGCCAGGAGCTATTTCTGAGCTTAGAGCCAGGAGTAACCCTTGAGCACTGCCGGGTGTGACCCAAAACCCCCCAAAATTTATGAATTATTTTATCTTAACTTTTTATGTTCCTGAATATAACATGATCATTCTTTGAAAGAAGTATTGATTAATTCTTATTCATTTATAAAAATTACCAGGTATGTATTCTTTCCCACATTTTTAGAATACCAAATAATTTTGTCTAAAGAGGAAGTTATTTTAAGCTAAATACATAAAATATTAATCCAGCCCCTTGGAGATTGGAAAATATGAAAATATTTTTATGTTTTATTAAATAAAAGGACACATATCAACTAATGTATCAAAAGAAATTTTCTTTGATATGCTAGAAATTGCATACATCACTTTTCAAAAATCTTTAAATGGCATTACATTTTATAGATTTATTGTTCCAGTTTTGTTTCAGAAAGTATGAAGTTTGTACATACTAATATAGATATATTATAATCATACATATACAATTTTACTACTATAATATTTTCATGATTGATATTATGAAGAATTTAAGTCACATATATTTTTGTATGGAGATAGTAAAGGGATTAAAGTCTTTTTGAATTCACCCAACCTTCCCCATTTAATCCCCAAAACGGGTTAGTAGCCCTTCCTACTCCCATTTACCACTAGTAATGAGCCTCAAGCACAGGCTGTGTACCTACAAGAGACCCCAATATTTGTTCAAAGAACAAGAAAATAAAATAATAAAGATATTTACATGACGAAATGAAAGCATTTATAAACTCGGGTATAATAATACCATGAATTTCATTAGTTCTACAAAGAATATTGCTTGAAATATCTTGCACAAAAATTATTTAAATTACATTGCAATATTAGAAAAATTTTCTCGACTATATATAGTACCAGGGTTTAACAATCACTACATATGATGTAGCTGCTGTTTAAATTCATTAATTATTGCTGAACTTAAAAAACACATATAATACATAGATAAAATTATTTGCTTTAAGCTAGAAAATATACTTACTATATTATATTCCATAAAATATTAGTTTTATTAGCCAATTTGGGAATTTAAAATGTATGCAGGGTACATACATTAAGATAATAAATTTAATTAATTGCTTATTTTTATTAGGGAATATTAATTTTGTGTGTGAAACATAAGCACTTCCACCTCTCATGAATTAGTGTGCCATTTGTCTGAAAGCCCACCTTGTAAAATCTACCAAAGCACCATCATAAGAAATGTAAGTTTTATGTGACTTAAGAGATTTAATTTTCAGCACAGGAAAAGCCGCAAACCCACAGGAATTATTATCACAATAATTTTCTAGATATGAATAATGCCCATAAAATGTAAGACAAAAATGGAGAACATATGAGGAAGTAGAAAAATTTCATAGCAGAAGATATTACTAAACTATGTGTTTGTTTTGCATATGTAAGTCTGAGATCCCTACATTAAACCCCTGTCAATTCAGGGAAATAAAATGTAAAAAAACCATGAAAATGTATAAGGTTCTATTTTGCTACTCTAAGAAGTGTTGTGTTTTGTTTGTTTATTTGTTTTTGAGGGTGGTGGAGGGCCACACCGGGCGGTACTCATAAGTTACTCCTGGTTCTGCACTCAAAATCGCTCCTGGCAGGCTAGGGGGAACCATATGAGATGGCAGGGATTGAACCAGGGTCTGTCCCAGGTCATCTGCCTGCAAGGCGAAGACTCTACCCCTGTGCTATTGCTCAGGCCCTGAGAAGAGTTCTTTAAAAAATTAATATAAGTTATTGTCAAAATTCTCCATGAACTTTCAAAACCTTTACTTAAGTTTGTATAATAACAATCTATTTTTTCTTAGCTTTGGATTAACACAATGGAATTTCAAACAAATGTACAGTTCTGTATACTTTATTTTTTTTGAAGAGCCATATATTGTGATGGTCAGGGATTACTCTAAGCTGTGCACCCAGAAATCACTCCTAACGAGGCCCAAAGGATTATATAAGGTGCCATGAATTGAACCTGGGTCAGCTGCATGCAAGGCAAACACCTTAAGAGCTATATTATAGATTTGTCTCTATTTTGTATACTTGCTAAGAAAAATCTCCTTTCAACTTGTTATCAGCTCTATCTGACTATATATTAAAGAAATTAGGTTTTAAAAGTATAAGGAACACTGGGTGATTTGTAAATAAATATTATTTCCAATTTCTTGCAAATAATAAAAATGTAAACTTAGGTTTTCAAGTTATCGAACCTCTCAGAATCTCGGTCCCTCATTCATTTTATGAATATAAATTAGTTCTGACCTCAGGTTGCTGAAACAGTTTAATAGTAAAATATCAAAAAATTATTTGAACAGAACAAAGTATATGTTAAGATTTAATCAAAGGGGCTAGAAATAATAATGATGATGGTGGTTGGAAGATATGCAAATCTTTTGTGTATAGAATTATTTGGATAGAAGCAATATAATATTTAAATCTAAAATGCCTGATTTTTTTCTTATGTTTCAGGGCGCACCTTATTGGTCTATTGGTTTGGCAATATGATATTTCTGTCACTCCAGTTGCAGCTATAGTAACTGACCTTTTCAATTCCTCCGATGGTGGACGCTTCAGATTCCCAGACGGGGTACAAAACTGGCCAGCACTTCCAATTATAATCATCATTCTCTTGACAATTGGTGGCAACATTCTTGTTATTATGGCAGTCAGCATGGAAAAGAAACTGCACAATGCCACTAACTACTTCCTAATGTCCCTTGCTATTGCTGATATGCTAGTGGGACTACTTGTCATGCCAATTTCTTTGCTTGCAATTCTTTATGGTAAGTACAATTTTATTCATGCTTACATCTCAGCTTTTATCATCAGGTTGTGTCAGATGCCAGAATAAACATTCGAAAAATCATTATACCTCCATAATCTGGGAATAGAAGGAAATCTTTGTGTAAAATATTTAGTGACTACATGTTCCTATTGTATATCATGGATTTATATTAGAAAGAATAAGAGTGTACACAGTTCTCAACTTTTAAAATATCGTTATCTTTATAGAGGAAATAGTGTCTCGTGGAACATAAAATTATATTGTGCTGCAAATGTGAATTATCTTAATAGGCATATAATAAAAGGGTCTCAGAAAATGCCTTTTGTTGAGTTTGAAACTCAAAGCATAGTTATTATATCTATTTATTCTAGTAGCCAACACCTTTCTGATCATTTGATTCCCATGTTCTCTTTTTAAATAGTCACTTGGGATAGATGAAGATAAATTGTATCTTTGAATTTATGTGAATAAAACTGGGACTTTGTGAGTTATTTCTAAGAATATAATCTATCTCAAGAGCATTCTTCTCTAAACATAACACAGTATATGATTTTCTTTCCATTTTTAACAGGAGGGCTTTGGGAGTTCTTGAAGAGTATAGAGGCAGGAGAGAATAGAGGGATTTTTATAGATGCACATATGCTTTATAAGGTATCAATTTTCACTCTTGCTTCCTTTTCCATTCATCATTCATTATCTTCTTTTTAATTTTTAATTAAAGCACCAGGATTTATAGTTTTTTTTATATTTACACACAATTACAGTACCAATCCCACCACCAGTGTCAACCTCTTTCTATCAATGTTTCCAGAGTCTTTTCCACAAATGTCCCTTCCAGTCTGCCATATTAAGAGGCACCTTTTTAAATTTGGGTCTCATGATTTTAGTATTGTTGAAACCATGGTTTTGATATAATGTATTATTTTATAAAGGTCACATTTCTGTTCCTTTATTATTCTCTTTTTACCTCCAAATAATTTCTTGTCCAAGACTTATTCTTTGTGTTCTCTGCAAACTCATAAGTAAACTTCCTACTAGGCCAGGTTTTCAGAATTATCATACTGCTTGTCATTTTTCTTATGACTATAATTATCATTCTTTATTTTTAATACAATTTCCTAAATTGCTTTTTCTCTACAAAACAGCCTGTGGTGAAAGCCATAATCAATAACTCAATATGGTTTCCAGTTTCAATTTACTTACAGATAAACCGAATAGTCCCCAAAATTTAAGATGCCATTGTACATTTTTCTTTATTACACGTAAATCTATATCTAATCTATGTCTGCATAGATGCTAATAAAATTCACTATGTATATCTTCTTCTTTATAATTCCTTGTAATTTGCTTTTTCTATTCCTGCCTCTTGTTTGGCTATCTAGTCTACTTGTGATACTCAATAATGTGTCTTAAGATTCCAAAATCTTTTTTTTTTTCAGTTCATGTTTTTTCCTCTGTGCACAACAAATTAGTGAAATTACACTATGTGCTAGCAAAGACACTATGAATAATTGTGCTTGTTCTTGTGGTTTCCTTATGCTTGTTTTGGACCATACCTTGTGTAGTTTGGGGATTACTCTTGTCTCTGGAAACATTTAGTCCTGGGGATAGAATGCAGGGATACTGCATCCACAAATCTTTTGCCAGCTCTTTGAGCCATCTGTCCTAGAGTTGTAGTTGTAGCCTCTGTTGTAGTACATTTTGCTTGCTATCTTTGAAAGAATCATTTTACCACCATATGTTTTTTTCAGTATCTACTAACAGCATAAAACAGGCATCACAAGACAAAGTATAGCTTCAAAAACGCATTGAAGATATACTAGCTACCTTGATGTCTACTTTAATTCCATATATATATTTATATATATATGGTTATCCTTACCTTCTTAGGAGAAATTTTGTCTATATAATTTTAATATACTTATTATTTATTGTTAGCATATTAATATTGAGACATAATGATATATTTAAGATGTACATAATGTTGTGATAATATTATTCCCTTTTTTTAAATTTGATTTATTTAAGAACTGTGATTACAAAATTGTTCACTGTTGGGTTTCACTCATACAATGTACAACATTCTTCACCAGTGCACCTGTCCTGTCATCTATGTCTCCCTTTCCCTTCCACCCATTCAGCCCCCAACCTGCCTTGCTCTGAGGCAGGAAAATTGTTTCTCTCTCACACTCTCATTATCTTTCCCTTTCCTTTTAAATGCTAGGGTTTGCACTATTGTTAATATAGGATCTCTTGCCTGTTAGTTTATCCACTTTTAGTGCCAAGTTCTTGTCCAGAGAGATCAGTTCCATCTAGCATTGTCCTAGTAGACCCTTCTCTACTCGCTACATTCACCACTGTTTGTGGCAAGCTTTCTATTCTGGGCTGAACCTCCTGACCTTTGTCTCTATTGTCTCTGGGTATTACTACCATACTATCTCTTGTGTGAGATTATTCTATGTCATCCCTTTCCCACTGGCTCACTAATCAGCATAATAATCTCCATTTCCATCCATGTATAAGGAAATTTTATGACTTCATTTTTCATAACTACATAGTATTCCATTGTGTAGATACCACAGTTTCGTAGCCACTCATCTGTTTTCAGGTACCTGGTTTATTTCCAGATACTGGCTATTTTAAATAGTGTTGCACTGAACATAGGAGTGCTGAGGACATTTTTGTATTGTGTTGTTTTCCTACGGTATATTCCTAGGAGTTGTATTGATAGGTAATGCATAAGCTTCATTTATACTTTTTGAGGAATGTTCTTTTTTTTTTTTCAAAAAGGATAGACAAATCTGTATTACCCCCATCAATGAATGAGAGTCCCTTTCTCCCTGCATCCACATCAGCACTTGTTGTTCTAGTTGTGTGTGTGTGTGTGTGTGTGTGTGTGTGTGTGAGAGAGAGAGAGAGAGAGAGAGAGAGAGAGAGATATTGCTAGTCTCTGTGGTATGACATGATATCTCATTGTTTTGATTTGAATCTCCCTGATAATTATTGATGAGAAGCACTTCCCTTTTTCTTTGGCCATCTGTATTTCTTTTTTGATGATATTCCTATTCATTTCTTATCCCCATTTTTGATGAGGTTAGATTTCTTTCTTGTAAATTTGAATTAGTACCTTGTTTATCATATATATTAATCCCTTGTCTAGTGGGAATTGGATTAAAAGTTTCTCCCACTCCATGGGAAGCCTTTGTATCCAAGTCACTATTTCCTTGGAGGTACAGAGACTTCTGAGTTTTATATAGTTCCATTTGTTTATTTTTGTTTCCACTTGGTTGGCCAGCAATATTTCATCCTTGAAGTTTTCTTTAGCTTCAATGTCATGGATTATTTGTCTATGTTTTCCTCTCTATATGTCTATGGTTTTAGGTCTGATATCAAGGTCTGTAATCAATTATGATTTAATCATTGTGCATGGTGTTGAGAGGTCTGAGTTCATTTTTTGCAAATAGTTACCAGCTTTCCCAGTACCATTTGTTGAAAAGGCTTTCCATGTTCCACTTTATATTTATTATTTCTTTTTTTTGTAGAAATATTAGCTTTAGTCAGTGGACAAGACTGAAGTCCAAAGCCTCAGCACCAGTTCCAGCCAAAAGCCTATTATTTCTTTATTAAAAATTATTTGTTTGAAATCATGTGGGTCTATTTCCAGATATCCAAGTCAAGTTCATTGATCTAAGGGTCTGCCTTTATTCCAATACTGCTTTAATGACTACTGCTTTATAGTAGAGTATAAAGTTGGGGGAAGTTTTTCCCTCATCCTTTTTTTTGCCAATTTTATATTTCTGGACATATATATTTATGGACATTTATGTCTGCATAGAAACTTGAGAAAAGTCTGATCCATGTCTTTGAAAAATGTCATGGGAATTTTTATAAGGCTTGCATTATAACCTATACAGTGCTTTCGGAAGTATTGACATTTTAATGTTAATCCTCCCCATCCATGTGCTGGGAATATGTCTCCATTTTCTTGTGTCCTCTATTTCTTAAAGCAGTATTTGGTAGTTTTCTTTATGTAGCTCTCTCACCTCTTTTGTTAAGTTGAATCCAAGGTACTTTATTTTCTGAGGCACACTGTGAATGAGAATATTTTAATATCTTTTTTCTCTCTCATTTTTGTAAGGAAAAGCTATGCATTTTTGAATATTAAGTTTCTAGCCTGTCACTTAGCTATACAAGTCTGTTGTTTCTAGAAGCTTTGCTGTGGAGTCTTTAGGATTTTCTAGATACAGTATTGTGTCCTCAGCAAAGAATGAGAGCTACATGTCTTCTTTCTTATGTAGATTGCCTTGATGTCTTTTTTCTTGCCTAATTGCTAAGGCAAATACTTTCAGTACTATATTAAATAGAAGTGGAGAAAGAAGACAACCTTGTTTTGTGACAGATCTTATTGGAGAGGATTTTAGTTTTTCCCCATTAAATATAATGATTTAAATGAGTTTGTGATAACTGGCTTTGACAATATTGAAAAAATTTCTTCAATTTTCATCTTATTGAGATTTTTTATTATGAATGGATACTGGACTTTGTCAAGTGTTTCTTAGCATCTATTGATATGATCATATATATTTATTTTATTGGTATATTTACTTTTATTTGTGTATTTAATGGTGTATTATATTTATTGACTTAGTAGATTTAACTAACCTTACATCATTGGAATAAATCCTGATTGGTAATGGTGTAAAAGCTTCTTGATGACTGGTGGGATTATGTTTGCTAATAATTTGTTGAGGATCTTTGTATCCTTGTTCACCAAGGATATGGGCCCATAATTTTTGTGGTATATTTGTCTGCTTTTTATATCAGGGTGATGTTGACTCCATATAACTCTTTAGGAGTGTTTCTGTTTCTTCAATTTCCTGAAAGATCCTGAGAAGTATTGACAGTAGGTCCTTCTTAAATATTTAAAAGAATTCACTAGTAAATCCATATGGACCTGGGCTTTTGTTTGGGGGAAGTAGTTTGATTGCACTTTTAACTTCTTCAATACTGATAGGTCTTTTTAGGTATTCAAGATCATCTTGGTTCAATCTTCTAAGGTTGTAGGAGTCTGAAAGTTTATCCATATTCTCCAAGTTCTCCTTTTTTTGGCATAGAGATTCTCAAAGTTATCTCTGATTACTCTTTGAATTTCTGAGGTTTCTGTGGTGAACTCTTCCCTTTCATTTCTGATTCTGCCTATGTAGTGTCTGTCTATTTCTTTGTGAGTCTTTTTTTTTATTTTTATTTTGACCATCTTGGCTTACATATTTTTCACAGTAGTATTTTATGTACATATTAACATTGAATCAGGGGAATTCCCATCACCAAATTTGTCCTCCCTCCCTCCCGGTTCCCTTCTTTCAACCCATATCCCCCACCATCACCCCTAAACTATGGCCCACGGGCCACATATTGTATTTGTATCTGTTTTATTTCTTCACTGCAAAATAAGATATATGCAGTGTGCATAAGAATTCGTTCATAAGTTTTGTTTTTACTATAGTCAGACCCTCCAATGGTCTGAGGGACAGTGAACTGGCCCCCTGTTTAAAATGTTTGAGGATCCCTGTTAGAGTAAGTGGTCCCCTCTGTGTCTAGCTTACTAGTAGTGATCATATATCTGTTTGGTCCTGGTACCCTCCCTTGTTTCCCCCTCTATTTGAGAGGCGGAGCTAGATAGTTCGAGTTATGTGGTTTTGTTTGAAAGAAAGAAAAGCAATAGAATGGGGTAAAAATTTAAATAAGCTGAAAATGCGCAGAGTCTTTCTAATGGTTAATCAATCTTGTTTATTTATTGGTTATTAAACAACCAATTCTTGCTTCCACTTATGTTTGGATTATTTTCTTGGTTGTCCAGTTCATTAATTTTTGCACTGTTTTGTTATTTCTATCAGCTTGCTAGTTTTCAGATCATTTCAGTGGTCATTTTCTAATTTTCTTAGATGTGCATTAAGTTAATTAATAGGCCTTTTTGTCCTTTCTTTTTGTTTGTTTGTTTGTTTGTTTGTTTGTTTTTGGTTTTGGAGCCACACCCTGAGGTGCTCAGGGATTACTCCTGGCTATCTGCTCAGAAATAGCTCCTGGCAGATATGAGGGACCATATGGGGATGCCGGGATTCAACCAACAACCTTAGGTCCTGGGTTGGCTTCTTGCAAGGCAAACAAACACCGCTGTGCTATCTCTTTGCCCCCCTTTTCGTCCTTTTTTATAAATGCTTAGAAACCAATAAATATCTCTCCTCATACTGCTTTTGCTGTGTTCCACATATTTTGATAATTCATGCTTTCATTCTTATTTGTTTTCAGTAATTTTTTGATTTTTTCTTGATTTTTATCTCTGACTCACTTCTTGTTCACCAGTGAACTAATTAATTTTCAGGTTTTAAAGTTATTTCTTCAAGTCTGCTTATAATTAAAATGTATTTTCTGTGCTTTAAGATCTGAGAAGATAGCAGCAACAATTTCTATCTTCTTGATTTTATAAAGGTATGTTTTATGGGCCAGAATGTGGTCAGTCTTGGAGAATGTCTCATGTGCACTGGAGAAGAATATATATCCAATTTTCTGGGAATTATTTTCTGGGCAACAGTATATCTTTGTTAAGTTTTAATCTGTTTGATCTATCAAGGGCTGAGAAGGTGGTGTTGAAGTGTTGACGTCTCCCAGTATTATTGTGTTTCTACTGATGTCTTTCATTAAATTTATCAGCAGTTGCTTTAACTATTTTGCTGACATCTTATTGGGTGTATACATGTATACAATTGTGATTTTTTTTGGTGTTGGAACAATTAGAAAACTAGATATAAGAATTTAAAGATTGATCCATATATCACACCTTACACAATATTCAATTAAAACTAAATTAAAGACTTTGAGATTAGACCTGAATCCATGAAGTTCATTGAGAGAAACATAGGAACAACACTCCAATACTTTGATCTCAAAGAATTATTCGATGTAATGATGCCAATGGCAAGGGTCATAGCATCTAAACTGAATAAATGGGACTATATCACACTAAAAAGTCTCTGTATGGCAAAAAAAAAAAAAAAACAGGGGCTAAAACCAGAAGAACACTGAGTGGGAAAAAATTTTTGTACTCAACACATTAGATAAATTTTGATATCTAGGATATGCAAGGTACTCACAAAGGTTGACTCACAAGACATAAAACACCATCATAATGGGGAGAGGAAATTAATAGACACTTGTCTGAGGAAGACCAACAGGTGGTCAACAGGCACGTAAAAACATGCTCATTATCACTTATCATTAGGGAAATCCAAATCAAGTCAACAAAGAGCTGTCATCTTACATCAGTGAGGATGGCACATATCAAAAATACTGGGAACAATCTGTTGGTGGGACTGTGGTGAGAAAGGTACTCTCATCCCCTGCTGGTGGGAATGCTTCCTTGTATATCCCTGTGAAAAATGGTTTGGAGGGTTCTCAGTAAACTCAAAATTTAACTACCATATGACATAGTAATCCCAATTTTTGAATCTATGCATATGACAGGAAAACTTTTATCCATAAGTATATATGCATAGTACTATTCATTGCAGTATTCAGTACAATAGCTAAGACTTGTGTGTCCAATAAAAGATGAGTATATCCTGGTAATTTGGTACATATATAAAATAGAATACAGCATAACTATAGGAATGATGCACTCATGCAATTTGCTGCAAATGGATGGAACTGGAAGCTATTGTGTTAAATGAAGTAAGCCAGAAGAAGGATAAATACAGAATGATATCACTTATAGTGATTTTTACATTAACTGTATGAAGAAAAGTAATGGTCTAAATGGGAGTTATCTTGAACACCCTTCACCCTAGAGTATAGCAAGAAGAAGAAAAGAAATTGAATTGAGGAGAAAAAAAATATTAGTCAGTGGGAGTCAGAGGCCAATTGGTCTCAGGTGCATTGTTGGTATTAAAAAAGGACAGAACTGGGCCCGGAGAGATAGCACAGTGGTGTTTGCCTTGCAAGCAGCCAATCCAGGACCTAAGGTGGTTGGTTCAAATCCCGGTGTCCCATATGGTCCCCCGTGCCTGCCAGGAGCTATTTCTGAGCAGACAGCCAGGAGTAACCCCTGAGCACCGCCAGGTGTGGCCCAAAAACAAAAAAAAAAAAAAAAAAAGAACAGAACTAAATATCTCTGCCAAAGGCAACAACAATGGAATCAAGAAACCCAAATTTTTACGTTGTAAGCTTAAAACAAATCTGTTACACTGGCAGGCTGGGATCAGGGGGTATTATGGGAAGAGTGTTGGAAAGAGTTTACACTGGTGGTGGGATTGGCCCTGATTCACTGTATGTCTGAAACCCAACTATGAAGATCTTTGTAAATCACAGTGGTTTTAAGAAAATAAAATTTTTAATATAATTTTTATTTTGATCATAGTGTCTTACATATTGTTGACAATAACATTTTAGGTACATATTTACATAATATCAGGGGGGATTCCCATCACCAAATTGTCCTCCCTACACCTCCGTTTTTGTCCTACCTCCATTTCCTCTTCCCTCACCCCCAGGGTGGTCCCCTCTGTATCCAACCCACTACTTAGTAGTCTTGCACCTGTTTGAAAATAAAATTTAATAGCTAAAAAATAAATGCTGCACAAAGAATACTTCACCCAGCCAAACTCGCATTCAGGCTTGAAGGAAAGATATACAGCTTCATGAATCAACAACAGCTCAGAAACTTTACAGACTCGGTGTCTAACTTTAAATATACTCTTAATTTAAAGAAACATAATTTACAAAGTTATCGATGAAATCCAACCACTAGTTTTCTTGTTCTCCCCTCTCACCTGTTCCTCTACCTTCCACTTGACGGCACATTTCATAGTTCAATGGTTATAATTTAGATCTCATGTTTTCAGTGCTGTTTAGTATAGCTATTACATAATCCCGCAACACTAGTGTAACTGAGGTATACCAGGGATATAAAAGTCATGGAAATATGTTGTGCCAGAGATTGAACAGGGCCTCAAACATGTACTAAGGCCCAGACCAACAACTTTTGTTATAGGTAAGCAGTAAATCATTGTGTATTTATTCCACATTTTATTTATCCAGTCTTTTTGTAATAACGGCTTTGTTGTCTATAATATTAACCTAATGTAAAGTGTTTTGAAGATTTCTCTTTAACTCAGTTCTTTTAGAAATGTTTTAAAATGTAATTTTTGAAGGTTTGGGATGATATACTAAAATTGACTAGATCATTTCTGTTGTGGGTCAGGCTTTTGATTATATCCTATTTTCTTGTAACTAATCTGTTAAAGTTTTCAATTTTCCCTTAACTCAGACATAAGTGAGTGGTTGTATGTTTATAAAAAAATTGATCTATTTCTCCTAGGTTCTAAAATTAAATAGCAAAAACATTATTTACAATTGTCTCCTACATGTTTCTATTATACTGTCACTTCACTTTTTAATTTCCATTTCAGTTTATTAAGTTTTTCTGTCTCATTTTCAATGAGTTCAGGTAAGAATTAGTCAATGTTCTTTATCATTTTAAAGAACCAACTTCTTGTTGTTTTTTATTTTGTTGTTTTAAATTTTCATTTATTTTATGCCACTAATTTGCACTTGATTTAGGGTTTCACCCAATTTCACTAGTTTCACTAGTGAAAAGCTGGGAACGTCACTACACTAGTTAAGTAAATTAGAGACCAATAGATGAAGATATCTACCTTGAATGTGGACTTAATAGTTAGTGTTTAAAATAATGTAATTATTCCCCAAATATTCTGTAAATTTAACACAATCCTGAGCAAAATTTAAAAGGTTTTGTAAAAACTCAGCAATACTATCATACAAATTATGTAGAAAGGCAAAGGAATGTGAATAGCCCAAAACATTTTGTGAAAAAGCAAAATTGGAAAACACATTGTACTCTTTTAAGACATAGTCAACTTATAGATCAAGATGATAAATTGTAATGAAGACAGAATCTTTTTTTGGAAAATAAAAGTATCAAAACAAATAATTCAAAAATAGATAAGTATGGTCAATTAACTTGACAAAGGTTCAAATCCATTTTACTGGAAAATAACACTCTTCAATACATGTTCCAGAAATATCAGACATCTGTATGCAAAAAATAAACCTCATTCAAATTCACACTTTGTATAAAAAGCAACTCAAAATAGAACAGAACTAAATTTATAATGTAAAAATATAAAAGTTCTAGACAAAGAATAGGTGACCATAAGTGAATTATAAAATCTTATCTATATTTGTTTAGGCCAAAAATTCTCAGCTATGATATTAAAAATATCAGCTACTGAGTTATGAATAAATTAAACAAAAAGTTCAAAATGTGGGGCCAGAGTTGTAGTACAGTGGTATTACAAGTGTCTGACCCAATTTCAATTTCTGGCTGTCTATATAGTCTCTTGAGTCCTATCAGTCGTAATTGCTGAGTGCAGAGCCAGGAGTATGTCCTGTACACTGCTCGCTGTAGTCTCAAAAATCAAAACAAAAATTAAAATTTTTTTCTCTTTAAAATCAGTAGTGAATAATGAAAATAAAAATAATAGGCAAGTAAAGGACGTACAATAGCAAGTGACAAAGGAAAATTATCTGTATATGGATTTTAAAAAAATCTCAAAATTCAAAGATTAAAACAAAATAGGTCAGGAGATGACTCAAGCAATAGAAAACAAGCCTTTATCTGTGTCTTGGACTTTGATTCCTGTGTTCCCAAACATCACTGTGTGCTCTCAGCATTATAACAAAATCTAAAACAAGGAAAACAAGTGCAAATGCACAGTTGATTTTAAAAAAAAGTATTACCAAGATGATATGTAGATGTCTGTACATAAAATAAGGTGTTCAAAACTAATTTGCAGTAGACATCAGAATAACAAATCATGTATTATTTAGAAAAACTGGTATCATTGATAACTTTAAATGTATTTTCATGATGAGTTAGATAAAACTTTGATTGTGCCTTTATTATTGTATATATACACACATATATATATATGTTTTCAACTATGGAGTTAACACAGATTAAAGCTGGAAAATAGTATGAATATTTAATATTTATAGCTAACAGAATTCAAATTTGAAGTTACGATACTAAGAACTTAAATTTTTGAACCTAGCTACTAATATTTTATCTTTCAGTTTTTATTTAGACACTATTATTTACAATCTGTTAATAGACTTTCAGTAAAAGATTTGCTAATTCCACACCTACCACAAAAGTGTTTGATCACATCCTCTACTTTCTTAAGGTCCCCTTCCACTCCTCCACCCCACATCTTTGCAAACTCTGTTATGGACTTGTACTTTTTTTAGTTTCAGAGTCTATAACCATTTGAATACTTGATTTAAAAAAAAACTTATGGTTTAGAATATTTGATTACACTCATTTTCCATGGCATTTTTTGCATTTTGACATTTTTCTGAGTTTTACAATTATGTGCAAGCAAAATTACTTCACTGAAATGGCATAGATAAAAACAGTCAGACGTGTGTTATTATTGGACAAAATCACTGCATTCAAATCTACAATAAACTCTTAAAAAATATGTGGCAAATTATTTTGCCATTATTAAATCTTACTGAAACACTGCCCTGACATTTCTTAAGTTATTTCTTGTTTTCTGACATTTTTCCATCTCTGATATTGTCCATGTATGTGTACTTAAACCATCATCTTTAATCTTAAATATAATTTTGAAGATATTTGACAACATATTTAAGATCTTTGTAGATAGTTCAGTTATGTAACTATCTGACAATCTTGCTAATACTAACTCGAGGTTAAGCCTTTATGAAAGTTACTAGGGGCCCAAAGAGATAGCACAACGGTGTTTGCCTTGCAAGCAGCCCATCCAGAACCTAAGGTGGCTAGTTCGAATCTGGCTTCCCATATGGTCCCCCGTGCCTGCCAGGAGCTATTTCTGAGCAGATAGCCAGGAGTAACCCCTGAGCACCGCCGGGTGTGGCTCAAAAACCAAAAAAAAAATGTTTTGGGGCTGGTGAGGTGGCGCTAGAGGTAAGGTGTCTGCCTTGCAAGCGCTAGCCAAGGAAGGATCGCGATTCGATCAGCCCAGCGACCCATATGGTCCCCCCAAGCTACGGGCGATTTCTGAGCGCATAGCCAGGAGTAACCCCTACGCGTCAAACGGATATGGCCCAAAAACAAAAACAAAAACAAAAAAAAGCTTTAAAAAGAAAGTTACTAAAATAATAACAAAGTTTTCGGCAGCTGCAATAATTATAGCAAGCATTCATTGACTATATTGTTTTGCCTGGCAATGTTTCATACATATTTTAAGCATTAAATTATTTTTAGAAAGTATATGAGTAAATTCTTTTATAATCCTAATTCATATTGCACACCTCAAAATAGAAGATCCCTTAAGATATTACAAAGTAGGGAATAAATCTTTAATATAAATTTGACTTCAGTATAAGTATTATAAACATTATAATACATAATGGACAATATATAAACATATTGGTCCTTAATATTTTGGAAATTTTAAAATTTCATAAACATATGATTATAGATGTGTACACTGAAAGCCTTTCATTCAACAGTCATTATTGAACACCAGCAATGTATAAAGTATTCTTGGTTTTCTGTAATACACAGAGCAAAAACAAATGCCTGTTTTAAAAAATACTCAGGAATTAAGAAAGGAGGTAAAGTGATATGCATAAAACCTGTTCAGTAACCATAATGCAAATTGTAGATTATAAAAGAAAATATAAGAAAAATATGCAGAAACAGAAAGAGAAAGGACGAGAATAAAAGTGTCTTCCATATAGGCAGAAAGGTAAAGGGCATGCAGTAAACTGTGAACATTGGGAGTTGGAAAAGTGCACTTGGTTAAAGAATGGGTTTGTGGCATCGTGTGATTTAAATTCAATCACAAACTTTGCAAATGTATCTCAAAATAATTCAATTAAAATTATTTTAAAAGATTATAAAATAATATTTCACAGGAACTGAAGATACTTTAAAGATCGTATGCACTGTCCATGCATCCTGCCAATCTGGGTTCCAAGACCAGCAGTCCATGTAGCCCGTGTGCTCACTAAGAGTGATTCCTGAGTGCAGAGGTAGGAGTAAACCCTGAGCACTGCCTGGTGTGGTCCCAAAACAAAACAAACAAAAACAAAACATAGTCTATATATAATCTCATGTATTTCACTTATTTAATACTCTACTTAGATCATTAAATAAAGTCACATAATTAGAACAGTAGATGATAGAATCAAGGTTAGAACTTGGATAGAACTAATACTATATTTATTTCAGTTATTTGACACAGAAAAAAAAGAATTTTTTTAAGTTTCTTTGCGTCCATTAGATGGGGTAAGTGAAATTATATGAAAATTAGATATTAAGTTTTTACCTTGAGAATACCAAGATGTGTCTGATGGTTTAAAAAATATGTCCTAAAGTATTGGCAAAATCTAATGCAATTCTTTAACCTAGTTTAATGTCTCAAAGATTAGTATGAACCTTGAGAACTAATTTAGTTAGTCTTGTTCCATATATGTAAAGTGACTTTGAAAATGAAGTTCCATAATTATCAATGGTTTGAAACAAGTTTGAAATAAGTTCACTTTATTTTTTTGTAATTATACTTTCTCCTTTTACACTTAAGCACTATGGTTCCAAAGTTATTCATGATTGGGTTTCAGTCTCACAATATACACAACCCATCACCCGTGCAGTTTCTGCCACCGATATCCCAGGTTTCCTCCCATCCTCCATCTACTTGCCTCTGGAGCAGGTATTTTACACCACTCTCCTCTCTCTCATTCTCTCTTCCTCTTTTTCTCACTGTTTTGCCTTTTAGACACTGGTAAGCGCTGTTGTTAATAACTGGGTACCATGTCTACCACTTTTTCTCTGTTCAGCAAGTAGGTTATGTCCAGCATGAACATGTCCACATATCATTGTTTAGTGGTAGCTTCTTTACTATAACTGCACTACTCCACTACTTGTGATGAGCTGCCAACAATGGACTGGTCCTCCTGGCACTTATCTCTATTATCTCTGCATATTATTACTATACTGCCTTTTTTTTTCTGATGTCCAAAAAAAGAGAATGATTGTTTTGTCTTTTCCTCTTTCCCAACTCATTTCACTCAGAAAATAGTCTCAATATTCATACATTTATAAGCAATATCCTCCATGTGTTCTCTCTAAAGTCCTTATCAGAGAGGCTTATTAGGTGGCTGATGTTTTGGAGTTCTCAGAACTGTTATCTTCATCCATTAAGTGTAGTGAAGTTCTGTGTTATTTTTTTTTACCATTGTGATTTTTGCAGTGTGGTGGTGTATTTTATGTGTTGTAGTTGGGTCCCTTAACTAGAAAAAATGTGCAGCCTTGGAGCAAGACAGAGTGGCTGTGCTCATCTCATGATGATTGGCCAGTGTTCAAAAATGCCCTTTGATTCCAAAAACTGCCCATAGTCATCCCATCTGCTGATTCTGCTCTTGACTTTTTTAATTTAAATAATCTTATTTATTTATTTAAAGAAAATGTATCACATAATTTACATAGTTGTTCATAATACATTTGTTTCCAGAGATGTGAAAGCAAAGTTACTGAAAAATATTGAAGAAAAACAGAACAAAGAAATGGAATAACAAAAAAAGAAAGAAAGGAAATAGAAACAGTAGCAAAAGAACTACTTGCAAAATATCTGAAAATAAATTTAAGTATATTAAATTGAGACAAAAAATAATTATATAATTTTTCAAATTTCTAATGGAAGTTTATATATGCTCATAAATTACTGTTTTAATCTCATTATAATATAATGATAGAGAAACTTAGATTTTAGATATGTAAGCCAGGGATAATTAACAGTAAAACAAACAGATATAAAGCAAACATTTTCAAATTATCCTATAGTATACATTTGTTTCAGTGCAGTAAAACCATGAACATATGAGGAAGATAGTTAAATACATTTGAAAGTCCATCATGTAGTCTGTCAAAATCTTAGTTATCTTTTATTCTGTAAGATGTACTTCTATTTAAAGGTTATTTTTTATCTTGCTGTTATTTATATACCTAAGAATCTCTATCAAAGTACATAGCAATGTTTTCTAAATGTCTTTCAGCTTGATTTAAAAAAAGGATCATGTTCTGTTGCCCACTCTGGGGAAAATTTAAATACTTTTGTAGAGAATTAATTAAAGCAAAGTGCATAGGAACATCATAAACAGAGCAGCTGACAAACACAAATTAAATTCTGTGATTGACTCTCTATATAAATAGATAATATACTTGAGGAACACGAATACTTTTTAAATAGATAACACTAAGATAAAATTTATGTATTATTTATAGCTTAATATGAATTAAACAAGGATGTCCCCAATGTCTTATCTCTGGCTCTTTTTGCCATTGACCATTGACTCTTTGCCCACAATTAACCTTAGAAACTTAAAGTTCATCTTCAATGATCTCTAAAGACCATAAAACTAATACAATAAACTCAGTTCCATTTTTAAAACAATCCTTTGAGTTGGTGGGGCTGAAGGAGTGGGGTTAGGTTGGGAAGCCTGCAGTGTGACTTTTTCAGTTAACTGGACCCACAAAAATTTACAGATTATACAGAAATAATGGAGCTAGATGAAGGCCGGAGCCCCTAGCTCACTAAGTTAAAGAGTAGTATTCTGAGTGAAATAAGTCAGAAGTAAAGAGAGAATAATCACTTTCATTTATAGGATGTAAAAAATGTAGTATGGTATTAATATCCAAAGACATTAGAGGGCCAAGGGGACCAGTTCATGGTCAGAAACTTGCCAAAAATAATGTAGTAGTCCAACAGGGCAGAGAAGGGACCAGAATGACAATGATAGTTACGTATGGTCCCTCGAATACCATAAGGAATCACTCACTCCTGAGCATAGAAACAGAAATAGAACAGGAACACTACATGCAATCAGCTCCCCCAACACCAAAAAATAAAGTATAATTGAAAATGACACAATTTATGTATAGCCATTTTAGCAGATTAAAATAATAAGCATCAATCTAATTGTTTTTATGATTGGAATTTAAGATTAGATTAGGGGACATTCACACCCAGAGGTTGTAGAGGCTACTTCCATTGTCTTGCTTGGAGGGACTTGCATTACCAGGAATTAACACTGGCCATCAATAAGTTCTATAGACTTTGTTTAATATCCACAGAGTTCTAAAAATATTTCTAAATTTTCTTTTAATATTTTTGTTTCTAAAGTAAGCCCTAGGGCCTGAGTTATATAGTATAGCATGTAGGGAGTTTGCCTTGCATACAGTTGACCCAGTTTAGATCACTGACATCCCACATTATTGGCTGAGCACAAAAGAAGAGTAATTCCTAAATTCAGAACCAGGAGTATACCCTAAGACAGGGGTCTCAAACTCTGGCCGCGGGCCAAACAACATTTTGTGGCCTGTGGCCGACCTTCAACTATCGCAGTATTTGCAATTATTCGCTTACCGAATAATCGTAATAAAAATTGCAAAAAAAAAAAAAACAGTAGTAAGAAAAAAATAGCAGTTCTGTTCAAGGTATGCAAATGTTTAATGCGATATTTTGCGATTTTTCTTCTTACTAATGCGATTTTCTATTGCTAATATTCGGTAAGCGAATAATCGTGAATACTTTGCGCCTAGCACAGACGTCATTTCTACTGCTCCTGCCCACTGTCCCTTGTATTAACAGAGGTCGAAGGGAGAGAAGTTTATTACAGAATTATATTTTGATATACCTTCATCATGACTTCATCAAAGCCTGCAGTAAAGAGAAAGATTGATGACGAGCACAGACAATTTCAGGAAAAGTGGGAGACGCAGTATTTCTTTGTTGAGCACAGGGGCATCCCCACATGTCTTATTTGCTCAGAGAAAGTTGCAGTGCACAGGGAATACAACTTGAAACACCATTATTCAACTAAACATGCTGAGGAATGTGCAAAATATCAAGGAAATGAGAGAGCCAAGCGGGTTGCCAGTCTTAAAGCATGTCTAATGAGGCAACAAGATTTCTTCAAGAAAGCAACCAAAGAGAATGTTGCATCAGTAGAAGCTAGTTACATGTTAGTGAGATGATTGCTAAGGCAGGGAAACCATTCACAGGAGAATTTGTTAAAAAGTGCATGTTACAGGTTGCAAGTATTATCTGTCCGGAAAAGAAAGGTCAGTTTAGCAAAATCAGCTTTTCTGCCAACACTGTGGCAGAGCGCATTTCTGACATGTCAAGTGACATTTATCATCAACTATGTGAGAAAGCCAAATGTTTTGATGCATACTCAGTTGCTCTTGACGAGGGCACAGATATAATAGACACTGCGCAGCTCACCGTGGTGTTGATTGCAATTTTGAATTGACAGGGGAGCTGCTCACAATAATTCAATGCATGGCCAGACCACCGCTAATGAAATATTTCGGCATCTGTGTGATGCCATTGAGAATGCAGGTTTGCCATGGAAGGGGTTTGTTGAAATAATATCCGATGGAGCGCCATAGATGACAGGGAGGAAAAATGGACTGGTGGCACTTGTTCAAAAAAACCTTGAAGAGGAGGGTGTAGAGAAGGCCATTGGGTCTTCACTACATTATCCATCAACAGGTCCTTTGCAGTAAATGCCTGCAGTGTGACAATGTGATGTCTTCTGTTGTGAAATGCATCAACCAAATCAGATCCAGGGGCTTAAAGCACAGGAGGTTCCACGCCTTTTTAGACGAAATGGAGTCAGAATATGGAGATGTGCTCTATTTCACTGAGGTACATTGGCTCAGCAGGGGAAATGTCCTGAAAAGATTTTTTGAGTTGAGAGGAGAAGGATGGGAATGCTGTTTCTGAGTTGAGTGATCACAAATGGCTCATGGACTTAGCTTTTCTTGTTGACATCACACATAAGCTGAATATACTAAACAAGATGTTACAAGGCCTGGGACACCTTATCAGTGCTACCTATGACAACATGAGAGCATTCTCCACAAAACTTGTGTTATGGAAATCCCAGCTCTCTCATACAAACCTTTGCCATTTCCCAGCATCAAGGAACTTGTGGATGCAGGCATACCATTCAGTGGTGAGAAATATGTTGATACTATTTTTAAGCTAGAGAAGGAATTTGATCACAGATTTTCAGACTTCAAAGAGCTCAGAGCCACTTTCCAAATTTTTGTGGATCCCTTTTCCTTTGATGTGCAAGATGCCCCTCCTGTGCTTCAAATGCAGCTCATTGACTTGCAATGCAACTCTGATCTCAAAGCCAAATTCAGGGAGATTAGTGGAGAAGCAGACATGCATGGGCAATTTTTGAGAGAATTGCCCCCCAGCTTCTCTGAGCTTTCCCGAATGTTCAAGCGCACCATGTGCCTTTTTGGGAGCACATATTTGTGTGAAGTTATTCTCCACATTGAACTTCAATAAGTCAAAGTACAGGTCTAGACTTAATGATGATTATCTTCAAGCCAGACTGAGGGTCTCAACTGCTTCCTCTCTAAAGCCAAGTGGTTCAGATTTGTGAGAAGAAGCACTGTCAAGTCTCTGGCAGCAAGGAATAGGCAAAAGATGCCATGTTAAGAAGAACTGTTCATGATCTTCACTCAATGTTCTATTCTTGTTCAGAAGAAATCATTGAAACTGTTAGTAATGAGATTTGAGGACTTTTTTTTTAACCGAAATCCCTTATGCGGCCCTGCCTCACCCCGACTTTGCCTCCTGCGGCCCCCAGGTTAATTGAGTTTGAGAACCTGCCCTAAGAACAACTGGTGTGGCCCCAAAACAAAACCAACACAAAACAAAATTTAAAAAATACAGTAATGTATGTAATGGAAGTAATCCAGTATGTAATGAGTACCTAAATACCCGATTTTGATCCTTGAAAAGGTACATATGTCAGAATTCATTCTTTATTCACTTTCCAAAGTGTTGAACAAAAAATAAGCCTGGAACTATAGTTCACATGGAAGTTACAAGACACATATTAATAAATTTATCATAGAATTATTATGTATAAAGAAATTGACTAACTTAGTGTGTTAATGAGAATTTTGATTTAAGGACTAAAATGTAAATGTAAATGAACCTAGTCTACAATCAACACATTTTACTTTAATATTTATTTTCCAGGCATTCCATAAGAATTTTGTGTGTGAAAACATCACAAAATATTATTTATAATTTTATTGTTTTAGAGGCAAAGATATTATATTTAGATAAATTAAGTAATTTTTTAAGATTTAAAAATGTTAAATCTGCTGGAGAGATAGCACAGCGGCGTTTAATTTACAAGCAGCCGACCCAAGACCTAAGGTGGTTGGTTCAAATCCCAGCTTCCCATATGATCCCCTGTGCCTGCCAGGAGCTATTTCTGAGCAGATAGCCAGGAGTAACCCCTGAGCACAGCTGGGTGTGCCCCCCCCCAAAAAATAAAAATGTTAAATCTTAGAATCTTAAAATATTCTTAAGATTTTACAACATATCAATTGCATAACTGATTTTTTAAAATGGGCCTAGCAAACACAAATTCCCCATTCTGTGTATTTGTTTCCTGTCACCTGAACATTCCTTCAAAGAACACATTATTAAAAATAGAATCTCTAAATTAGTCATCTAACTTCCTACAAAATGACTGCATATTCTATACATGTATTAATTTTTCTCAATTTAGTCATTAAAATTATATATAATTATGATTACATTATCTCTTTTTATTTTTATCTTTATTTTAATTGTTCCTTAAACTCTAATAAATAAAATTATCCAAAACTATTAACAAATTTTCCTGGACTTACTTAATTTTCAAAATTTTTTTAAAAAATTTTTTAGCTATGGTTCATCATTTCGAGACTGATAATATATAATCCCTAGTGTTTACCTGAATCAAAGGATATGAATTATCGTTTCTTTTTATGATCTTTGGCTACAGCCCAGTTTTGTTTTGTCTAGTCAATAACTTTTAAATTTTGTGTATTTTATTCAGTTGTGCATGGACTCTAAATTTGTCATGTTTTCTCCATTTTGTTGTCCCTAGCTGCCTTAATCATTGATATTCCCTACTTGGTCACTAAAAAATATTTCAGTCTGTGACAGCATCATAACTTGTGGACACAAAAGAAACAACCTTATTATTGATACCTTAAATTCCCTAGCCATAGCCCCCACATATTAAAAATAACAAAGTCTGAAGAAAAATGCATGTCTCCTGTTTTAGTACTTCTAGAAGGCCTCATGAATTGTCTCACTTGCAATAAAAACTATATCAATTTGTGTCAGTCATGCAATGTCATGATATTTAAGGGCTTTCATTGTGTACATAATGTCTCCACAATTACCTGCTATCATTCACTGTATCAGCTGGTCATTCATCTCTCACTGAGCATTTGTCTTCTGCCTCTGGGCATACGTCATTATTTGCCGGGCATCTGTTGAGTACCGCCATGTCTGTTGGGCATTCACAGTCTCCCACCAGGCATTGTGGTCTCTTCTGATGCTCAGCCATTTCATCACCAGTGCCTTCCATGAAAATGCTGTTTACCTTTCTTGGATGCTGACACTTGATGTTGGTAAAACTACAACACCTCAAGATACTACATGATGCTGCTTTTGCTTCATCGTTATTGTACTTAATGTTTCTAGCAAAATCAGCCCTGTCCATTCATAACTATAGCACATGTTGTTATTTGATGATAGAAAAAAGCAATGTCTTTCCCTGCCCTTTCACAAACTTCTGTGAAACACTAGCTTTTCTTTTTGTTTTCTTTGTAATTCATACTTGTCCCTCCATGGATTTTTAAGTCTGATCTAGAGTCGATTTTGAATTCATGTTCTATTGAAGTCACTAAAAAATTTCCTCTAAAAGTTTAAGCAGAAATCTATTTTATTGTATATTTAAAAATACCTAGAATTTGGGGCCAAAGAGATAGCACAGTGGTAAGCCTTGCAAGGGGCTGATCCAGGAAGGACCTGGATTCAATCTCTGGTGTCCTATATGGTCCCCCAAGCCAGGAGCAATTTCTGAGCACGTAGCCAGGAGTAACCCCTGAGCGTCACAGGGTGTGGCCAAAAATACCTAGAATTTACACACTAATATAGTTAATTAAAAGTGATTAAATGCCCTATTTCCTAGTAAATTCTCTATTTACTAGAAAGATGCATTCTCTATTGCACATTAGATACATGGGACTTCCAAATCCATAAATCTATTCTTGCAAATTTTCTTTCACTAGAGTCTACACTGACTTAAAATTTATTCTTTTCAGGTAAATTTTATTTTTTCCTAAAACAGCATTATTCACCAATTCATCATTGAGCTTTAGTTTGGCATTCCAGCACCAATTCTACCACCAAAGTCAACTTCATCCTACCAGATAACCTAAATTATTTCCCACCCCACCTCCAACCCCCAGACTAATCCCCTTGAAAGATATGTTTTTAAATTTGGTTGATATGGTTTGGATCTCTTATTTTCCATGTTGTTGACTCTTTGGTTTGGATGTATAGTAATGTCACTCCACTACTATTTATCAGATAAATTTCAATTATAATTATAAAAGGAAGAATAATACTAATAGAAAATGACATTGGCATGTGTTAAAAAATACAGTCTTAATGTCCTGTATTTGATATTATCTCTAAAAGTCAACTACCTCTAGTGATATTTTAAACTTTCTTTTTATTCTTTATTAAGTAAATATGTACAACCTTTACAGATTAATTATTGATTTACCTCTTCAATAAGTGAATTAATAAATTTATATTACTTTAGCTTAATATTCCAGTTCTTGCAAAGGCATTTTATAACTGTCATATAAGTTGCACTGAATAAACCCTATTTTCTCAATAGCCTAAAAGTTGACCTGCTCTACGCACTGCTCCAAATTATCTACAAATACTTGTAGGGCCACAAAATATGTATTTTAACCCATTAGAATTTAATAATTAAAAAGTATATATCCAGAGATATCACACAGGAATTAAGGTGCTTGCCACTCATGTAGTCTATTCAGATTCTATTCCTGGCACCATATATGGTCTGCCAAGTACTATCAGGAATAAAACCTGAATAGAAAACAACAAGTAGTCACTGAAAATAGTTTGTCATGGCTCAGAATCTCAAAACAAAATCATATAGAATAAAAGGAATTGCTGGAATAGACCAACAAAAGCTTTCTTTATTCTAAATCATGATAATTTTTGTAAACCAAAAGAAATCTATGAGTTTTTAAAGGAACAATGAGGAAAAATAATATCCTCAATTATAAATTATCCTCAATTTTGAAATCATAAAGAATAAAGATGCTAAGGGGAACTGAAAAGAACTTTAACTACTTAGAACTTATCAATTTTTTTATTTTAATTTTCTCCCAACTTATAAGCATTCAGTTTGCTATCTCCACTATAGTTGTAAATATATGGGTATATTTATATTATATCTCCACTCCATCTTCACTATATTAAAATAACTACATTGCTCATTTATGTAAAGGTACAGTAGAGAACCTAAACTAATAACAGCTCAGCATAACTTTTATATATTTAACAAGTGAAAATATTCCAAATAAAGAATATATAAATAATAAAAACTAATGTTTTTGATGCAGTTCTCATGATGGATGAGTGGAATCTTTACTTTCTAATTTCAAAAAAAATGAGATTATAACCACCATATATAAATGAATTTTACCTGTGTGTGGCATAAGCAAATAGAATCACCTTGTTTTTTTCTCTGAAAGGTCAAATATAATAAAAATAAAGTTAATCAATTTATACTAAGTTTCATGGTCTGTTTTTGTAAATCACCTATTAAAAGATAATTTTTAATTAAAAATTATTTCAAAGTAAATATTGCTGACCAAAGGATTGAAGGCCCTTGACTTGCATGTGGCCAATACATATCCAATCTCTGGCATTTCATAAAACCCCTGAATCCACCAGGATTCATTCATGAGTGTAGAGCCAGGAATGTGTGCTGAGTACCAATGTGTGACCCCCAAATCAAGGGGAAAACTAAAAAATATTCACGTTATACATGATTGAATTTTGTCAAATTCATATATTTTGCTTTATTTCTAGATAAAATGATGGAGCATATTTTTAAGGGCCACACTTTTTAATACCCAGGGGCTTCCCTATGTCATGCTTGGAACAGGGTATGTTGAGAAAGGGCTGGACACTAATGCTTGACAATTGCAAAGTGGGTGCTTTGCAATTTGTTATTTGTTATTTTGCCAGCCTTTAAGATAGAAAAAATAATATTTAATTTTTGTGCAGTACCCATCGACTCTCAGGGATTACTCTTGGCTTTCTACACAGCTATTATTCCTGGTAATGCTGAGGGACCATATGAGATACAAGAGATTAAACCAGGGTCAGCTGCATGGAAGTCAAATGCCTTAACCCCTGTACTATTTTGGACCTCTCAAGTTAAAATATTAAACCAACACTGTAACTTGTCATCTATTTTAGGTATTTGTGAATAATAAAGATTTATATTCAACATATTTAGGTTTAATGTTAAGATAGCATGTTTGAACCATATATCTATGTACAATTAAAGCAATATAATTTATATCATTATATGAATTATGTATTTCCACATATATCTGAATAAATACTTTGAAAGTACATTCTTGGTAAAAATAAGATATTGTAACAGCATAATATAGTATATATTATAATATAATATTTATAGTAATTATATTGATTATATAGTAATTATATTAATAAATATAACATAGTATATATATTTTATAATAGAAAATATCTTTCTCAATTAATTAAAATGCATAAAGTATGAATCTTGTAGTTTAGACAGTGTGAAGATTAAATTAATATTTCACCAAAATTACTTTTGTAACTAAGAATATGTTGGTCTACAATGCCTTGTATTTTTGTTGTGCAACTTATTTCACTTAAAATATAAAGACAAATATTTGAAAACCAACAAGTGGTATATAATTTTTAACACTGTGATAAATGGCTGATTTGACATATTCTGTGTCGTATTTATCTTAAATCTCTGTTTTAAATTAGTATTTAAAATAAGTATGACTTAATCAACACACAACTACTATAGTTTAATTTGTTCTAAAATAATTTATAAATAATTTTAATAAGCAATATTATGACAAACTACTCATTTTTCTATGACTTACTCATTTTAAGCCCCACTTTTGGTTAATATGAATTGATTTGTACAAAATTAGTAGAAAGAAAAAAAAAGAAAGAAAGAAAGAAAGAAAGAGAGAGAGAGAGAGAGAAAGAAAGATAGGGAGGGAAGAAGAAAAATTCACAAATGTGATAGTTAATAAAGAAAAATTAAAAAATACCGAAAATTTTGGAGCTACAGAGCTAAACTAGTTTTAGCTTACTTTCTTGCCTATTGCTTTAAAACTACCATAACTATTAGAACAGAGTTATGACATTAAGTAATTTATTGATACTATAAATGATAACAATAACAAAGTGAGATGAATAAAATAAATAATATATACAGGTATCTGGATATAAGCATTTTAATAAAATATATTTAATGTTCCTAGTAAATGTACATATATCCACTAAATTTTTATCTATAAAAAAACTTAGGCTTCTATTTTATTATGGGATTGTGGTTATAGATTCAATCTCTAAACCATATATTTCCAATACGATTTTGTGTTTATTACAAATAGTGATAGTTTCTCACATTTAATATTTTATTATATTGCACTTAAAAACCTCAGAGAAGTACTTTGTTTTGTTTTGTTTTGTTTTGTTTTTGGGCACACCCGGCAACGCTCAGTCGTTACTCCTGGCTCTCGGCTCAGAAATCGCCCCTGGCAGGCACAGGGGACCATATGGGATGCTGGGATTTGAATCACCATCCTTCTGCATGAAAGGCAAACGCCTTATCTCCATGCTATCTCGCTGACCCCGAGAAGTACTTTATTATAGGTACACAAATTTATACACAAATCTAGATACATAAGTGCCTAAGTTGTATTTATATACTAATACTCATAATAAATGTATCAAAAATGCCAAAGTTCAGGCTTAAAATTACTTATAAGTAAAAATGACTTGTTTAATATTAAAGTAAATTAAATATGTATTAATATTTTTCTTTAATGGAGCCAACCCTTTCAAAATATTTCAAATTTGTGGAAAAATAAAAATCATTAGTTTCTAAAATTTTAACCACCGTAAAAATGTTTTACTGCAGTTTGAAAAATCAAATATTGTTCTTCACAAAAAAAGGAATTACACTTATCAGTCAAATGAAAATGGTAGATAAATAGTATCATTTCAGTTCCTTTGATACTGGCAGAATTGTAGCTCAGTGATAGAGCACATTATTTCACATGTCTGACATCTCTGACCAATCAGGAAACAAAATAAAAAACACAAAACAAAAAATACATTTTCATTTTGATTATTTTTTTAATTTTGAGGCGGCCATAACTGGTGATGCTTAGGAGTTACTCCTGGCTATGTGCTCAGAAATGCTCCTGCTTGGGGGACCATATGGAAGGCCAGGGATCCAATCATGGTCCATTCTGGGTAAGCCATCACTCTGGCCCCTCATTTTGAATATTTTTAGTTCATAATTTTCTCAGTTGTTAACCTTTGGTTAATAATATTTATCTTATAATTTTAATTGTCAAATTAACTCTTGAAAATATTTTATGGCATACATAACACTGCTCAATTTTTAATTCTAGCTCTGTGTCAAGAGGTCAGTCATGGTGGTACTTGAATGATGATATGCAGTATCAGACACAGAACCTATTTTGGTTGCAAATATATCACCATCTGTAAATTAAGGTTCCAGTCTCTTAACTTATCCTTTTAAACCATACATCTTTCTGGTTGAAGTAGTCACTCACAAAGTCATTTAATCATCAATATAAAAGTTGAGAATATTTCATTACTCCAAATAAGACGTGTTTCATTTTCTAAAAAAATGAAGCAAATGAAAATTAACTATAAAATTAAACATAATTTAAAACATTAAAATTAACATTTAAAAATAAAATTAAGTAACATTAAAACGAACATCTCTTGTAATAATGTATAGAAACACCATTCCAATATTCTATTATTCCATTCCCTTACCCTTTTATTGTGATGCTAAATTACATTTGTATGCATTGTAACATGTCAAATCAACAGTTTTGTAATTATAATTTATATACTTATTTTTAAACTAGTAGGGAGGGAAGCATTTGTATACATGTGAATTCATGAGAATATATAGCCTTTTCTTTCATTTGAACATGTCTTTTTAGATACTATAGGCCATATATATTAATGATAAATTCAGTGATGGATGGAAACGCAACCTTTTTATTTTCTTTGTATTATCTTGTACATGTTGTTTCTGTTAAATGTATCTCACAGTTCTATTTTCTGTTCATTTTATTGATGATTTTCTCCTTTTTTTTATTTTGAGTCTTTTCCTTCCATAAGTTGCTGATTTGAGTTGGTTCATCAGAACTAGCACGTTCTTTCATTAAGTATAACATGAGTCTGCATTTCTTTCCCATTGAGAACTTTGCAGTGTGTGTGTTTTTTTTAATGTGTTGTTCAGTGGGACTCCTTAATTAGAAGAAATGTGGCTGCAGAGTGAAGTAGATAGGCTGTGCTCTTCCTAACATGAAGTGAGCACTAACATGAATCTAAAATGACTCTTTTGATTTAAGTATGAAATATATAAGTTTAGTTTAGTTATAGTTGAGCTTATCAGATCACATTATTATATTAACAGCTTATTGTTATAATATTACATTAACATTATTATTTTAACAGCTTAATCTATTATTGCTTTTATCTGTATAACTTTTAGAACTAGATATTTTGTGTTTTTTGAACCACACCCTGTTGTCCTCTGCCATGAATGTAGGGAGAAAGAAACTTTCAATCACTACTGGTGAAAATGCCATCTAGTTAAACTTTTCTGAAAAACAATATGTATATTTATGAAAAAGCTTAAAATTGAGCTCCCTTATGGTCCAGTAATACCACTCCTAAGAATATACAGAAGGAACACAAAAATACAATACTCGATGTACCCCTATGTTTATTATAGCACTATTTACAATAGTGAAAATCTGGAAATAACCCAGGTGCCCAACAGCAGATGAGTGGCTAACGAAACTGTGGTACATTTATAAAATGGAATGCTATGCAGCTATTAGAAAAAAATGGAGACAAAAACTTGCCTATACATGGTTGAATATGGAGACTATTTTGCTGAGTAAAATGAGCCAGAGGGAGAGGTATAAACATGGAATATTCTCACTCATATGTGGGATATAAGAAAAATAAAAGACAGTATGGCCATGATATTCAGAGTCAATAGAGCATTATAACAAAAGGAGTCTTGCCACAAGGAGTGTTGAGTGCAGCTTGAGCTCTAAACACAAGGACAACTATCATGACAATAATAGTGAGGGAGAGAGGCAGAATGCCTGTCAGAGAGACAGGCGGGGGATTAGGGTGTGAGAGGGAAATGGGGGGGACTATGGTTGTGGAAATCACACTGGTGTAGGGTAGTGTATATTCTATGCCTGAAATCCTAATATGAAATTTTTGAAAACATGGTGATTAAATTAGAAAAAAATTCACTTAACACTAATCCTAACCCTATCCCTAACTCCTATTCTTAAATCTATTCCTAAATCATAACCTACACCTATTCCCAAACCTACTCTTACCCCTAAACGTAATACTACCCTTACCCCTAATTCTACCCTTACACCTAGCCCTAATTAAAACCCTAACCTAAACACTAAACCTAAGCATATCCCTAAACTTAACCCTATCCTATAACCTTAGCCCTAACAACAACAACAAACACAGGTTTGTATGGGCTTTTTACAGATAGCTGTTACTATCTTAAGAAATGTTTCTTCCACCCCTATTTTACTGAGTGTTTTAATTATGAATGTTTGTCGGATCTTGTAAAATGCTTTCTCTGCATAGATTGATGTGATGTTTTAATTTTTATCTTTCCTTTTGATGTGGTGTATCATGTTTATTGGTTTGCTTATATTGAACCATCCTTGCATCTCTGGGATAAAACACACTTGGTCATGATGTGTAATCTATTTGATGAGCTGTTAGATTCAGTTTGCTAATGTTTTGTTAAGATTTTTTACATCAATTTTCATCAGTGTAGTTTGTAGTCTGTAGTTCTATTTCTTGGCAATATATCTGTCAGCTTTGCAGATGAGCTTAATGTCAGCTTCAAATAAGGTATTAGGGAGAATTCTTGTCTCTGATATTTTGGAAGAGTCTAAAGATCAATGGTCGTAATTCTCTGTTTAATAAAACTGAGATGTAAAACACTCTTCCTAGACTGTATTTCTTGGGGAGATTCTTAATTACAGTTTCAATTTACTTGGGTTTTATAATTTTTAATGTTTTATAATATAAATCTTTATTTAAGCACCATGATTACAATCATGTTTGTAGTTGGTTTTCAGTTATAAACAGAATACCCCCCCTTACCAGTGCAAGATTCTCACCACCAGTGCCCCACTTCCTCCTTCTCCACCCTTGCCTGTATTTGACACAGACATTTTACTTCTCTCATTCTTTAACATTATCATGTTAGTTGTTAGTGTAGTTATTTCCCTAACAGTGTTCACCACACTTTTTGGTGAGCTTCAAATTATGAGCCAGTCCTTCCAGCCCTCCCAGCCCTTCACTCTATTATACCTGGACCTTATTACAATAATGTCCTTAATTTTTCTTAAAACCTGTAGATGACTGAGATCATCCTGCAATTTCTCTCTCTCTGACTTATTTCACTCAAAATAATAGATTCCATGTACATCCATGTATAGGAAAATTTCATGACTTCATCTCTCCTGATGGCTGCATAATATTTCATTGTGTATATGTACCACAGTTTCTTTAGCCACTCATCTGTTGAAAGGCATCTTGGTGGTTTCCAGAGTCTTGCTATTGTAAATAGCACTGCAATGAATATAGGTGTGAGGAAGTGATTTTTGAAATATATTCTTTGTTTTCCTAGGGTATATCCCTAGGAGTGGTATAGCTGGATCATATGAGAGTTCAATTTCCAGTTTTTTGAGGAATCTCCATATTGTTTTCCATAAAGGCTGGACTTGATACCAGAATCAGACAGAGATGTTGTCAAAAAAGAAATTTACAGGCCAATATCCCTGATGAACACAAAGATCCTCAACAAAATTCTGGCTAATAGAATTCAATGCATCATTATCAGGTAATTCACCACAACCAAGTAGGTTTCATCCTAGGAATGCAAGGATGGTTTTGCATTCATAAATCAATCAACATAATACACCATATCGACAAAAAGAAAAACAAAATCATATGATCATACTTAATAGATGCAGAAAAAAGAATTAGATAAGGTCAAACACCCATTCTTGGAAAAACCCTCATCAAGATGGGAGTGAAAGGAACTTTTCTCAATATAGTCAAGGCCATCTACCACAAGCCAATGGCAAATATTATTACTGGAGATAAACTAAAAGCCTTTACCCTAAAATATGGTACAAGATAAGGCTGCCCTCTCTCACCACTCCTATTCAACATAGTACTGGAAGTACTTGCGATAGGGATTAGGTAAAAAAAAAAAAGATAGCAAGGGCATCCAAAAATGTAAGGAAGAAGTCAAGCTCTCACTGTTTGCAGATGACATGATAATATATTTAGAAAACCAGAAAAAAGCATCTAGAAACCATAGATTCATATCCTTGCCTTTTATTTATTTATTTATTTATTTATTTATTTATTTATTTATTTATTTATTTATTTATTGGTTTTTGGGCCACATCTGGCGGTGCTCAGGGGTTACTCCTGGCTGTCTGCTCAGAAATAGCTCCTGGCAGGCACGGGGGACCATATGGGACACTGGGATTTGAACCAACCACCTTTGGTTCCTGGATCGGCTGCTTGCAAGGCAAACGCCGCTGTGCTATCTCTCCAGACCCATTCTTGCTTTTTATATTAAAGTTTTTTTTTAATTTTCTTGCTTTGATTGGCCTGTCTAGGTCATCTAATTCTTTCTCATTCAGTTTTGGGAGATAACAAGTTTCCAGAAATATATCCATTTTATTAGATTTCCTAGGTTCACAGAGTACAGTTGTTTATAATAAACTCTCATGATGTCTTGGATTTCTGATGGTTCTGTTGTAATTTCTTCCCCTTCATTCCTTATATATTGTATTTGAGCATTTTCCCAAGTAGTGTCCAACCTTACCTCTATGTACTTTCTTGAAGATGATTTAAATTTGGTCTGATTTTAGTATGGCTGTTTCAGCTTTTTTTGTTTTCAAATAGCTTGTATACTTGTTTTACATTCTTTTACCCTGAGCCTGTTTCTATCAAACGATTTTAAGTGTTTTTACAGCAAGCAGTTCTGGGTTTTGTTTCATGGTAAATTTGCTACTGTGTGACTTTTGATGAGTTAAAACTAATTTGTCCACTGACTTTTAAGGAAAGTATTGACAGAAAAGTCTGCTGTGCAATTATTTTGTGTAGGATTGTTGCTAACACAATTGGGTATTTGGGTATTTGGTTTATATAATTAAACTTTGATAGTTCATGTTGAGTCAGTTTGCTTAACCCAAGTTCTTTTAGACTTAGAATTTTTTAATCCCTCCCTCCCATATAAATGACAGTTTTTGTGGGTAACAGACTTTAGGTTGAAAATTTCATTCATTCAGCAATTTTAATGTCATTCCACACTGTTCTTTCCTGTATTTCTTCAAATGGGAAATCTTGTTTTATTCTTACATTATTTCCTTTATATTTGTTTTTACTTCTCCCTTACTGCTTTAAAGAGTCCTTATCTCTTTGTTTTTATTTTTGATGATTTTGGCATTTGAATTACTATGTGTCTGGTGTTGCTCTGTTAGGGTCTATTTTGTGTGCACTCTTTTGGATTCTAAGATTTGTACTATATTCCCTTTCCAGAAAGTGAGGAAATTCTCTTCAAATCTCTTTCTTTTTTATATATTTTATTTAAACACCTTGATTACATAAATGATTGTGTTTGAGTTTCAGTCATGTAAAGAACACCACCCATCACCAGTGCAAAATTCCCATCACCAATGTCCCAAGTCTCCCTCCTCCCCACCTGACCCCCGCCTGTACTCTAAACAGGCTTTCCATTTCCCTCATATATTCTCATTATTAGGACAGTTCAAAATGTAGTTATTTCTCTAACTAAACTCATCACTCTTCGTGGTGAGCTTCCTGAGGTGAGCTGGAACTTCCAGCTCTTTTCTCTTTTGTGTCTGAAAATTATTATTGCAAGAATGTCTTTCATTTTTCTTAAAACCCATAGATGAGTGAAACCATTCTGCATTTTTCTCTCTCTCTCTTACTTATTTCACTCAGCATAATAGATTCCGTGTACATCCATGTATAGGAAAATTTCATGACTTCATCTCTCCTGACAGCTGCATAATATTCCATTGTGTATATGTACCACAGTTTCTTTATCCATTCGTCTGTTGAAGGGCATCTGGGTTGTTTCCAGAGTCTTGCTATGGTAAATAGTGCTGCAATGAATATAGGTGTAAGGAAGGGGTTTTTGTATTGTATTCTTGTGTTCCTAGGGTATATCCCTAGGAGTGGTATAGCTGGATCGTATGGGAGCTCGATTTCCAGTTTTTGGAGGAATCTCCATATCGCTTTCCATAAAGGTTGAACTAGGCAGCATTCCCACCAGCAGTGGATAAGAGTTCCTTTCTCTCCACATCCCTGCCAACACTGTTTATTCTCGTTCTTTGTGATGTGTGCCATTCTCTGGGGTGTGAGGTGGTATCTCATCGTTGTTTTGATTTGCATCTCCCTGATGATTAGTGATGTGGAGCATTTTTTCATGTGTCTTTTGGCCATTTGTATTTCTTCTTTGTCAAAATGTCTGTTCATTTCTTCTCCCCATTTTTTGATGGGATTAGATTTTTTTTTCTTGTAAAGTTCTGTCAGTGCCTGCCCCTTATCTGATGGGTATTGGGTGAATAGATTCTCCCACTCAGTGGGTGGCTCTTGTATCCTGGGCGCTATTTCCTTTGAGGAGCAGAAGCTTCTCAGCTTGATACATTCCCATTTGTTAATCTCTGCTTTCACTTGCTTGGAGAGTGCAGTTTCCTCCTTGAATATGCCTGTAGTCTCAAATCTCTTTCTCGCTACTTGTTCTTCCCTTTTATCCTTTTTCTTCCCTCTGGTATTTCTGTAATTAGGATATTATTTCTCTTGTTTATTATTATTATTCTCTTGTTTATAATAATTATAATTATTATATTATTATTATGTATCTTACAATTTCATCCATCATTTTTTTCTCCTTTCTCTTTTGACTTCTTTTTGAAATTTGGTTGTAATTTGTCTTCAAGTTCATCTGAAATGTCTTCTACCTGTATAATTCTGCTACTGTGCCTTCTTAACCTGTTCTTTAGTTTCTTTAAATCCATTTATATGGATTGTCTCATATTCTGAAAGAGTTCTTCTTTGATTTGGTTGACTTGTTCATATATATATTATTTAATTTCACATGCTACCACCTCCTTGATCTCTGTTGTTAAACAGTACATGTTGATTTTAGGTCCCTATCTACAAGACTCAGGTGTTTTGGTGGGCTTGGAAATTTGCCTTAGTTTCTCCCTATATTGCACTTACCCTCAAAAATTTACCCATTGTTCTTTGTATTTAGTGAATTTAAATGATGGAGCTTCATGTTCCCTCTTATTTAAGAAAGATATTTATGGAATCAATTATATAAAAGTTGACTAGCAGTATATCTACCTTATAGATTATTTTCTTAAACAAGTGAAGTTATATCATTACTATATGAAAACCATCAATTAATTAACTTGTTTTATTGACTGAGTTTTGAAGTGCTATAAGTGCTATAAGAAGTGCTAGAGCCAATCTTCCCAAAAATATTAAATATAATTTAAAATGTCTTCCTGTGAATGGATGACAGACCGACCAGATGTCAGGATGGATGTCAGGCGGAGAGAAGTGCTTGGGGTAAGAGATTGGCCGTTATACTGGCAGAATGAAGTTCCCAGTTGTTTATAGAAGTAAAAGGTCCCTCCCTTAGATGACACACTTGAGAATGGATGGCAAATGGATTGGGTGTCAGTAGGCAGTAGGCTGATGGACTGGCTTGGGGGCGTAGCTATTCGCTTCTGTTTTAACACTGCTTCATTCTAAAGAATTCATAAAGTATTTCTGAAAAATAACCTTTCAGGATGTTTTTTGGCATATATTAGTCATCAAATATTTATTGAATATGCCATTTCTATTGTCCATGTGCTTGGCACTAGTAGTAAGACAGTTAATGCCTAGACCCAGGGCCTTATTCATTCTTATAATATATTCAAATTAATTACCAGTTTTATAATTTCTATTTTAGTGTCACTAATAATATATCTAATATTTATAATCTGTCCTGAATTATTTCTGGAAAATATTAAAAATCAGGAATAACTAAATCCAGTTACTCTAAAATCAACTGTTGAGAACAAAAATATCTAGTGAAAATTAAAATTCTGAAACAAATAGTATTTTGTAGCAATCTACATTAAATAAAATGAATTACTATAGAAACATATAACACCTAGGTCTATATTAGAGAAAATGTTTTGTAGGAAATAAATTGCTATGCCATTTTAGTAATATTTATTGTAAATGTGGGAATTAGATGCTTATTTCTTAAAAGAACTTTTTATTAATTCAAGTAAAATGTATATAAAATGTTATGTCATTCTGTTTGTCAGCAATTATTAACTATTAGAGGTATTTTTGATGTGCTGTTAAGTAACATAAACTAACTTTATAATCAGAAGAATATGTGTTCAGATCTTTACATTACTGTTCTTTTATCTGTGGTCAATCACCTCTTATTTCTAAATAATATTCTCTTATTTTCATCTTAGATAAAACAAAAAAAGAAATATGTTTCAAACATGAAATTGAGATTTACTTCATAAATATTGAATGTCTTCTTTTATTGAGTGTTTCATTCATCAATAATAAAAATAATTGCTAAATTTCTAATAATAACTAAACACTTAAGGTTTTATTTTAGTGGATTAATTTTAAAAATTTGAATAAATGTGATCAAGCAAATTATATTTGACTTCATATTCCAGAAACTTCAGGCATTTTGTCCTAGAATTATTGTTAAAGCAGATCATAATATATACATATATCAATTTGTAAATTAAATTGACTTATAATTTTGTTAATAGTACTTATTTTGTGTGAGAAATATTTCTTGGTAGAGAGGGGAACAATCATAATGCTTTATTTTTCCTTTAATATATGCTTTTGTTATTATTTCTTTTTTAAATTTTTTGCCTTTGTTATTATTTCCATGTTATAATGCAATGTATCTTTATAAAAACAGACAACAAATTAATATTTCTTTATAAGAAATGGGACGTGATCCTCTGAGTCCTATACGGAAGGTTTTGCCATGCAGCAAATAATATTTACCATATCAGACTAGAGATGGAAAACTTTAAGCTCCAGGTTAACTGTAGTCCAGATCCCATATTCATTTGTTTGATGAGTTCTGCAGACTCTGAAAAAAGTAAATTAACTATAAATGATAGTTATATAAAATTTGAAAGAGAATATTAGAAAGTCTGTAAATTAATTGTATGCTCTTCACCATCAGCTGACCAGCATTCCCAGCACTTTGATGAGTTCATTTGAGAAACAACGAAATTGCCACTTTTTAAAAATTATATTCCAATTTTCTACCTTTTAAAGTAAGAATGAATCTGAATCAGTTCTGATAATAGCTTATGAATACAATAGAGGCACAAGCAGCCAAAGTGTTTTAACTTCTGTAGAAGGTTTTAAATAGAAACAATTTATTCACGTTATTTCAATTCATCCTGGAACCTTGGAAAACAGACAAGCCAGTAATTTTCTTGAGCATTCATAAAAGAACATTAAAGTTCAAAGTGAATGCACACAATGTATGACATAGCAAGTACTGAAGCAATTCTTCTCACACACCTGCATAACTACACTCAATATAAGCATGAAATATGAGTTTCTTTTTCTCTAAAACTTTAAAACAGTTGTCAAAACTGTTGACAGTATTCTCAGAGAAAATCATTGAAATTTATTCTTATGGACAGTGACTTCCTAAGTCTAGTAATATTCATCGACCATAAGTACCCTAAGGTCACAGTTATTGTAAATATTAGATATCATTTCATATACTTATTCTACAATTTGATGATAAAGCTTTGTTTTCTTTTGTTCAACCTAGAATTGTTTGTTTGGAAATTAGTATATTATATCTTACAGGTTTACTTAGCTATACACTCTATTTGTTCAATTGTTAAAAGTTTTCTAGAACAACCATAAAAATGAAATTTATTATATGGGTCATATAATATTTATTATATGACATTTATTATATATAATATATACATATATGGGTGTGCATATATTATATGCACACAAAATTCATATATATATTTATAATATAATAAAAGATAGCAAGAAGTGATCAAGCATAAATTTAGCCAATATAAAGGTTTAGGACTGAAGAAATCTGACAAAAATAATATATGCTAGAGGGGGAGAATATGAAACTCTGCTGTCAAGAAGATTAGCCTCATTAAATCTAGGATTCTTAATCTTTTTATACTGTAACTTTTCACCTTAGAAATTTATATGTGACCCTATATATAAAATGAGTATACCAGTAAAGTATTTACAAATTATAAATTATGAATGAACTAATTTTAAAATAATTTTGTTACACTGACAAAGAGTTTCAATCCATTTGGTCTAAATATCAATACCATAATAATTGGGCCAAATATTTTGACCCATACATTGACCTCAATATCCTCTTGCAAGAAAAAAATCTCGTGCTGGAAAAAAGGTGGAAGAAACTTATTCCTGATCATTTTTTTGGTCACTATCTCTTTGGAATTGGTTCCTGATAATTTGTAAACACAAGTCCGAATACAAAATGATTTGTAGTGATCTGAAGTTTCAAGATTATAAATTTATTTTATAATATTCTTTAGGCCTATAGTGATATTACATCAAGAAGGGCACTTGCCTTCCAAATGACCAACTCAGACTCAATCCCTAGCATCAAATATGGTACAGAATGGGCATAATGTAATCCCTGAGCTCAGAGTCAAGAGTAATCCTTAACATTACTGGGTGTGGCAAATATATATATATATATATATATATATATAAAATATTATGGAAATAGAGTTTCATCTGAATCAACATATTAACAGCAAAAATGCAACTGTAATAAAGAAAAATTGGAAATTTGTTTTACAGAAGGATTCCAATTATCAATAAACATATGTAAAATTTCTCATTTCTATTAGTAGTCAAGGAAACTACAGTTATATATTTGCACTGGAAATTGTGTTGGAATGTAAACTGGTATTCTACTGTAAAAAACAGGTTTAAGTAACTGCTAGAAAACTGTACTTTATTAATAGAAGAAAACGTACGCAGAACACTCCATGACATGGAAGCTAAAGGCATCTTCAAAGGTGAAACCCCACTGTCCAACTAAATCGGAGCAAATATAAACAAATGGGATTACATTGAATTTAGTGGCTTCTGCACTTCAAAGGAAACGACTAGGATACAAAGATAACAGGTACACAACCATGTGATTGGGATTGAGAGAAACTATTCATCCACTACTCATCAGATATGAGGATGATATCTAAAATATGGAAGACAATGATAGGAATTAGCAAGAAAAATAATATAGCCCCAACCAGAAATGGGGAGAAGAAATCAGACATTTCTTCAAAGAACAAGGATAGATAGCCAAAATGCATATTAAAATATGCTCCACAATGTCAGGACCAAAGAAAACCCTAGCAAAACACTCCAGGACATTGAGACTAAAGGCATTTTCAAGGAGGAAACAGCACTTTTCAAACAAATGGAAGCAGAGACAAACACACAGTACATTAAATTTAAAAGATTCCGCACCTCAAAGGAAACCTTAGCTTTGAGTCATTAGAAAAAAAGCACAGCGTCTAAAGAAAGACCCCCCAAAATAGAAGGTTAGAAAATAGGGTTTAATCCGGGGAGAGGTAAAGAGGAGGCCTGCCTTCTGACAGCCAACTCCAGCAATTTAGCAGAGACCATTCAGCAGGAGCATACTGGCAGAGGCAGCTCCAGCGACTTCAGCCCTGGCCAACTGCCCCCCAAAGCAGTTACAAGGGCTCCCTCCTAATTGACATCTAAACCCTTAAAGAGACATGAACCTTCTTATGGCTGACCAGGTGCCACAAGAGTCTTTGTTCCCTTATACACATCACTAATTAATCAACAGAGAGATGCAAATCAAAACAACACTAAGATATCATCACACAGCACCAAGTAAGGCATACATGATAATAAACAAGACCAACCAGTGCTGGTGTGGATACTGGAAGAAAGGGAGTCTCATTCATGGCTGGTAGAAATGTAGAATGATCTAACTTTTTTGGAAAGTAATAGATACTCCTCAAAAAAAAACCCTAGAAATTGAGCTACCATATGATCCAACAACACTGTTAGTGTCATACATCAGGAACCCAAAACTCCATGCAGAAAAGCCCTCTGCATTTCTATATTCATCACATCGATATTTACAATAGTCAGAATCTTGAAACAACCCAAGTGCTGAAATGGGATAAAGTGATATGCATGGTACCAGTGTCAACAAGGAAAGAAAGAGAAGGAAAGATAGAGAGACAGAGACAGAGACAGAGACAGAGAGAAGTAAAGTGCCTGCCCCAGAGGCATGCATGAGGGGGGGGTGGGTATTGTCAAATGAAGTTACACCACTGATGAAGGGTGGTGCACATTCTATGACTGAAAATCATCAATCATTTGTTAACCACAGTTTTAAGTAAAATAATCATTAAAATACTTTATGGTTCAGCAATTCTATGCCTTGTTTACTGTCTAGTAAAGAGCACACTCCTGAGTATCAACATGGATTTTAAAAAATGATGAATATTTAATTAAATAAAGATTATTTTAAAACACAGTTTTCTATTAGCAGGAATTACTTTAATTACCACAAACTGAAAGCAACTAATCTGCATAAGCAACAGCAGCAGGGTACTTCATAGCTGTCAATTACTGCACAATGAAAAAGCAGAGGCACTAGGTTATTTACCTTATTGTTAATCCAAATTTGTCAAAATTGCAGGTGGTAGAGATACATTTTTCTTTAGCTATTGTACTATTGTTAGTCCCATAATTTTTTGCAGAAAGTAAATAAGACTAAGTGGAATGCCAGAGGCTCAGCAGGCAAAACTCTGACAAGAAATTTATCTTGAAACCTGATTCAATAAATAGAACAAGCCAGGGTAGATGGGCCAGGAGCCTTATGAACAATCCCTGAGCTGAGAGAAGGAGAGAGAGCTGGATTTGGGACCAGGGTAAAGTCAGATCAAGGGCCAGGTAAGAGGAATGTACAAGGAAAGGCCAAGAGGATCCAAATCTGTAGAAGCAGTTCACCAGTCATCAGCTCATAAACTCCAGCTCCAGCAACCCACAACCCACAACCCACAAACCACAAACCACAGCAACCCACAAACTCCAACACTTGAGGTGAGAGCTTTTAGTACACTTGGCCAACTGCCAGCCAACGACATTTAGCAGGGCACCTTCTTTATAAGTCGATCCTTTTTATGGCTGCTACCGGGATGTTACAATAACGTACCATAAGATTGGAACTAAATGAAATCGAAAACTTTGATAAGACAAAGAGTTGAATATTAGCTGTTTTCTATAATTCAACCTAATCTCTTCAGTCCTGTGTCCTTCATGTGTCAACCTGCTTCTAACATTGTCACTTAAAATGGCATTGTCTGCTTTCTTATTAGTAATGAAAGTTTACTTTACATATTCTTCTGTAAAAGAAATCATTACTAAGATTGCTTTTTGATTGTGCTTTTTATTTTAGTGGTGCAAAGTTGTTTGAATTTTCATAAGAATAGAAGTAATGAAAATTATAACAATTTTTACAATTGCCAAGTAATATTATCTTTGGCATGCATTTGTACCAGTCATTTACTTCTTAGCATGGCCATCTAAATTCAAAAGATTCAAATTTTTTGGAGGGCTTTAAGTTGATATTTATTTACAAAGTCAGAGAATTTCTTTTAGAACTGTACATGAAGGTTTTAGGAGAGTGGTTGAAGATAGAAGAGACTAAATAGAAAGTTCAAAATAATTCAGTCACGGTAACTGAAAGATAGCATGGAGGTAAGGCATTTGCCTTGCATGCAGAAGGTCGGTGGTTCAAATCCCAGCATCCCAGAGGGTCCCCTGAGCCTGCCAGGAGCGATTTCTGAGCATAGAGCCAGGAGGAACCCATGAGCGATGCCGGGTGTGACCAACCCCCCCAAAAACCAAAAAAAAAAAAAAAAAAAGAAAAGAAAAGAAAAGAAAAGAAAATGGTTCGGTCACAAAAAAATTAGAAACATGATATGTTTAACCAAGAAAAATGAAAATAAATATTTACAGATATTTTAGACACTCTAATCTAGAAATTTTAATATAATAATCTGGAACATTGTTGTATAAGACCCTTGAAATTTTTATTTAGATGATGTGCTTTTTATTAATGACTCAAAACTAGGTTTTCTTTCATTAGACTAATAAACATTGCAAAGTTAAATATAAAACCCCCAAATTAGCTCCAAAATATTAAATGAACTACTTTTTTATGCATTTTGTGTTCATATAATTAATTTGTAGGATAAAAATATTATGTAAAAATCAAGATCAATCCTGAATTTTTCACCCAAATTTTGTATTGTACTTAATGAAAAGTTATGATATTTCTTTTTTTGTTTGTTTGTTTTTGTTTTGTTTTGTTTTTTCGGGCCACACCCGTTTGTTGCTCAGGGGTTACTCCTGGCTAAGCGCTCAGAAATTGCCCCTGGCTTGGGGGGACCATGTGGGACGACGGGGGATAGAACCGTGGTCCTTCCTTGGCTAGCGCTTGCAAGGCAGACACCTTACCTCTAGCGCCACCTCGCCGGCCCCTATGCAATTTCTTATACTCACCGCTCCACTTCTTGTTCACTAAATCCAGGTCAGTATTTTCTTTTTATTGTATTTGAATAATTTTAACTGTTTTTCACATAAACTATAGGTTCTAATGACATAATTCTGCTTGATCAATAAGATATTTTCAATTCAAATTCAATAAAGAATAGAATTGGGCAATCAGAGTCAATTTAGAAAGATGTTGTATCTTACTTTCAACTTTCCATCTTCTTACATTATGTCTGGGGAGAAATGATGTTATCAATGTCAGTTGTCTTGAAATATATTTGCTTATTCTCAGACAAGCCAATGAAAAAGTTTTGGTTCTCAAGAAAACTAAGAATTCTTCTTTACTAATGTCTTAAAAAGAAAATGGTTTCAATATTTTGACCCAGGAATACTTCTGTGTGAAAGATTTATATCTACAGCACTAGTCTAGCGGATAGGGTGCTTGCCTATTCTTGTACCCATTCAACTGATCTGAATTATATCTCTCCCCAGAATATCATTTTTCACATTGAGTTCTAGTAGGAGTGATATCAGAGTGTAGAACCAGGAATGACGAAGTGCTAAGCTCACTTGGCTGTGACCCAAAAGCAACCAAATTTTAAATTAGTTAACCTATTATAGTAATTAAAACAAAACGATACTGAGATTCGTGCTGTGCTGCAAAATGCCAGACAATTTAGCATACCTTTATATAGTGTGTTTAACAACAGGCATGCACAATACATGAGTCAAATCTTGTTACAGCTAGCTTTTTTTTTTTCATTCTAAAAGTAAAGCCTTTAGAAATGTAAGAAAAGTAAGAATATTTCAACCAGAATAGCAGATCCAGTTGCATAGTAGGTAGAATCTTAAATTTATGCTATCTCTCAAGATCTTCCTTACTCTCTTTTTCTATCAAGATTTCATGCACCAATTCAAAGTCACAATATGAATAGGTAGATTTTATATATTTAAATATATATATTTGTAAACGATATATATATCCAGACTTTTATCATTCTCTTAGAATTTTTCTTATTCTCTATTTCTATCTCTCTCTCTCTATATACACACACACACACATATATATATATATATATATATATATATATATATATATATATATATTTGAGGTTTACTTTTGTCTGTGTGCACAAGCATTACTCCTGGCAGTTCTTTCATATGAAATAGTAGAGATAAACCAAGGTCAGCCACATGTAACCCCTATACTATCTCTCTGAACTTATTTCTAACACTTAATATTAGTGACAAAAATATATAGTGTTTCTATTTGATAACTTCCAGTCTTCTTCAAGATATCTAAGCATAATTATTCTACCTTTTTTGGGGATGAACAAAGAATTGTGTTCTGAAAACATGAGCACTTGGCTAAAACGTCAATATTCACTTTTATGTCTTTGAAATCATAATTCTTCTTTTAGTTCTATTGCCTTCAAGAGTTTAAAATAAGTGTTTCATTATAATACAGATGTGCAGTGGTATGTATATCCATACCATTTTGTTAAAGGCAATACAAATTAAAAATGCAACTTATGAACGATATTGTAAAATAACAAAATTTTTTTTAATTTACTCAATTACCACTAAAATTAGTTTCTTACAGAAAAGTAAATTTTCATTTTTGTGGGAATTTTTGTTAATCAGATATTAGAATAATTCCTGAGTGAATGATGACTAGATGACTGATATTTAATTCTACACATAAAATTCTACACATAAAAAAGCATAAAAAGTTAGGTTGAGGGGCTGGAGAGATAGCACAGTGGTAGGACCAATGCTGGCTCATACTCCCGCATCCCATATGGTCCTGCGTACCTGCCAGAGGCTATTTCTGAGCACAGAGCCAGGAGTAACCTCTGAGCACCACCAGGTGTGGTCCAAAACCAAAAACAAATGAGAAAGTTAAGTTGAAATATAAGCACTCGGGGCCGGCGAGGTGGCGCTAGAGGTAAGGCTAGCCTTACAAGCGCTAGCCAAGGGAGGACCTTGATTCGATCTCCTGGCATCCCATATTGTCCCCCAGGCCAGGGGTAATTTCTGAGCACTTAGCCAGGAGTAACCCCTCAGCATCAAACGGGTGTGCCCCCCCAAAGAAAAAGAAAAAAAAAGAAAAGAAATATAAGCACTCAAATAAATACAAATATTTATTTGAAAAATGAGAAAATGCTAGCCCCTTATCACTCACCATTTAGAATATGATATTTTTATCTCCCATAAAATATATTGAATAAAATTGATACTTGTTTTTATGAATGTATATTAATTTAATTATGCTTAAATAAAATTTGTGTACATTTTCTCCATCATAACTTTAAAGATAAAACTAAAATTCTATTAATAAAGATTATTCAGTTTACCACAGATATAGCTGAACTTTTTTATATAGTCAACTGTTTAATATCATTTAATAATAGAAGAGGCCAATCTGGCTTAGAAATAAATACAGAATGTTATCAACCTTATAATACTGCTGTGCCCATTTGGATGGAACATTATTTTTATAGCTGTTTATTAGTTAACAGAAAATATTTTGTAGCTTTTATTAAGCAGTGATGAAAAGCAATCTTCACATTCATACAGATTCCATGACCTGATTCTTTTTTTTTTTAATGTTACTCCAATGTTATTTTATCCTCTGGCTTTTCTATGTTGCCTAGGAGACAGTATAAATCATAGCCATTTGAATTCACTTGTCATTTTTAAAAATAATTTTATTGTGATCGAAGTGAACTACAAATCTTTAACAGTAATATTTAAGGTACATAATGGCAATAAATTAGGGCCATTCTCACCACCAGTATTGTCCTCTCTTCACCCCTGTTCCCAGCATACATCCTTCACTTTGCCCCCTAGGTGTATAGCTTGTTATGATTGGGTATCAATTCTGTTGTTGTTGACTTCGGGTTTGGTGTTTAAGTCTGATCATTTTTATTTCTACTCAATGATCATAAAACTAATTGCTCCTGGTACCATACATTTCTTCCCCCTTCAATTTATGAGGGATAACAATATAATTCAAGTTCTGTGGTTCTGTTGGGGAAAAAAAGAAATGTAAAAGCTAGGAGGAGTCCACCTAGTGGCTTTAAATATCAATTTAAAGGAAAAAAAGGAAAAACAAAAAACAAGCAAACAAAAATTTAATGACAAAAACACAACAGCAACAAAAAACATCAACAAAACAACAACCACAAGAAAAAAGGGAATAAAAAGGAGGACTAGTGTGGTAAGGCTTTGTAGGTTTTTTGTTTTTGTTTTTGCTTTTGCATAGGCACAATAGGTATTGCAGGAAGTTAGAAAGTTGGCCTAAGAGATATAGGGTTTCTCCACCCTTGAAGCATACTGTCATGGAAGGAACTACAGCTCTATACACCTCATTATTGAACCCCAAGATCATTTTATGGTGCCATGAAAAGCAATCACTCCTGGCTTGGGGGACCATATGTATGCTGAGGATAGTACCCACTTCCATCCTAGGTCAGTTGCATGTAAGACAAACGCCTACCACTGTACTACTTTCTGGCCCCTAAATCACAATGGTTTTTAAAAATTAAATTAAAGTATATATTTTTTTTCCAACAATCAAAGGTCATTTCCTGTTATGTATGTGTTCCCAATAATTGAACTTAGGGTTTCACACATTGAAGTTTTCTGAAATTGAATCCTGGAATCCCTACCTTCTGCAAACAACCACCCCAAATACTATGGTTTTTTTCATTAATTAATATCTTTATTTAAACACCTTGATTACAAATATGATTGTAGTTGTATGATTTCAGTCATGAAAAGAGCACCCCCTTTGACCAGTGCAACATTCCCACCACCAATGTCCCAAATCTCCCTCCTCCCCACTCCATCCCTGCCTGTACTCTAGACAGGCTTTCTATTTCCCTCATACATTCTCATTGTTAGCATAGTTTGCAATGTAGTTATTTCTCTAAACTCATCCCTCTTTGTGGTGAGCTTCATGTTGTGAGCTCGACCTTCCAGCCCTCCTCTCTTTGTCTCTAGGCATTATTAAAATAAAGTCTTTTACTTTTCTAAAACCCATAGATAAGTGAGACTATTCTGCGTCTCTCTCTCTCCTTCTGACTTATTTCACTCAGCATGATAGATTCCATGTACAATCATGTACTTCATCTCTTCTGACAGCTGCATAATATTCCATTGTGTATATGTACCACAGTTTCTTTAGCCATTTGTTGAAGGGCATCTTGGTTGTTTTCATAGTCTGGTTCTTGTAAGTGGTGCTGCAATGAATAAATACTGTTTTACCTCAGTTTTCTACAAAAGTGGTGAAAATGAGGAAACGTGCCTTAAGCCTCATGTTAAAAGACTTTCGATTTTGTGCTGTTGATATATGATGTTAGGTATAGGTTTGTTATATGCAGCCTTTACTATATTGAGGTAAAATCCTTCTATATTTGTATTCTTGAGGTTTTACTATCGTAAATGAGTGTTGAGTCGAACAGATTTTCTTGCTTCTATTCATATGATCATATAAATATTGTATGGTATATTACATTAATTACATATTCCTATTGTTGATATTATAAATTATGTTATATTATTTGCACAATTAAAACTATTTTGAATCTCATTTACATGCTATATAATAATTTTATGTAATATTAGATTCAATTGGCTAAGATTTTGTGAGGCTGTTTATATTTTCACTATAAATATTGATAAGCAGTATTCCTGTTTACTAATGCAACTATCTATTTCTGATATTAGGAAAATGCTGCACTCAATAATTTGGGAGAGAACTCTTATTTTTTAATTATCTAGAAGAGTTTGAGAAAGATAGGTAACTGAACATCTATAAAAGTTTGCTATAACTCAGCAGTAAATCTGTTTGGACCTTAGTTTTCTTTTGAGGGGGATTTTTTTGAATACTATATAAATCATCTTACTAGTAATTGATCTGTTTAAAATTTATGTCTTCCTAATTCAATATTGGGTGGCTGTCGTATAATATAAAGTTATTAGTATCTTCTAGGTTCTATTTTAATGAAACATTGTTCTTAGTTTCGTTCTTAGATAACTGTTTTGTTACTGATTTCTGTCTGTTCTCTCCAATGTTGAAACTGTTGTACAAAATCTTCTAGTAATGCTGTAGTGTTCATATTTCTATCATTAGTTGTTTTAAGAAACTTGTGGTATCTTCATTTGATGCATATGTTTTCTTCAAAATGTCAATTTTTCTTGATTAATTCTTATTGATCTTTTAATCAATGAATAATGTCCGTCCTTGTCTCTTTTTAATATTCTTTATTATGAACTCTAGATAGGTATGCTACAAGAATGACCTACCTTTTGTCTCAATTGCCATTTATCAGTATGGTTATTTTCCATCCTTTTGCTCTGAAAGGACATATTTGTCATGAAGGTTTAAGTACATCTGTTATAAACAAAAAAAAAACATTAGATTTTGTTTTATGATCAATCTATCCAGGTTGTGCATTTAAATTAATGCATTAAACATTGATAGAGAATTTTTGACATAAAAACATACTGTCATTTTTGAAAGATATCTTAAACATCTGATTTAATGATGTTAATATACATATTATTGGAAAAATAGTAAAAAGTCATGTGTTTCATGATAATTGGTGTTTACCCTGACACTTCCATTAAGATTATGAACTTCTAAAATCTGTAAAAGAAGGAGTCATTGTAGAATTTACCAAGAGATTTACCACTCAACTGCTTCCCAGAAATATACTACACTATGAAAGTTGACAAATAAATTGCTAGAAACTCCTCTGTCTCACTCACAAAACCCAATGTGTTATGTAGTCTCTGATGTGAATCAAATAACTTCAGCATGATTAACTTTACTAATCATGTTTTTCACAGAGAATGCCTTTTGCTTTGTTTTCTGGCTTTATTGTACTGGTACACTGCACTTAAATTATTTTTATCCACAAATCTGAACAGAAGTGTTATAATGACTCCCTTGACATTCTTTCTTTGGAAAAATGTTAAATTGGTATCTAATGAAAGTAAGTCTTTCTATTTTGACAATAGAACAGAAGTTGCAAGGTTTTGTGGTATGAATAGAAGGGAGCTGAGAATATTAATGTAGATGTATTGGCAATAGCATAGCAAGGACCAGTCAGAATTGTGTTTATTATGTGTATAATATTAACACTCCTGATGCCACAGGTCTTGTATGTTAGAGTTCTTTTATTTGATATCTCTTTAGAACTCATGTAGGTATATCTCCATATTCTGCAGTTACTGCAGAAACATAATCTTTTCAGTCCTGGGAATCAAGATGGATTATGGTCCTACTTCTCTTCCTCTAGGCCACTACCATCTCACCATTGTTGCTCACTACTTCTGTCTCATTCTCTGCCACACCCCAGAGGTCGCTTCCCTCTTTCCCTCCTAGCAGCAGCCAGCAGCAACAGGAAATATTGCCATAGCAGCAGCACCAGCAAGGCAGGCAGACAAACATAAAATCACCTTCTACATAATGTCCTGGGTTTATATCCCTTTCCTTTAGTCTTTTATGCTACTTGATTGATTACCCTCTATGAGATCATTTGGAACAACCTTGCTGTTTGTGCATGAAAATAAGGTGTGGTGTTTGTCAGATGACCTATAAGACTGTGCATGACCTTATCTGCATTTATAAGATGATCTCATATGCCCTTAGTGCAATAACGTCTTGAGGAAGGCAATATGGATTGAATATGAAAATTATGGTGTCTATAATGATCCAAGGGAAGTATACCACTCCTTTTACTGATACCTCCCTACACTCTTCCTCTATACTATTGATGCAGTCTTATTTTATACCCTAATCACTGACATTAACACTATTATTGGTACCATGGCATTTCAATAATAAAATATAAAATCAATACATAAATAAATTAATTTGACCTCACTTATTCTTTACCTTAAAATGCTACTGAAAATTTTGAACTAGTCTACAATCTCACAAGCAATGAATGAGAATCCATTTCTCCTCACATCCACTCCAGCACTGGTTGAGCTGATTCATTTTAATGTGTGCCCATATCTGTGGTGTGAGATCATATATCATTGTTTGAATGTGCATATCCCTAATGAACAATGTTGTGGAGCATTTTTACATGTGCCAAAGATTCAGGCTGAGGAGATGAGAGGGTAACTGGACACAATAAGGGTGGGAAATATGCATTGTTGAAAGGATGGGTGTTGGCTATATAGATGACTAAAAGTCAATAGTGAACAAATTTGTAACTATATCTTGCAGTTATTCAATTAAATATTTTAAATGCCAGTGAAATAATATTTATTCATTTGTCTTTCAAACGCTCAAAGGAATACCTATAATTTGTTAGCATCGATTTGGGTGCTATTTAATGGTGTTTAATGGCTAACATTCATTTTTCTTTTCTCTGGTGGGGAGTGTGATGTCATAAAATTTAGGTATGTAAATCAATCATTAAGATTATTAAAATATGATACCTCAAAAATGTTAATGATATAAGGTGGCCAAGTAGCTATGATTTTAATGCAATATGGCATAATTTCAAATTTCAAGATATCTTAGTTTCTTGGCAACAATGAAAACAGCTAATGTACAAGAGGGAAAGGCTTCAAAAATTACATCATGGAAGTAATGGGTCTTAAACTAGTAGTAGTTTATCTAAAGCTCAGGTTGTTCTTCTTTTAAAGTCTATGTTTATTCCACTACGAGCAGTAGCATCTGTGTGGCTACCTGAGCACAAACTCAGTGGTTCCTTTGAAAGTTACTTAGAATACTATATAATGCCTTTAATTATTTGTAAAAATCGAAGACATATTCAAATGAGGAAGATGAATGAGATAATGTTAGAGATGTATGAGATAAAAATGTTGAACTCTAGGCCAAAAAGAGAGTTTCAGGTGCCAAAATACATACTTTTCATGCTGTCTACTCACATTTGATCCCTGGCACCATATGGTCCCCCCCAAGTGTTGGGAATAATCAAACTAAAGGTAACTCTGGACCACTGTCAGATCTGACCAAAAAACTAAAAAGAATTAAAAAATAATGACCCAGAAAGATATATAAAAAATCCATAGCATGGATATCTTATTGTCTATATTAAAGATTTTAATAAGAACATATTTAGCAGAGCTTGAGGACAGTGCTGCTGAACAAAACATACAATGCCAAGGATCAAACTGAACGCCTGGTACATGCTTGTTGTGTGCTCTGCAATTTGAGCTGTCTTCCTGAACCCATTAATTTTACCTTTCTTTTTTTTTGGTTTTTCATTTTTTAAGGGCCATTTCTGTCTTTGCAGTCAGGCATAAATTTTGGATGGAATTGGGGGACCATATGAGGATTAGGTATAAAACCTAAGTCAAGCTCACATAGGGCAAAGAACCTATGAGATCTACTTTAACTCTAGTTTCCTCCATTTTACTTTGCTTTGCTTTGATTTTTTACTTTATTTTTGCTTTATTTGGTTTCTTTTGTTCTATTTGTATTTGGGAGTCACTCTCCCAGAGGTGGTCAGGAGATCATGTGGTATTGGAGGTTGTACTCTAGGTTCCTGCATGTAGACCATGTGATCCATTCTTTTGATCATTTTTCTAGTGTCCAATCAACTTTCTGATCATTTTTCCCTTATCTTTTGTCCCCTGCTGACCTAATTCTCAAATGTTGGGCTAATGTTCGTCCTTTTCTCATGTTGTACAGTGTCATTCCCAGACGACTTTTCTATCCTCTTTAATTAACACTCACAATATTCTCTAATGACACAATTTCATTATTAGTTCATTAAAATAAGCTGTACCTTTCAATACATAGATTCATGATTTTAGCTTCTTTTTTTATCTTTGGACCACGCCCAGTGTTCTCAGAGACTATTCCTGGTTCTTTACTCAGGAATCCCTCCTGGCAGACTCAGAAGACCATATAGGCTACTGGGGAACACAACACGGTCAACCACATGCAAGGCAATGCTATTTTTCCAGCCACTCAGCTTCACTTTTTAAATAAAACTTCCACCACACACATAAAAATAAATAAAAGGAAATTATAGGATGAGAAAATCTATATTAGCAAAAAAGAAAATAAAGCAGAAGAGAAATTAAATGCTAAATAGTATAGCAATTAATAAAAGGGCAAAGATAATTGAAATTCACATGTTTCAAATTATATTATTAATTACTTGAAATAATATAATTCTTAAAATTTGGAACCTAGGTGTTTGAGCTTTTCCCCAGTTCTGATTATGATTGATTTCTATTGTTTGGGGGGTTTTTTTGGTTTCATTTTTTGTTTTTGTTTTTTGGGACACATCTGGCAGTACTCAGGGGTTACCCCTAGCTCTGAGGTCAGAAATTGCTCCTGGCAGATTTGGGGGACCATATAGGGTGCTGGGAATTGAACCCAGGTCCGTCCCATGTTGGCCATATGCAAGGCAAAAGCCCTACCACTATGCTATGCTCTAGCCTTGTGATTTCTATTTTAAACATACAGTTGATATGATTTATCTTCTTAATTTAATGAGGCTCTGTTTTGTGACCCAGAATGTCACAAAGCTTTCTATCTTGCAAATGACCTCTCTATACTGGAAAGTATATCTACTCAATTTGGGGAGGAGACATAGACAGTTATATGTGCTACATATCTGTTAGACACATCCAATTTTTCTTTCAAGACTAGTATTTCCTTGTTGAGATCTTTTTGTCTCAGCCTTGCTGCTAATATTTTCCTTTTGTCTATTAGTAGCCAGTTCAGATATTTTAATGGCTCAACATTAGTATTAAGTATTCAGTAATGGTAGTTCTTGAAGTACCTCTTGATCACTGAACAATTACCATCACTGTCCCTTACAGCCTTTTAACATTTGAAGTCTATGTTTTCTGATATAACTACAATCACCCCAGCCTTTTCTGGTGGGATCTTTGACACTAAACCAGCCAGCACCGGAGGCTCATTCTATTCTTGAAAAAGATAAACCAAGCCAGGAAAAATCATTGGTATACTCACCTTGCAGTTGGAAACTGGAGAAATATAGAGAGTAGAGTTGGGCAAGTTCCTTTCCTGCCAAAACCTTTCCATCTGCATGCACACACCAAAATTTCCACTACAACAGTAGCCTGCAGCCATAGACATGACCTACTGCCACTGCCTTATCAGCCATGTAGTTTGGAATTTCTAGACTATGTGACTACATATTTTATTGCACAGCACCTCCAGATTTTTCAATATTCTCACCCAGTAGGAACACAAGAAATTAGATGTCAAATTGGCTTAGAATCAATCCAATATTGCAAAATAAAACAAAAGACATATTTATCATCTAGCAACATATATTTTGTTAAATCATCCGACAGTGTCTTAATAAATTTTGAGATATAATAATTGTCACGAATTTTATTTTGCTTTACGTTTTTAGTGTAGTTACGTTACTCGTAAACAATCAATATAAAGTATATTTTTTTCTGCTTGCCAACAGCCCAGGATTGGGAGTAAATGGGAATATAGGGACAATGTTGGAGGAAATTTTACACCTGTAGTGAAATTGGGGTTAGAATATGCAATGTCAGAAACAAAAGTATTTGTAACAACTATGTAAACCATTACGTTGAGATAAAGTAAATCAATTTTATTATGTTAAAAACAGTGATTTACAAATGTATTGGTAGTTAAATTTTAGAAATATATTTCAGTACCAATCCCACCATTAGTGTCATCTCCCATAGTCAGTATTTTCATACTCCATCATTCTTCCACCCTGATCATTCTGTTTGTCAGATTAACAGGCACATTAAAAAAGTCAGTGGTTGCTGCTTAAATATTATATTTTCAATGCTGTTGAGTCTAGGCTTTGGATATATAACTGTACCACTCTCCACTTCACCAAAATAAAAGAATCCCCAAACCCTGTTCTCCACTTATTTCTCATTTGTACCTTCTAGCCTTGATTTTATCTCTTTCTTTGTCCTCTGTTCCCTGTCTTCTGGAGCCAAGGATAATCTAGGCAAATCCCTTTACTGAATTACATTACTCATCTGACCTTTTAAAAATCCTCCTTTAATGCCTCTTGCAAAAATGATTTCAACTAACAGTCTGAGTACAATGAGTAGAGCCATACCTTGAGGCATTAGCCTGGAGGTCAACATGACCTGAATAGTGAAGCAAGTAGAGTATTTTAAGTATAGATGTAGACCTGGAGAATGGATATTCCAGATTTTTTTAAACAATCCCAATTTCTGTATAATTTTTCTATGACATTATTAATCTCCTTGATATTTACTCAGAATTTCCTTCTTCCAAACTTTATTTTTTTCCTTCCATGCACACTAAAGTTAGAAGTATTATCTTGAAGACACTTGGTATATTATATTCATTATTTTCCTTCATTTTAATTAATGAAAGTCATGGAAAAGAAAAGTCTAGAGTGACACACATTGATATGCTTTGTAATAAGTATAAGCCATTCTAACATTCTAACATTTTAAGAATCGCTTAAATTATCATGCCTAAAGTAAAATTTGCAAATATTCCATTTAATGATATTCATCTTACTTTGTTATGTTGCTAACATTAAGTAACTGTCACTTGGGAGCATGGCATTAATAATTTAAATTAATTTAATGGTTTAGATTACTTTCTCAAAAGACCTTTTCTTATCTTATGCATGCTAATTACTTCTCCATAGAAATTCTTTGTCACCACATAAGACATACCCACAAATTTTAAAGCATCATGTACTCTACTTTTAGCATAGCACTTAATTTATTGTACTGCTTTTGTGACTTTCATTTTAATCAATAACAAATATTGAGGCTAGACCTATTCTTCTGGTTTTTAATATAATTGCAAAGTGTTCTTCAGTAATGAACTTTTAAGATTTTTTTACTTACAAAAATTAATACAATCAATTTTCAATGATGAGAGAGAATGTGCTTCCACAGAAGATAGGGCCTTGCTACTCTTGGGGTCAAGTGAGAATTAAAACTTCCTTAGACTCTTTGTGAGTTTACAAAATAAGTGAGAGAATTTAAGTGCATAAAAGCAACAAAAGAAATAATAAGAAGGGGAAGGAAGGAAGGAAGGAAGGAAGGAAGGAAGGAAGGAAGGAAGGAAGGAAGGAAGGAAGGAAGGAAGGGAGGGAGGGAGGGAGGGAGGGAGGGAGGGAGGAAGGAAGGAAGGAAGGAAGGAAATAGGAAGGAAGGAAGGAAGGAAGGAAGGAAGGAAATAAGGAAGGAAGGAAGGGAGGGAGGGAGGGAGGGAGGAAGGAAGGGAGAGGGAGAGAGAGGGAGGGAGGGGTGAAGGGAGGAAGGGAGGGGGAGGGAGGGAGGGAGGGAGGGAGGAAGGGAGAGGGAGAGAGAGGGAGGGAGGGGGGAAGGGAGGGGGAGGGAGGGAGGAAGGGAGGGAGGGAGGAAGGGAGGGAAGAAGCAAGGAAAGAAGGAGGAAGGAAAGAAGGAGGGAGGGAGGAAGGGAAGGAGAGAAGTTAAACACCAGTAGACACTAAATTGTCTCAAACAAATTACATTATTTTAAAAAAGGCATCCTAACCTTTATCTAGTTGGATGGTTAGCAACTCATACTGACTCTCTTTGAAATGAATGCCTCATATTAAAACTTTAGGTAGGCACAAGTATTACCAAAAAGTATAACTGTTAGAATTTATATTAAAATTTGTTTATGAAATTATGATATAGCTAAGAATATATATAATTATCATTATATTCTTATATATCTAAAGAATTGTATTGAGATAGCATGGATTTGCTACATTTTTATATTTCCAGGTATAAAATTGTAATTCTATGTCTATATATCATTCATTATCACAATCAAAAATCTGATATTTATCTAGCCCCGAACACATGATCTCCTGTATACATTTATTTCCCTCCTAATCTACTTGCATTCTGGTAACTTTAAATATCATATATAGATTTGGAAAAAAGAGTTAATAATTTAATTTGTTTCTTCATTTGCTCTGTTTCTTTGATAACACAATGGGTGAAGTGATGCAGTATTTTTCTATTTTTGATATTTCATCTAGCTTAATACTCTCTAGATCCATTAATGTTGTTACAAATGACTTTTGTCTGTTTTAATTACTATACACGTTTTCTTTATTCATTGATTATCTTCAGTCCTGTTTACTATAAATTTTGTGTACTTAAGTTTTTGTTTCTATGTTTCACTCCACATTGCAGAGAATTTCTAATAACATGTGGAAAATTTAAAATTAAATGTAGTATAAATTTAATAAACACAATAGTTATAGCTTATATTTATGCAAAGTATAATTAAATATTGTACCACTTGTATGTCCTAGGACGGACCGCCGTTAGATCCCCTGGCATCCCATATGGTCCCCCAAGCCAGGGGCAAATTCTGAGCACATAGCCAGGAGTAACCCCTGAGCATATATGGGTGTAGCCCCAAAACAAAACAAAACAATACAAAAAATGGTACTACTTGGCATCAATGTCACTAAAATTCATAGTTGGGGATTTTTAATGAGTAAGTTACAATTTTATGAGGAATAAATAATAATTTCTATGTGAATATTCTTAGATAAATATACATACCTAATATTACATTATTTTATCTCATGAGCTTAAGAAATTCTAACATATATAGGTTTCGTAGTAGTGTAAGATACAATAAAGTATAGAGATCTTTAGTAAATATTAGAAATCATTGCATGTTCCTAACAAAGGCTTTTCAAATATGAGAATAGAAGAGCCATTTTCTTGAGGTTGGAGAGATAGTACAATGGGTAAGCCCTCTGCCTTGCATACAGTTGACTTCAATTAAATCCTAGCACCATGTATTGTCTAATTATTGACATCAGGATTGACCCCTGAGCATAGAGCCAGGAGTAATTCCTGAGCATTGCAAAGTATGACCCAAAATTAAACAAAAAAAGTCATTTTAGAATATTTTAAGATTATAGCCAGCTTAATAATAATATATAGATAAAAGATTAAACAGATAAAAATGTAGCAGAAAATATACAACAGTAGATCATTCTATTTATGATAAATGATTCATGTAAATCAATGATAAAATTAAGCATGCTATACAAATTTTGATCATCACCTCATTTTATATATAGAAATTAATGTTAGGAAGGTTAAATAGCAAACAAAACCTACTCAATGAAAATAAAGTTCAAAAAAATCCCACATGATTACTGAATATTTACCTAACATTAATGAATCACTGACAGATTTGAAAATATACAAATACTGTATTTTTACAACAGTTAATGAAATGTTAACTGAAAGAAAACTATTTCCAATAAAAGAAACATAAGCTAAAGCAAAAGTTAAAGATTAACAAATGATGGAGTATTTTAGACAACTGATAAATTACTATATAACTTTATATACTAATGATATATCATTTTCATGTTTTACATTAATGTTATTGAGTTATGATTTACAGTAATATGAATATTAATATCTTTAATATGCAATTATACTTCAACACATAAATCACCTGAATGTCAACATCCTTTACCATTCTCACTAGATACCTTTTTGTCTACCATTTATTGTTTCTCCCTCAATCCCCCATCTCATTAAGTAAACTAAATTCTGTTTAGCATAATCTCAAGGTTTTTTCCCCATTGACTATTGTCTATTCGCTTAGTTCATTTCTTCTACTCTGCATATAAGTGAAATCATCCTGTATTTTCCCATCTTCTAACTCATTCCACTTAGTTCCATTTAAATTCCAATTTCATCTACCTCTAGTTCTGACCATCTGTAGTAAAATACAAAACTTTATCCTTTCTTATAGCTGAGTGCTATATTATTGTATATAACATTTCTTTATTTTGTATATTGAGCTCGTAAGATAGTTACCAATCTTGGTTATTTAAGTAGCATTGTAATAAACATAAGTGTGCAAATATCTTTTCAAATAATATTTGTGGCATATTTAATAAATAAAAATAAATAAATAAAAAACCTATAAGTTTATTTGGAAAAGTGGTAGACAATAATTTTTTCTTAAGATTATAGAATTCAATGGAAATTAATACACTCTTTATATATTTTTGAATATATTCTATATCTCTATTCCAGAGTCATATGGGATCTATGCCAATGTTTTTAAAATTGCAGGTTTTTAGTGGAGGGACATGCAACAGTGTTCCAGGAATTACTCTTGGCACTGATTATGTACCATGTAAAACAGGTGTTTGGACATTGGCCTCCTATTTGCAAAACATGAGTTCCAGCCTTTGAGCCATCTAAAGCCATTCTAGAAGCCCTTTCAAATGCAATTTCTGATTCAGTGAAATTATAACAATTTAAAATATATTTATACCACAAAAAATAACATGTGGACCTCTGCAAAAGTGGTAAATCATGGACATCTAAAATACTCTCTTCCCTAAAAACAAAACAATGTCAAAATTATTAATTTGTGACTCTAAAATCAATTCAATAATTACAGCAACACAACAAAGGTCTGTTCTTAACAAAACTGAGTCTTAATTAGAGCAAGTATCTCTGTGACATTTTTACTTATCTATCATTATTTCTCAGGGTAAAGTTAACCTTCAAAACTAACCATTTCCATTAACGATGGAACTAGATCAGGATTGGACTTTATTCAGAGCTTCTTTTTTTTTCATTATTTAGCAGAGTATAAATTTTAGAGGAAGTTGGTACTATTATTTTACATGTGCCTTGTTGAAATAACTGACAAAAATATTTCAAAAACTCTCTACACTCTTTTCAGTATGTTCCTTAGTATTATTCTATTACAAAAAGTAAAAATAGAAAAAGGCCATGACATAATAGCAAAATTATGGGTATGTTTTTTATACATAAATGCAAATATCAGGAAAATAAAATAGCAAATTAAATACAGAATAATTAAAAATATTCTACATTCGGACAGCAGATATTAACCCAGTAATGAATAAATGTTTAATATTTTCATATCATATAATGCAATAATATATCTTATCATAAAATAAAGGACAACAATGCCAAATTGTATTAATAGATACACAAAAAGTATTTTAAAAAACTCAACAATCTTTTGCTTTTTTAGAAATGACAAATTTGGGCAGGAGCAAAATGGCTGACCCTGGTTCAATCTCTGCCACTACATATTGTACTATTGGATTGTGCCATAAACTTAAAATACTATCAAAATAAGGTTCTTTCCTCTTTGAATATTTATTTCCTTCTTTCAAGAAACCTAATAACTAAACATTATGACTTACGTATGCAAACAGATCAAAATAATTTGCATTCATGTATTAGCTTTCAATTTTGAACTTCAGCCTACTATATCATATTATCAATCTCCCTGATAATTTTAAGCAACAACGTTAGCTACAACATTTATCTTCCTCAAACAATTCCAAAATCACACATAAATTTCTCCTTTCCTAATTCTTTAGGCCAAGAACAACTAAATCAAATCCATGTTTTAAATGCATTAACAGTGTTGTGTCTAATATAGCTACCTTATTCTTTTAGAGATTGCATATGTTTTTTTTTTTTGGGTCACACCCGGCAGTGCTCAGGGGTTACTCCTGGCTGTTTGCTCAGAAATAGCTCCTGGCAGGCACGGGGGACCATATGGGACACTGGGATTTGAACCAACCACCTTTGGTTCTGGATCGGCTGCTTGCAAGGCAAACGCCGCTGTGCTATCTCTCCAGGCCCAGTGTTGTGTCTAATATAGCTACCTTATTCTTTTAGAGATTGCATATGTTTTTTACATCCATGTACAGATAAGTTGTTGTGAAGATTAACATATGTATATTATTGAGACCTTGAAGAAAGTGTTTAGCATTTTCTTCTTGAATTGTATTTCACAACTCACAAGTTTTTGTTTATTGGCTCATTAGTTTTATTTCAATTTGACATTTTCTTGGGCCTTTATATCTTCCTATGTATAACTGCATCTGGGAAAAACGTCATTTTGCTCCATGTGTTCTTAATCAATTCATATATCTAATTATTTTGTTATCAATTATATCATGAGAACAAAATATGATTCTTTGAATAATTACTCTCTATAGATAACTACTCATTATTTATTAAATTCAATAATTAATTAATTATACTATAAAATATAAAGTATGGTTTAAAACACCTTAAACTTAATTTACAAAAGAAAGAGAATTAATCTAATACTTAAAATATTCCAGTCCTTTTTGTTTTGTTTCTGAACCACATAGAGCAGTGCTCAGTAATTTCTGTGTGTTTAGTGTTTGAAGAGGACAGAGTACCATTTTTTAGCTGATTGCTGCGATATAATGGTGGAGAGCAGCAAAATTTTCTAAACAACATCCTTATTAAGACTTCTAAACAAAATACTAGCATTGCTTATGAAAAAGAATAAATGGAAGATTACTTTAGTACAGAGAATATATAATAAAAATCCATACAGAAATCATCAGACTAAGTAGTAGAGCTTTGACCACAAAAATAGAATGTTGCATGCTTTTTGATTTGTAAAAAAAAACAATACTGTCAGAAAGGTCCTATGGTCAAAATTATATTAAAGATTCAATGGAGTTTCAATCAAAATTCCAATTACTTTATTCAAGTATAGATAACAAATATTAATAAGCTTGTGTGCAGCCATGAAACTTTCCCAATAATTAGGGATATGAGAGGAGAAAATTTTGGTAGTATCTCATTCGCTGTCTTTAAACTATACTATAAAATGATAGTACAGTGCATAGGGAACTTTTATATAGCCAACTCAGATTCAATTCCCCAGAACCACATATGATCTTCTAAGCCACAACACGAGTGATCTCTGAAGAGCTTTGCCAGTAATAAGCACTGAACACAGCCAGGTGTGGTCCTCAAACAAAGAAAGATAGAAAAGGGAAGAAAAGAAGAAAGAAAGAAAGAAAGAAAGAAAGAAAGAAAGAAGAAAGAAAGAAAGAAAGAAAGAAAGAAAGAAAGAAAGAAAGAAAGAAAGAAAGAAAGAAAGAAAGAAAGAAAGAAAGAAAGAAAGAAAGAAAGAAAGAAAGAAAGAAAGGAAAGAAGAAAGAAAGAAAGAAAGAAAGAAAGAAAGAAAGAAAGAAAGAAAGAAAGGAAGAAAGGAAGGAAGGAAGGAAGGAAGGAAGGAAGGAAGGAAGGAAGGAAGGAAGGAAGGAAGGAAGGAAGGAAGGAAGAAAGAAAGAAAGAAAGAAAGAAAGAAAGAGAGAAAGAAAGAAAGAAAAAGAAAGAGAGAGAAAGAAAGAAAGAAAGAAAGAAAGAAAGAAAGAGAGAGAGAGAGAGAAAGAAGAACTAAAAGTAATACATACTCTATCAAAAATCAAACATTCACAATAATTAAGAACAATGGGGGCTGGAGAGATAGCATGGAGGTAAGTCATTTACCTTGCATGCAAAAGGACAGTGGTTAGAATCCTGGCATCCCATATGGTCTCCTGAGCCTGCCAGAAGTAATTTCTGAAAAAAGAGCCAGGAGAAACCCCTGAGTGCTGCTAGGTGTGACCCAAAAAGCAAAAAAAAAAAAAAAAAAAAAAGAAGAAGAAGAATGAAAACCCAGAAATAAACTCTCATATATTTGGGAATTGGATTTATGAAATGAGTCAAGAAAATAAAATGGATGGAGGATAGTTTCTTTAATAAATTGTACTGGAAAGACTGCAGCATGAAAGACAAAAGATTGAAATTGTGAGAAAAAAAGACTGAAATTGGACTATTAACTTACACTACATAAAAAGGTCAACTCAGAATTGAATAGAGACTTTCATATTAGACTCAAGTCCATAAAATTAATTGATAATGCCAGAGGTAGATAATGCCAGCAGTCACTTGCTTAGCCAATGAGTTAACTGACTTCTATTCTTTACACCAAGGTCATTTGAACGTCACCAAGGAAACTCTTCCAAGTGTCAAACTTGAAGTAACCCACAAGCAAATTTATGTCTGATCCAAAGCAAATCAAATTAAGGTCAGTGGTTTAGATAAACAAAGGTTAAAATAAAGAAATTGAACTATATTAAATTACAATTCTTTTGTGCTGAGAGCAAATAGCTGTAGTTCATTCATATGACTGATGACTAATGCCCAAGATCTAAAAAGCACTCATAAACTCGATAAAAAAATCATAATATGTGCTATACAGACTTCTCAGAATTACATATAGGTGAACAATAGGCAGAAGAGTATGTGTTCAACATCACTGATAATCATAATAATGCAAATTCATAGCACAGTGAGCTACCTTTTTCATAACTCTGAGAATGACAAATAACAAAATGTCTATAAACCCATCCAAAAAAGAGATTCTGTAGCCAAGGATGATCTAGCCATGTACCCTTTGGAGAGAAGTGAGGCACATGAACTCAGCCTGAAGCCCAACTTCAACCCCTGCTCCAGAGAGGCACCAATTTCATTTAAGAGATTAGAAAGATTAGATGGGAGCCTAAATTAACTTACACTAAAGGCATACATGTTTGCATGAGACTTTTTTTCCATGAACTTAACATTGACAACACTAATATTCTCATAGAAATTTGTAATATTCATAATAATGGGGATATTTCACATTGCTTCTAGGTTCTCCATTACCCAGTGCGCTCCCAGTGGCATTATTTATGAAGATTTACCTAGGACAAGAGTATGCACAATGGTACATTTTCATAAAGGAAGAATTTAAGCCTAAGGAGTAAAGATAATGGCACAGAAGGCTCTAGCATTACCAACCAGTTCTGTAAACAATCAGATAAAACTGTTAGGATAATATAATGCTCCTGTTTAGTGAGCTTAAAGAAACTATGGTATGGTAGTGAGCAAAGCACTAGAAATTATGAAAGCACTAATTCTTTTTTCATTGTAAGAATTTATTCAAGAGACAAAATTGATTAACATATTAGGTGAACTAGCATAACATAATATAGTAACATATCATGACATATAATATAATTAATATAATATAATAATACATGTAAGTCAAAGAACATTTCTGATTAAAACACAATTCTTTTTGAAAGCACTAATTCTCAAATTATAATCAGAAGTGATAAAATTGGAGAGTACAGTGGGTAAAATAGAAAACTAAATGAATGGTCTAAAGAAAAGAGTGAACACAGATGAGGGGAAAATGGTTATTTCTCTGACAGAATGTTAGAAACATATAGAAACCAACAAAAGTATGAAATAAAATTAATAGCATACCAGATAACCCTGGGATGTGTTGAAGAGAAACAGTATAAAGATAATAAGGATCCTCCAGGAAAGGGAGAGATAATTTCCTAGATATAGTAGTCAAAAAAATCATATTGATGGTCAATTTCTAGCCCTCTCTATGCATTTAGGATTGAGGATTTTCCCAGCTGATGGCCTAGAAAGAACAATTAGTAGACTGAAGATTGGAGCACCAAATTCCACTTTAACAGTGTTTATATAATGTAAGAAGAAGTTGGTTATGTTCAGGGTACAGGGTGACAGGGCAGGGTCAACAGATATAAAAGATTAGCCAAAAGACGTGAGACACAAGGGAGTTTAAATATAAAGATTGAGTACTTAGGAGCATCTAGGGAGCATCACAATGGGTGATAATAATGGCCTCAAGGTCAATGGGCTATCTAATTCATTCGATCTATCTGTGATGGAGAAGGGATGGCCGGGAGTCATGCCTGAGAGCTATCACAAATCATCGGGAGGACACCCTTTTTTGCTGTGCTTCCTCATCTCTGAAGTGGTTGGTGTCTTAGAAGATTTCTGGCCTCGAAGACAATTCCCAGAACAGTTGTTCTAATCCAAGAATCTTCAAACTTTTTTAACTGGGTACAAGTTCACTGTCCCTCAGACCATTGGAGGGCCAGATTATAGTTTTTTTAAAAAAAAAAAAAACTATGAACAATTTTGGCCTGTGGGCAGTTGTTTAAGGACCCCTGCCAGAGACTGAGAAGATGAATCATGAATGGAGAGACAGAGAAAAGCCTCCTTCTCAGAGAGTCAGAAAGTGTGGTCCATATTTCACATATGTGCACTGTGGGTCTGAGATGAGTCAGATACAAAGCAGGAGAGGCAAGTGCAGCAAAAAAAAATCAAAAAACAAAAAACAAAAACAAAAAAAAACAACAGGTGGGCCTTGAAAGGCCTCAGAAGGTAGCATGTGGCCCCTGAGACATAGTTTAAGGACCCCTGTGAAGAGTTCCATCTACCAGGCAGTTAAGAAACAGAGTCAAAGGGGGTTCCATGATGTGATAATTTTCTGAATTGAGGAGTACTTGCACCCAGATTTAAGAAGAGCAAAAGGTCCCAGCCTAGAAAAATTTTAATAGAAAAAAATCTCAAGAAAGTTTGTAATCACAATGGCAAAAACCAAAAGACAGAGGAATAATATTTCATGCAGCAAATTTAAAGAAGAAAGGGCCTGAGCAATATTACAATGGGCATGACACTTGCTTTGCACTTGGTAAACCCACATTTGATCCCTGGCACCCATCTGGTCTCAGGGTCACTACCAGAAGTGATACATGAGCACAAAGCCAAGAGTAAGACTTGTGAGTATTGTTGGGTATGGCCCCAAAACAAAAACAATTTAAAAAATCACAGAAAAACTCACATACAAAGGAGATTTCATAAATTACAGCAGATCGGGGCCAGAGATATAGCATAGAGTTAGAGCGTTTGCCTTGCATGCAGGACAGTGGTTCAAATCCCGGCATCCCATATGTTCCCCTGAGCCTGCCAGGAGTGATTTCTGAGCGCATACCAGGAGTAACCCCTGAGCACTGCCAGGTGTAACCCAACCCCCCCCCCAAACAAAAAGAATTACAGCAGATCTTTCAAATGAGACTCTATGGGGAATAATAGGCTATAGTAAAAAAAATAATAAAACTTTATGAAATGACCAATTTAAAAATAGTTGTTTGCTCAGTTGCATTACCATTTGTATTTGAATGAATCATTCAAAATTTCATGGACAAACAACAGCTTGGAATTTTAAAGCCTGAAATTTTGTAAACTCCTGATATGGTGGCAGCGTGGGGTGTACTTTCAGCTGCTGCCAAGGCTTCAGCAATGTGTGGAACTTGCCCTGTTACCTTCCCAAGTGGTCACAGTACAATCAGCTATGAGATCAATATATTCATGAATTTGCAGGTTGGTTTGCCTCTCCTTGGAGTTAAATGGTCTATGGAGCTGTCTGATGGGCAGAAACATCAGCACCTCTGAATCATTGGTGTGTTTACTAGAACTTTTGGAAGTACAGAGGTGAGGGAGGAGACATTGGGGGATCTCAGCCACAAAGCTCGCATATCTGGAGATCAAAATGAGAATCTCTCTCAAAGAACTATATAGGTTTAATGAACTCACCATAAGAATACTCAGAACATGTTAACATACATGAAATGTTGTTGAAATTCATATTTAAAAAATCAAACCACCACCTTCCTTTTTCATTTAAACACCATGGTCAGAAGTTTCTTCATAATACAGTTTTATTTTTAAGATAAAGTTCACAATTGAGTTACAGTCATACAATGTACAACTTTCAACAGTGAATATTTCCTGTCACCAATGTTCCCAGTTTGAATTACTAATACCACAGGTGTTCTCAAACATTGCCAGAGTGAAATTCTAAAAATGGAGCAAAGAATAACCTCAGAGTATCACAGCTGTGATCAAAAGACAAAATAAATTTGTACTCATAAAATATGTAAACTTAATTCAAAAACAACAGAACCAAACAATTATATAAAAATAAATCTGCTGGAATACAATCGCTGACCTTAGCATGATTTATGAACTTATATTTGAAAAATTGATAAATATCAAATATATATTCAACATAAAATAGCAGTGATTTTTCAGAAGATGCTCTATGACACCCTGCATTGTCCTAGAATCTGTTCAAAAACCAAGATCTCTAATTATAGAAGACTGATTATGACAACCACAACTGAGTATAACTTTCTTGAGACCATAAAGAAAGACCTTGGCGTTGGACAAATAACATGCCCAGAGCCTGTAGTCAGTCTTATGACAACATGTTTCATGGGTAGAGACATACTGTATCTCTTAGTCCAAGCTGATTTCCTTTCTAATTACCCCAATGTTTACTGTGCCTATGCCAAAAAAAGGACAAAAAACTTTGTCACATCTGCTGCCCCCTTTTTTAATTTTTATTTTTTTCTTCTAGATAGGGGCTCCCGCTTTTTCATAGAACCAAAGAACTTGAATCATTTTGTTCTGTCTTATTTTTCTTTGTCTTCTTACAAATTGAGAAAAGAAAAAATTGGATGGGGCCCAATGGCAAAGCAGTCTCAGGAACATAGAGTGGAGGGGACAAGCTCAGATCTAAATACCCAAGCCAAAGTAAACCACAATAGAATCAAGAGACCCAAATTATAACATGCTAAACACAAAATGGACCTGTTACACTAATAGTCCAGGAGGCTAATGATGGAAGTATAGGATGTATGCTGGTAATTAAGGTGGAAGGAGTTCAACACTGGTGGTGGGAAGGGCCCTCATTCACTGTCACTATAAGCCTGCAACACAACAGTGAAATTCTTCTAATTAGCAATGGTCTCAATACAAATTTAAAAATTATCAGTGATTTTACAGATTATTTATACCTTTGAATTTAAAAATGTGCTGCTGTAAATAACATGTAGCAAGAAATCATTTGGTAAGTTAATAAATAAGTTAGTAGTAACCGTCTAAAAACTGATTATATGATTTATCAAGAATAAATAGTATTTAACAAAATCTGAACTTATTAATGAATGTTACTAGAAATTAAAAGACTACTTGAATGATAAACGTGTTATTTGTCATTGAAGAACCTAACTGGTTTACCAAATTTTAATTCTGCTAGAATCATAAAGACCCAATAAATGATGAATTTCAGGTAGATTTTTCAAGAGATGTATAAGCTCCTATTTCTTGAATTAATATATTAGTGAAATAGTCGAATTCCGTCATTTTGTAAAATAGTATATCAGAGTTGGAAGAGACATTTTCAATGGGCTAGAGCCAGTATTCAATTCCCTGAATATTATGGTTTCCCTATTATTGACAGGAGTATACATTGATCATGCTGTAAGTAGTCTCTGAGCACCACCAGATGTGGCACAAACACCAAAATTGAAAAGGTAAAGAAATAAAAGAAACAGTTTAATAGTTGAAGAGTACGTTCAATCTAATAAAGTGAAAATCTAGAGGTATAAATTTAAAACAGCAATTAAATCTTATTTCCTTGTTAAGAATCACTTCTAACATTACAGTTCCACAAATGAGGGGCTTAGTTGCATAGTATAAATTACATATTATTTAAAATTTTTATTTTTCTCAGCATATTCTTGATAGGGTAGCACACATGAGAAACTGTTTATTTCTGTTTTAGATTTTCATTGTGACATCCAAGATTCATAAAATTTTTGAAGTCCATTAATGTATGAAGAAATTATTAATAGGGAAATGGAATTATTTACCATATGCCTAGAATATCAAAAAATACTTTCTACTGGTTTGAAAGAGTAAAACTGCAGCAGACTGATTTATCATAAAAACTAACTTTCTGAATAATCTTGTTACTTATGAAAATGACTCCCAGGTCTTCATTTGTTCCATTTCTAACACATTGTTGATTTTCAACTCTTGTAGAGTCTTCCCATTTGTATCAACTGCTTTTTAAAAATAGGAACTTTTTTCCGAATTTTATTCTAACATCAGGATTTACTAAATTGTTCACAATAAGTCAGTTCTGGCATTAGCTGTTCATACACTAATCCCACCAGCAGTGTGACCTCTTCAACAGTGTTCCCAATATCACACCCACCACCTTAGCCTTCCTCCATGTAGGTACAATTTACATTATATTGCTTGTTGCAACCAAATTCACTTGCCATATGATCCAGAAATAACACTTTTGTGCCCCAGGACAGAAAAACATTCATCCCAAAGGATGTAAGCACACAGCTATTCATTGCAGCACTCTGTACAATATTAAGACAGAACCAATCTAGATACCCAACAACAGATGAGTGGTTCATAAAGATGTGGTACATATATACAATGAAATACTACATAGCTGTAAGGAATGATGCAATCATGCAATTTGCAGCAACATGGATGGAACTGTAAGATATATGTTAAATGAAGTAAGCCAGAAGAAGAATAAATACAGAATGATATAGCTTATATGTATTATTTAGAATAAATCCATTAACAAATGCAATGGTTTAATGAGAGTTATCTCAAACAGTCTTGGCCCCAGATTATAGTGAGGAGAAAAAAAATTGAGTGGAGGATAAACACAAATATGAATGGTTGCGGGACAGATGCCAAGAAGTTTCAGATGCATTGGTGGTTTAGAAAAGGACAGAACTAAATATCCAAGCCAGAGTCAACAACAAAAAAAAAAGATCACAAAACCCAAATTGTAGCCAACATTAAAAACAGGCCTGTTGTGCCAGCAAACTGGAGGGCAGGGGATAGTGGCAGGGGACACACTTTGGGAATATTGGTCAGGAGATGTTGACACTGGTGGTGGGATTGGTCCTGAAACATTACATGTCTGAAACCCAACTATGAAGATCTTTGTAAATAACAATGGTTTTACTTAAAAAATAAAATTTAAACAATTGTATTTTGTATTTATTTTATTTATTAGAAACATTTAATTTCTTGTGAGAATGTTATAAAACAAGCATATCCAGGATAGTTTTCAAAATATATGTTATCTTGAACTTTTAAAGTGTCGCTTCCTAATGGAACTGCAAGTTCAAAACCTAAAATGGTTATAAAGTTCTCAAAACAAAGAAGCCTTAAAAAAGGAATGTAAATCAGAATTAGTTCACGTGAAAGATTGATTCTGCTTGCCTTATAGGCAACTGTTCCAGGTTCGATCCATCATTGCATATATTCCCCCAAGCACAGAGCAAAGTGGTGTGGATTATAATAGAAAAACCAAAAATTAACAACAACAAAGGAGGAACAGAGTGTTAGTAGAATAGGTAAGGTGCTTGCCTTGTTCCTGCCTCTCTCAGACCCAAGTTCCATCGCAGGCATGACTTAGGATTTGGCGGAACCACCAGGATTAATCCTTGAACCTAGTCAGGGGTATGTGTGTGATGCCAAAATCTAGCAAACAAACACAAATTGCTAGAGCCCGATCTGGTGCTAAATGTCATTCATTATTTCAGCATGTGGTGGTCAATTGTGTAAATACAGAACATTTCATATCAGAATAATGATAGTGAGTTTTATTTTTGGCAAACATATTGTGACAACTGTGATATATTTATTTCATTCTAGTTACAATCACCTAGATAAAACGGTGTGTGTGTGTTGTTCTAGGGGTTTCCAACAATAGAATTGTCTTAGTGTAAGGCATGGGTTTATATTCTTTAGAGATTTATTTACAGATCTTATAAATATTGGACAACTGGAGAATGTTGATAAATTATAATGTCTCAACATCAGTGTCAGAAATAATTTCTCATTATGTTTAACAGGATGGTTACAGATTTAAGTTTTCTTATGAGCTGGGTTTGTTGTTACAGATTTAAGTCTTCTTGATCATTTAGATTATTAGTCATTACAGAAAATTCATCTTGAACAGAAGATAAAGTTGAAAACATGAACACAGAGAGACATCAACTGACAGCAAATTTAACAGAAGCTGGAACTTCGTACAACAGGCATCCTATACCATGGGCAGGGAGGTTGAACATCCTGCATAGTGCTGCCAGGAAATTCCCGTTCTTCTAAAAGGGCACTGGCTGGTTGCATATGTAGGATGTCCCATCTCCCTGCCCACTTCGTCGAGATAGATATGGAAACGTCATTCTGCTGCATTGAAGAATTATAACATCTACATCTCAAGGAACTACAGATGCAAAGCTGCACTACTAGTAAGAAACTGGGAAATGTGCTTAGTAGATGTATTTAGTCTATTAAATCATTGAGTACTACTGCTTTTACTCTTAATAGGCACTGGGTATGTGAATGGTTCTGAAAATTGGTGCTGGTGAGATACACTGAACCATATTACCAAGGAAGGCTCTGATAAGTTGAAAGTAATTCTACTAACAACACAGGTATTGGCACCATAATTATTGTACTTACTATCAGCACCACAAGAATAAAGAAATAAGTATTTGGGCATATATAATCAGTTTTTTTTAAATAAATACTTTAAGCAAGGTGATTACAAAATTGTTCATGATGGAGTTTCAGGCAATGTATACCTTACTTTCACACAAGTGCATGTTACCCATCACAATATTCTACCCAGTCTCCCCTGTGCTTACCGCTGGACAAATATTTTAGATATCTCCATTTTTCCTTTATATAGACACTGTGGTTTGCACTGTTGTTAATAAAGAGGTAGCACGTATATTACTTTATCTCATTTCAGCACCATGTTTTAGTCCAAAGGGATCAGTTCCAACTAGCATTGCCATAGTGCAACCTTGTCTACCATAACTGGAATCATGCTCTTTACTGCAAGCTTCTTGCCATGGAATGGTCCTCCTGACCCTCATATTCATTGTCTCTGGATATTATCATACTATCTTGCATTTTTTATATCCCATAAATGACTGAGATCATTCTATGTCTATCTCTCTCCTTCTGATTCATTTTACTCAGCACAATAATCTCCATATCAATCCATGTATAAAAAAATTTCATGGCTTCATTTTTTCTTCACAGCTGCATAGTATTTCAGTGTGTAGATGCATGAGAGTTTCTGTAGCCAATTCTTGGTTCTTGAACCCTTGGGCTATTTCAAGATTCTGCTATTGTAAATAGTGCTGCAATGAAGATAGAAATGACAAAGGGGTTATAGCGGAGTTTTGTTGTTCCTAGGGTGGTATTGCTGGAATTGGAATAGCTGGTTCAAATAAAAGATACATTTCAAGGGATTTTTTGAGGAATATACATTTTGTTTTCCAAAAAAGGCGGAACCAGTCTACACTCCTACTAGCAATGAATGAGAATCCCTTTCTTTCCGCATCCACACCAGCACTAATTCTTATTCTTCTTGGTGATGTGCATCAGTCTTTGTGATGTGAGATACTATATCATTGTTGTTTCCGCTGATGAACAGTCGCTTTTCATGTGCCTTTTTACCATCTGTGTTTCTGCTTTGAGGAAATGACTGTTCATTTCTTCTCCCCATTTTCAGATGGGGATAGATGAATTTTCTGGTAAGTTCAATCAGTACCTTGTATATCTTAGATATTAACTCCTTTTCGGATGTATATTGGGCGAATAGTCTCGACCATTCTATAGGTAGTCTTTCTATCTTTGTCACTATATTTTTAAAACTGCAAAAGGTTCTGAGTTTAATGTAGTCCCATTTGTTTATCTTTAATTCCATTTGCTTGGCAAATAGTGTTTCATCCTTAAAATGCCTTTAACTTCCATGTCATAGAGTATTCTTCCTATGCTTTCCTCTATGTACCTTAGTTTAAGGACTGATTTCAAGTTCTTTAATCCATTTTGATTTAATCTTTTTGGATGGTGTTAAAGTAAGCTCTGAGTTCACTTTTTTGCATGTAGTTGACCAATTTTTTTTGTTCTGAAATCTGCTAACAGTTTACTTTCTTTTCTTTTCTTTTTTTATATATATAATTTTTATTTTTATCGTAGTGGTTTATATATTGTTGACAATATTATTACAGGTTCACATTGACATAAAATCAGGGTGGTTCCCATCACCGATTTGTCCTCCCTACACCTCCATGTTCATCCTACCTCCCATATCCTCCTCCCTCACCCCTGGGTCTGCGAGAAATTGTGGTCCCCTCTGTACCTAGCTAACTACTTAGTAGTCTTGGTCTTGGTGTTTCCCTTATTTCCGCCTCTAACTGGGATGAAGGACTACATAGTTCAAATTATGTGGTTTTATTTGAAGAAGAGAAAAGTAATAAACTGGGGTAAAAGTCTAATATGCCAAAAATGGGGGGAATCCTTCTAGAGGCTCTCATCGTCGGTTTGAGAGATCAAGGAGAAAAAGAAGGTGAAACACCCCAACAGTACAAAAAGAAGAGTCAAATATCCAGTGAGTACTCCAGTGATAACAATAGGCACCACAAAAAAAAAGCCATGGTCTTGAGTTAAAAAACATGGCATAGCACCTAAAGAAAGAAAAAAAATAAGAAAAAACAATATAAATATAAGTGGGGACAACTTCAATAACCACACCAAAACAAAGAAATCGACAAAAAGTAGATAGGTAAATAAAAATAAAATTAATAAATGAAGAAAAAATAATATATAAAAGATAAAAATGTTTTGTGCTTTTTGCCTTCTTTTTTATTCCTTCCTGCACTGGCACAGTAAATATTGGGGTCATTCGAAAAGGAATTCACTTGGCCTTAGAGCTATGGGGTTTCTCCATCCTTGGGGTATATTGTCATGGGATTAACTATAGACTCCATTCAGGTTCATTTACTCTACCGTGGTGCTTTCGTGGTGTTTGGAAAACTTCTGCTCCACCCTGGGTGATGAAATAAGACCTCTGTATCTAGAG